>NC_090436.1:579726996-580028735 GCF_031143425.1 Pleurodeles waltl | reverse complement strand
AGGTATGTAGATGGAAACACTTGCATCTCAAACAGCTACATTGCTTTCCTTCTGCATAGTCTCAGTAAGAACAAGCATTTGCAATCCAACGAGTCTCACGTTTGCTCGAGTTAGAGCTATTAGCGTTGTAAATTACTAATTGGACTTTTCTTGCCACACAAACTGAAAATAAAAAGTAAAACAGTTGACATAAGCAAGCCTATTCAAAGCACCTCCGTGAGGAATGTCCAGATAGTGCCCAGTCTCTTTGTATCACAGGTGCATTGTCCAAGGGGGCATGGGAACGGGAGCAATGGCAGTTCCAGGTGGACAGGGTGACATAGTGGAACACAAGGATGAGGAGATTCTTATTTCGTTGCAGGGGTCTTGCCAATGTTCTCTGTCTTCTGCCTGGATGACAGGGACCGTTTGTGTGGTGGTTCTCCTTCTGCAGGGGGTGGGGTGTTGGAGGCATGTTGGTCCTGTGGCGAGGCCTCCTGTCCACTAGCGCCGGCGGAGGTGGAGGGCTGATCTTCGGTGTGGCTAGTGTCAGGGGCCCGTTGGCGTGCCACTGCCTCCCTCATGGTGTTGGCCATGTCAGCCAGCACCCCTGCAATGGTGACTAGGATGGTGTGGATTTGCTTGAATTCCTCCCTGATCCCCAGGTACTGTCCCTCCTGCAGCATCTGGGTCTCTTGCAACTTGGCCAGTATCTGGCTCAAGGTCTCCTGGTTATGGTGGTATGCTCCCAGGATCCCTGCAAGTGCCTCGTGGAGAGTGGGTTACCTGGGCCTGTCCTCCCCATGTCGCACAGCAGTCCTCCCAGCTTCCCTGTTGTCCTGTGCCTCTGTCCCCTGACCTGTGTGCTCACTGCCACTGACCCCAGGTCCCTGATCGTCCTGTGTTTGTGGGGTTGCCTGGGGTCCCTGTAGTGGTGGACACACTGCTGATTGACGTGACCTGGGGACAGTGGTATGGGCCCGCTGGGTGTGTGCTGTGGTATGGGACTGTGGCAGGGTAACCGACTGTTCAGAGGTCCCTTTTGGGTCAGGTTGGTCATCGTGATCCAGGCGTGCAGAGCTGTTGTCATCACTGTGGGCCTCTTCTGGGGGGGGACTGGATGTTGGTGGCACCTCCTCTCCGGTGACGTTGAGTGGGGGTCTGTGGGGATGTAAATGCAGTGTTATTGTATCTGTGTGTGCCATCTTGTGCATGGGTGTGTTTCCCTGTATGGTTGTGATTGCCCTGTGAGCTTTGCCTTCTGTGAGTGGTGATTTTGTGGGCTAGGTGATTCTCTCTAATGTGCATGCTTTAGTGATGGGTGTCCATTCAGGTCTGTGATGGGTGTCCATGCATTGGTGTGGGATGCAGGGCTTGGTTTTGGGATGGGTGGGTTGTGATAGTGGGGTATATGTGAGGTGGTGGAGTGATGGGGTGAGGGTAGGAGTTTGTGATGGCATGCAGGTAGGGTGGGGGATATAATAGTAAAGATTTGACTTACCAGAATCCAGTCCTCCTGCTACTCCTGCGAGGCCCTCAGGATGCAATATTGCCAAGACTTGCTCCTCCCATGTTGTTAGTTGTAGGGGAGGAGGTGGGGGTCCACCCCCAGTCCTCTGTACGGCTACCTGGTGTCTTGCAACCACGGAATGCACCTTCCCCCGTAGGTCGTTCCACCTCTTCCTGATGTCATCCCTTGTTCTGGGGTGCTGTCCCATGGCGTTGACCCTGTCCATGACTTTCCGCCATAGCTCCATCTTCCTAGCAATGGACGTCTGCTGCACCTGTGATCCTAAAAGCTGTGGCTCTACCCAGATGATTTCCTCCACCATAACCCTTAGCTCCTCCCCTAAAAACCTGGGGTGTCTTTGGGGTGCCATGGATGTGGTGTGAGTGGTATATGTGAGGGTGTGTGGGGTGATGTGTTGGGGTGTGTGCTGTGAGGTGCGTGGATGGTGTATGGGTGATTGTGTTCTGTGGCTCAGATTGAGTGGGTGCTCTTGGCTTGTCTCTCTCTCAGTTAGCAATCTTTTTTTTAATTGAAAGGGTTGTGGGTAATGTGGGTGTGTGTTTTATAGTGGTCTGAGTGTGTGGGTGTGGTGTATGTATGTGTGTCAGGTTTGTGTAGTTTAAATTGTCCAATGTGGTGTAGTTGTGTTAGTGTGTGTGTATTTTAAGGGTGGCGGTGTGCACTGCCAATGGTTTACCGCGGTTGAAAGACCGTCGCAGTGATTCGTGGGTCCTGATACTGTGGGCGTACTTCTGTTGGCGTAACGGTGTGGGTTTTGGTACCGCCAGTTTGTCACTGACCTTTGGTCTGGCGGACTTGTGTGGGTGTATGTATAGTGGTGGATTTCTCTGTGTGGATCATAATACCCCTAACGGTATACCGCTGTGGTCACGGTATGTTGGCGGCCGTCAGTACTGCGGTAGGCGGTATTTACCACCAATGTTGTAATGAGGGCCATAATTATGAATAAAACAAAAACAAATAATAAAATAACCAAATACATCTTAATCAATCAGTATTATGTTACATACACAGCGTTTCATATATACTTGTGCCTTATGAACTCTTATACCTCTTTCTCTTGCAAGACTTGGGTCTATCCAGAGAACCACAACCAGTTGAGTGTCTATAACACCACATTGAAGATGAAATACCACAACATGGTTCTTATTCTGAGTCCTACCATTATCAATCTTAATAACATTATTTTAATAATTTCACCACCCTCTTCTCCTTAGAAAACTTTGACCCAGTTTAATACCACAATGGCACCCTAAACATGACCACCCTCCAGACAAAAACCTTGTTACTTTTCACACACTTTCTGTCATCAAATACTTCTTCCTGTCATACTGATGTTTTAACTCTTTTACTATCCACTTGTCTATTCCATTAAAATTTAATCCCCGCACTTCATCAAACCTGGACACAACCTACTGTTTGCAATTCTTCCTTTGAAAAGATCAAATGGTGTTTCCCCAGTGGTGGCATGAGGGGAAAGGCGATAACTGTGATTCTGTCCTGGAATACCATTCTCCCTAACTATGCTATCTATTAAAGCTTTATTTGTCCTCTCAACAGCACCCGATGATTCCATATGATACAGCAACCTATTTTAGGAAGAATTCCAGGATCTTCATATTAATGCTCAATTATACCTGAAAGAAATTGGCGACAATTGTACGATAAAATGGAGTTAGGATAACTCTCCTTTTAAAATATTTATTCTAGGAATCTTACCACACTAATGTTGAAATATATCACACAGACAACTTCTATTCACCTAGAATATAAATCCATCAGTACTTTGAGATATGGGATGTGATGTTCTCCATAGAACAGTCCCATGATGTCAATGGCAAACTCATCCCATGGAAAATTTGAGAGGTCTCTCTGTATTATGGGAATCTGCCTTGGTTCTCAATGATTTGTTGCTCACTTTGTTTTCACACACACACAATCTCTCACTACATCCTCAACTTCTATATCTCTACCAGGCGCCCCAAAGCTTAAACGTAACCTCTTTGGTTTTGGCAATTTTCTTATGCCTCTATTGCACAAAATTTGGTAACTTGCAGCACAAACCAACTAGTGGTACCAATCTTGTTAGAATCCGATTGACCACAGATAACTCCTCTTTGATCAAGAACCTTGGCTTTTTCAACAGCATGCACATGCTATCTTAGTATTTTTTAAAAAATTTAAAACATTTCATAGGGCTTGTTGATTCATGTAGCATTACCTCCTTCGTACTTGCATGCCAGTGGGCTTCATATTGGAGCCTAGACTAAACCAATTTTATGACCCCTGAAACAACTGGATCATTGTCAACCTCTGCTTTCCAATCATCATCTTCAGTGAGGTCTTTAGAAACTTGAGTGAAAGTGAGGGAACTTTAGAAAATGTGATCTCAAAAACACATCTTCATCCAAGAATTCATCTTGAGTATCTTGCAACTCATCTACATGCAGTAGACACAATAAACAACCTGCAAACCAGTTTTCAACCCCAGGAATGTAATTCATTCTGAAATTGTAATCTTGAAGAAAAATGAGCCATCTTCTTATTCTAGAGGAGATGGCATTAAGACCTTTCTTTTGAAACACTTCTATCAAAGGCTTGTAATCAGACCTTACTTTAAAGGTTGTGTCCCACACCAGATTCCCAAATTTACCAAGTGCCTATTTGATTGCAAGTTCCTCCTTTTCAATAACCAAGTCATTTAGCATGGCACCCCTTAGACAATGTGAAGCACAAACAATCAAATGTTCAATTCTACTTCTTCTGTGAATCACTTCTACACCAATGCCTTTTTCACTGGCATCTATGATTATGAATTTCATGTTGAAGAAAGAAAAACACACAAACAAGGGGGTTTCTTGAAATCATTCTTCACAGCAACAAATTCAGTTCAGTTCTATACTCCCTATTTTGACAATATACCATAAAAGAGAATGCACAACAATTAAAGCACTAAAACGTGGTTGATGAACGATAATACACAATTCATTATCAATAATTATTCATACACTACTCATAGTTAAAATGAGAGGACATTAGCTTTAAAAGCCAGCACAAGAACCACTCCAACAGGAAATGTTAAAATAGTGTCCTTACGCATGTGTCAATAAAGTACAAAATGTAGTCCCAGCCGCCTGGCATACATTGTCAGGCTAAAAAGTGGAATACTCAATAACGATGTCCTGTGGTTTTTCAACATTTCTTCTCCTAATTTGTCAAATGTCAAATAGGTATCTTGAGATAGCAAAGACAATGGGTTTTGCTGGTATCCGATTGTAGTATTCTTCATACCACCTTGTGTTTGGTGATACCGAGATTCCTGCAAATGGGAATTAGCCATTTGTCCCTAATCTTTCTATACACTGGGCAAAAAAACAGCATGTGGTCAGCTGTCTCTTCAGCATGTCTGCAGGAAGGACAAGCCAACTCCGCTCAGCTTGCAGGTACCGCCCATTTTTAGGTGTAAGTACGGAGTAGTAGGGATCCAACCTAAACTGTGCATACAGTTTCCTAGCCATGATTGGTTCAACGTCATCCAAAAATGGTTCTGCAAATTAGAAACCATTGACCAAAATAAACAAGCTAGTTAGGGTACCCAAAGCCTGAGTTGTCAAAAGCTGATTTAGCTTACAAATCTCATATTTCCTTTTGAGGTACAATTTACTTATAAGTAAACCAGACCACCCTTCCCCCAGGTGTTCCCACAGATTTGATGCTCCCACACTCAGGAGGGTATCTCATATGTATTTAATCCAGAGGAGATTGCCGGTACAACGGTGTCTGAAAATTTCCTCCAGCCAATTACAATAATGCAACAATTCTGGTGTGACCTAGAGTTTTCTCCAGAAGGTTAGGGGTCCTGTGGTTTTTTCTGCAATTTGCCTGAGCCCTAGATCAAACCTTAGTGGGATCAAAGGAGTACCAGCGAGGAGGCACAACATGTGCCTCAAGAACCAGTCCTCAACCATTTCTAGGGATTTTACAGACTTATGCCCCCATAATTCAGCACCGTAAAGGGCCGCACGCAAGGCCTGATAAGAGTAAAACTGGACAACCAGGGACACAGTTTTGGAAAAGGACCCTCCTGGATCTTCAACATCCAACCAATATGCTGCTCCAATTTAAGCATTTGTTTAGAAATATGGTGTACCCAAAACAGCCTCTCATCAAGAGTAATACTCAGGTATTCAAATAACTAAACCTGTTCCAGCGGGGTTCCATTCAAAGTGGAATTAGGACATGTCGTGTGGCAAGGCATGAAAACCATGTATTTAATTTTACTAACATTGATTTCCAACCCCCTCTGAACACAGGGCCCGATGAACTCATCCAGGATTCTTTGGATCCTCCTGAGGAACTTTTATAAAAGGAGAGTGTGATCTGTGAATAGGAGGGCTGGAACCCTCATGTTCGCTAACTTGGGAGCATCGTTATCACAAATATTGAGCCAGGCACCCAAACAGATAATATTCAAAGTAAAAACAATAGGAGCAAGGACACAACTCCGTCTTATGCCTCTGGTCACTGGAAAAGGTTATGTTACCTCACCTAACTTCCTGCAACATACCTGGGCAAAATTTGTTTGTGCAGGCTAGAAATAATGCAGCTTAAACGTGTGGGGACAACCAACTCAGCTAACACCCGCCACAGTGCATTTCTTGAGACCAAATCAAACGTGGATCTAAAGTCTGCAAACACCAAGTGAAGGCTGCCCCTTTCAAGTACAATAGTTTTCCAATAAACCAGCTGGAGTCTAAATACTTGATCAATCATGGATGTGCAGGTACTAAAGCCTGCTTGCAGGGGACAAAGTATGGCATTATCGTCTAGCCACGCTTGGAGCCTCAATAGAATATCTTTACTAAAAGGTTCTGAGTGGTGTCAATGAGGCTGATGGGCCTATAATCGGCTGGAACCAGTGGAGAACCATTCTTATAGATAGGGAAGATTTCCACCCCTGCCCACAACGAAGGCATGTGTAACCCACTTAAAATGGCATTGAATACAATGGTGAAATACGGGCCCCAAACATTGATTTTATTCCTCAGGGATTTTGTCAATGCCTGGGGCTTTGTGTGGGACAATCTTCTTGATAGCCTGATAGGTAATAATGTGGAACCCACAGCTATCAAAGGGCCTGTCTAACATTGGCGAGGGTGTGATTTTAGACAATACATTGGAATCACTTTCTGCTGTAGGTGGTGAGTATAGATTAGAGAAAGGTGCTTTCCAGGCTTCAGCCACTATGTTGCTTTCTTCTGTGGCAATCCCTGCCGTGTTACCAGCAGCTATTAGATTCCAAAAGATGATCTGATCACTATCCCTTGCTGCTGCTAAAAGCGACTCCCACCTACCTTGATCACATTCCCTTTTGGCTTTATTGATAATACTTTTATATGCGTATCTCCTTGCTTGGATCTAACACTTGTACTCTGACTTGATAGAACTAATCAGTGCAAGTTTATCAATTTGGCAATGAATATTAAACCACAAGGGCAGGTTCTACTCTTTCCCAGGGATCTTAATTCTTTGAAGAATTTTTTTTTAAGGTATTCAGTAGATTATTGAGAACTTCCCCGACCTTAGCCAAGAAAGTTTCCAGGCTCAAGTTGTGATCTAGATTTCAAAGAACTCGAAGACTCTTTTCCAAAGAGTCATAAATGGATTTCTCAGAGTCCTGGGTGCGGATCACATGCCAGTGTATCCAGCCCTTAGTAGAGGCTATTTGGAGCCTGCCATCCAGTGGTTGCACAAATGAGGTTGCATGCCTGGTATGCAGAAGATCCATGACGAGTTCAAGTATGTTATAATCTTTATCATGTCGGTTAATGACTGCAATATTCAATGCAAAAGACCGGAGTCTGACATCAAATAATATATAATCAATTAAACTTGTGCTGGGCAGTCTATTGTAGGGATTTTTCCTTTCCCTGTCTAACTTAGTTCTCCCATTACATGCACAAATGGTCTGGTTCAGAGACAGGGCATTAAATTGAATAGCCAGAGCGGACCATATCTTGATGGGGCTGTTGGTTAAGATAAGAATGGATCAGACTCTGTCCTATTCTGTCACAAGCTCGCCACTGGAGGCATCCAAGGGCTCAAATTGACAATTATAGTCACGTCCCACGGTCTTCAAGGTAGCTACAGGTAATCCGGCCACATGGGAAGCGAGTGGACTCACAGTTGTGCTCTCCATTCTGTTTACTTTGGGGAGAGAGTAAATGTTATAGATGCAAAAAGTGTGTCCTGCTGGAAACGAAATGGTGACACACAGAATGTTACTCAATGTTGCCTCCCTTCCCACTACAGTAGAGCCCACACATTCCCACCCACATCATCAGCCCCCCTGAGGGTCTACCCATGACATAGGAAACTGCCTCTATGCTATAAATATCAAAGCCTGCATGCCAAACGTTTGAGGTGAGACAGGTTTCTTGAAAGAGACAGACATCATATTGGTCAATATACATTCCCCAGCCTGAGTTGTCAAGCTTAGAACATAGACCTGCAACATTCCATGACAAAACCCTCAGCATGGGTTTGGGCCCTCATTATTTGTTGCCTTAGTTGCATCTGTTAGGTTGTAGACCGGCCAAAGGTCAGCTCTGGCGGGGCCTGAGCTAGTAGCCTCTGTGCTACGAGCATCAGGTCCAATGAGCATACATGATGGATGCTGTGCTTCTCAGGGAATTCCTGGGAGGTAAAGATCTCCTAACAATAGTTACAACCCTGGCCTCATAACTCATATCATGGCTAGTGAAGAACACCTGGGGTTCTAGAGAGCAACCATGCTGGGAGGGTACTGGGGTCCAGACAGAAGGGTTACTCTGTAGGATATAAAACCCCATACTGGCCTTCTGGGTGGAAGAGGTAGTAAAACACTCAGCAACTCTTCGTGAAAGGCCATTCCTAAGGCCACTATAGCCTATTCTTATTGGTTAGTCAAGGTACTTAATCCAAGACCCCAAATGTCTTGTGAACAGGAATGTTATAAAAATCAACCTTGAGAAACAACTCATTGCGAGATGCACTGGGGCTGGAATGGTGAGTGGCAAAAAATGGGAATGAGTCTACCCCACAAATAGTATGGGTTTTTAAAAGGATCTGAGAAGGCGTAAAACAATGTCGGTATCCCCCAATCGGGGGTGCACAGGGTCCAATAACAGTTTGTTGCCGGGTCTCTAAAGTTGATGGTGACACAGTCCCCTGGTCAGTCTTTCTTTCCCTTCCCAATTCACCTCAATCTAAGGAGGATGTGCCCCAAAGAGGTCTGGAAGTTCTTATGTTTCCCCAGCCATTGTAAACACTTGTTCCCTAATTCAGTGTGAGATTCAGTCTGTCCTTCTTGCAGCTCCAGCACTCCTGTCATCACAATCACACAGGGGCAGGCCGCAGGTTGATTACAGGGAGCTCCCTTCTTTCTTGTACGGGTTCTAGGACCCTGTTTCACTCAACAGGGTCCTCAGCGAGATCCTCCTTTGCATTGCCCTGAGAATTCTCCTGGGGATAACTCTGCCTTAATTCATGAACTGATTCCATTGCAGCCCCCTTGGACCTTACAGTGTCGCACAAGTAACAAGCGGGGCAGTGGAGGAGGTTAAGATGCTTTCACCTGTGTTGCTTGCACTTGGCAGGTCTAAAATGTGAGTTGATTATAATAGTAGCCTCTGAGATTGAGACTCCTCTAACAGTAGGCTGTCAGCAAGGTGCCACCAAGTTACTGACAGCATTGAGAGATGATTCAATCCTTGACAGTCTCGCCACTACAGAGAAAAGTTCCTTTCTCAGATTCCCTTTAACCTTGCTGTTGTTTTCTGCAGAACTGATGCACACAGATGGAGCAGGGGAAAGGACAGTGGGAGCACCACGACTGGGTAACTTGGTTCTGACAGTCCACCTAGCTTTTTTAGAAGCTTGTTGCAGTTCCTATATAGTGTTCTCACAGGTTTGTGGGGTTAGCTGTAGTTGCTAGAACAACAAATTCTTTCCTACAACTATCAACCCACTCAGACTCAAAACTTTTCCCCAATAACCTTCTCAGATGCACTGTCTTGTCCACACAACTTTGTAGAAACTTATTGTAATATTCAACCATCCACAAAAATTGAACGAGTTCATCCTTATTGCACAGTTCCTTTATCAGTATAATAGTCTCAATTAGCCCTTTTTTAGGAGATACACACTCAGTAACAGCTGGCGACAATTGAAAGAGGTGAGGCAAGCAAACTTACTGGCAAGCTGGCACTGAGAGAAACTAGCAAAGCCTTTAGGCTCAGTGGCAAATTTCTCAATTGTGGCTCATTATAAAGAGCCATGGTTGAGAGCTCTGGACTTTAGGCTGAAGGCAGACGGGTTTTTAACAGTGCCTATTAGTGGGTCAAAAAGGTGCTGACTAATGGAAAAATAAATACAATGCTTGCATTCAATAAACATTAACAAAATCACTGACATGCATTACATTAATGTCCTAATGTTAAAATGTTTAACTTTAGAAAATTAATGTAAGGCATGTCAGTGATGTAGTTAATTTTTACATTCATTAAATATTTTTTAAAGAATGAAAATGAAATTTTCAGTTACCCTCTGGCTGCACATCCTCTAGTCCTGGTGTTCTTCTGTAGTCTTGCAGCACGGGCACCAGCCAACGTTCCTAACCAATCCAGATGCTGCCCTCATACTTTTAACCAGCATGAGAGGAGTGGTAGGATTGGTTGGAAGGGGCTATCTCAGTGCTCTTTCAGGTACTGGATGACTGTGCATTCTCTCCACCTTGCTGTCTATGACAGCCCAGGTTGGAGCAGTTTAAAGTGTGCATGTCAAGCTTGTCATTGCAAGAGCACTTTAAACTGCTGTAGCCAGCCACCACTCATCTCTACTGCCAATTAGCAGCAATGACTCTCTCCTGCCAATCAGATCGGGCTGGCAGAGGTAAAAATAAAATGTGATAAAGTCATTGTATGACCATTTTATTTTTCACTTTTTACAATCCTCAGCAGGGGGAATAACACTCTTCTGCCCAAATGGATCAGCCGTCCCAGCACATGCTTTCCAGAAATGTGATGTTGCACATAATTACCACCTTGCACACCAAACCTACACTTCTTTTTCCTAAAGTCAATCCTGCTTTCCACAGACTCTCTAAAGGAATCCATACTCTAACTTCATGTTCCCCCATCGTCTGACCAAATATCAATAAATCTTCTTGATAGCATCTCACTCCAGTGACCCCTTTCAATGATATCACCCTTTGAAAGACTGAGGCCATGGAAATAAACCCAAAAGTCACTCTTAGAAATTCATATGCTCCATCAGCGTGATAAAACAGTCACATTTTGCAGGGTCTTATCCAACTCAACCTGATGATAGGCCAATGTGAGATCAAGAGTCATAAAATAGTTTGCCGTGGCCTCATGGGGACTGGCCAGTCCCTAGCCTCAACTGGTTCAATTATAACCACCATTATCAAATGCTCTAGTTCCTTCTGTACACCATCTTGCACACTCTGGGGCACTCTTTGCAGGTTTTGTTCCACAACATCAACTTATGTGATGCTTACATCCTGTGAAACAACCCAGCTCATCAAAAAACACTTCCTTAAAATACTTCTCAAAATCCACCATCAAATTTTCAACTTCCTGCACCTGAGGATCAGCATTTGGGTTCAATGGCAGCCCAAGAAACTTTGATGTGGCCATCCCAACAAATCATTTCCCTTGTGTGAAACGTACCCTTTCCTCGCTATCATTGTACTACCAAATTCAATGCATGTCATAAAAAAGAAATATCTTTATAGGAACTCCAACATAACCAAGAGGAAAAACATTCATCTTGTACAACTTCACCTTCCCCTTGAAATGGTCATCAAACGTATATTTAGGGATAATAGTGAGATATGAAAATGAATCAAATTCCATCCCCTCAATTTTACCCTGTCAGTGGGGTGTTCACCTTTACCCCACTAACCCAGAACACAATTTCTTTCACTTCTTGCCACAGATCTTTACTCATTCTACGTTTACAATGTTTTGAGAAATGTCCTTTTTTACCACAATAATTCAAGGTTGTTATGTAATGTTGATTTGTATAGCAGCCTAATCACCCAAGAGGGTATCCAGATGCATGGGCAGGTGTGTAGGTGTATGGTCCCAAGGGTGTTGTATGAAGAGCTAGTTCTTCAGCTTCTTCTAGAACTGAAGAAGTGAGGAGCAGGTTCTAATGTTTTAAGGGAAGTTGTTCCATGTTTTGGGTGAAATGTAGGATAATTAGAAACCTCCAGTTTTGCTTTTGCAGATGTGAATAATATGTGTAAGTGAGAGGGAGGCAGAGCACAGGTGACTGGTGGGATGGTGAAAAAATGCATGATGCTATTCAGGTATTTTGGTCCTAGGTTGTGTAGGGTTTTGTATATGTTTGTGTGAGAAGTTTGAATTGGCTGCACTTGTGAATGGGGAGCGAGTGGAGCTTCCTGAGGTGCAGTGTGATGTGATTTTGGCAAGGGAGGTAGAGTAGGAGTCTTGCAGCAGTATTCTGGATGGTCTGGCATCTGTGTAGGAGTTGTTTGGAGATTCCGGCATAGAGTGTGTTACTATAGTCCAGTTTTCTAGTGATAAATGCTTTTGTGAGAGTCTGTCTTGTGTTCCATAGGCAGCCATTGGAAGATCTTTCACAGCATGCATAGGGTGTGGAAGAAGGAGGTGTATACTACTTTGATTTAAGCCAGCGTGTTGAGCTTGTCTTCTAGAACAATCCATAAATTTCACAAATGGTCTATGGGTGTTGATTCTATCAGTGGCCACAAGGTGGAGTTCCGTAGGTAGATCTTGTTGCAGAAGATCAGTACTTCTGTCTTGTCAGAGTTAAGCTTCAGGCATTTGGTTCACATCCAGTCTGCTATTATGGTCCTGCAGTTGGTGAATTTGGTTCAGGTGATGGTTGTCCTGTCCGTCAGGGAGTGGGTGAGTTGGAGATATTGGCGAGAGGTGTCATGTATATGTGTGCTGAGGGATTATCCCTGTGGGTTGTGGCATACCAGTTTCTTGGTCTCTGATGTAAAGGGTGGCAGCCTGACCATTCGAGATATTCCTGTGAGAAGAAACAGATCCATTTGAGAGGAGATTCTTGTATGCCAATTTCATGGAGTCTTCTGATGAGGGTGTTATGGGAGACAGGGTTAAAGGCTGCGTAGTGGTCAAGCAGAATGAGGGACCCTGCTTCTCCTCAGTCCAGGATGACCTGAATGTTGTCAGTAGTGGTGATGAGTGCTGTTTTGGTGCTGTGGTTCTTTCTGAATGCTGATTGAATGTTGTCTATAGGATGGTAAAGTTTGAGGTGGGTTGTGACTTGTTTGTTGATGGCCTTATCAACTGGATAGGGGAGCAGGGAGCAGGCCTGCTTGTTTGAACTCGCAGTGGGTGCAAGTGAAGTCTCCTACCATGGGTGTGAGGACCAGCAGCAGCTGCCAGATGGCACATTCTAGTGCCCTAAGGAGTACTGCAGTGTATTGCTGGGCAGTGATCAGACCAGAGTTCTTGGCACATGGCTCGGTATGGGTGCAGACCAGCTTGTTTTTGGCGCACCTTCAACAAGCCCACTGTATAAATCCATCTTGAAGTTGCCATTAAGTTGGTCATGGGAGGGGGAGGAGTGCAGGGTGCTGTGATTTCATTTCCTGTGCTGATGGGTGATGGTAACTGAAGTTTCCTTGCTTGGATTCTTTTTTAAAGTCAGTTTTGGTGGTAAAACAAGTAATATCACTTTCTATCTATTTTGTGGCACATTCATTTTGACTTCTTTTACACCTCTGATAATCTTTTTGTTATCTGTTTCTTTCAACACATCAATGAAACCATCAAATATCTCTATTCAGGCAGTTCATCTATCAACCATATTTAGATTTTTGGCAGTACTTTATGGTGTTGGTGGTTTCAGGAACGTGGCAGCATCAGAACCATTTGTGGGACTTACTGACATTGATTTCAGAGTCCTCTCCAACTTCATCTGTTGTCCATCCGAACCTGTTCTATTCATGTCATTAGCCAGGCCCTGTGATGTGCTGGTCTCTGGGTCATCTTTTATAACTGCTGGAAATGTCTATTTTCTTGGCCTCCACTGGAAAAACAGCCTTCTACTGTTCCAACAAACGCTTCAGGTAGGACAGCTTCGTAAGCACAACCCTGAGTACTTCCCTTGGGCCACTTCCCAGTGCTGCAGTATGATGACTCTCTTTAATCAGTTCTGGTAAGCAGATGACCTTTCTTTGTATCTTTATTGCTGTGTTTTTAGGTGTTTATTTGTGTTTTTTGACACCTGGTTGCTCTCTTCCTTGCAGTGCTGCTGTTGGCTATTTGCTGTCACTGTCTGTTGCACTTTCAAACCCTGGTTGAATCCACCTTCAGCAGTAGCACTACATGCAGTGTATAGTTTTATTTTGTGTAGTATCACAATACTTCTCTGTTTGGCCTGGAAAATAGGTTCTTGGCCAGCTCTGCGTAGACTTCTCCGTGAACCTTTCTTTATCTTCAAACGCTTCACAATGGCTGGAGTTGCGCTTTGACTCCACATACGCCAAACTTTGATTCTGCACTTCAGCTGACGCACCAGTGACAGGCATGAGCAGTATGATTGGACCATGGCAAACTCTCTGGGAGAGTACTTATCTCCTATTTCCTAGCCAGTTGTAGCATCTACCCAAGCCTGGGCACCCGCTAATAAATATGTCACACATAGAGCTATGTATTACACATCTTTACCTGCATGTAAGGCCCATATTCTGGCTTGACAAACATATATGTAAAACTTAGGGCCTGATTTAGACGTTGGAGGGAATGGTCTCGCCGTTGATTTTCTGACTGAAAACCCACCAGCTGGCTTGGCAGCCTGACATCTCGATTTAGATGTTAGTGGTCCCATAGACAAAAGCCTGCCTGAGTTCTACTGACTCATCCAAGGAATCCCCTCTCCATCATCGATGGGGCCATAGGAAAGAGTGGCTGACAGCGGGACCCCAGCTAGACTTACCACTGAGCAGATTTTGATCTGCTGTTCCACCAATTAAACAATGGTGGTTTGACCTCCAAGTCTGACTCGGCGGTTTAAGGGGAAAAATGGATGGAAACCCACTTTTTTTTCGACCCATTGCATTTCGGTTTTCGACTGGACACAACTGGCCCCTCTGTCACTGCTTCCATGGGACCATGGAAGAAACACGACCCTCTGTTGCGGGACACAAAGTTAGGTAACCCACGCTGGGTGTGTACGTTGGGGGAGTCACTACACATGTGCATGAGAATAATGCAGACATATGAATGTCACAGTAATCTTTTTAAGTTAGTGTGACATATGTCGGGGATACAACTGGGTCAGTGACAGGTGGGAACACACTGGTACACAACACATATCACACACATACACAACTGTCAATATGGTGTCAATAGTCATTGCCAAATGAATTCTGGCTCTACACTGATGGTACAATTACACCTGTCGACTGTGTCCATATGTGTACATTGCCAGAGGATCTGTACCTGTCATTCCGTGCTGCAAGTTGTGTGTGTAAGTCAGGATGTGTGTGTGTGATTCGATTGGCTGGGTGAGGTGGATGGAGCTGAGTGATATGGTTGTGTCAAGATGTGTGCCACTTGCATATTGGTCCGATGCTGTTGTGTATGTTAGGTGTTGTGTTACAACGGGCAACAATCAGGTGAGTGGTGTTACATGGCAGTCGTTGTCACAATGTGTGTAGTTGTGCTTGTGTGTGTGTGTGTTTGTGTAGATGAGTGTGGTGGTGTGTTGTTTGTTGTGGTTGTGTCGTGTGTGGGTGCAGTGTTAATGTTCTGTGTATGTTGTGTCATGGATGTTCAGCAGGGTGGGTTTGCGGCATGTCCATTTTTTTTGTGTTGTGGTGGAATGACAATATATACAGGTCTGTATGTGATGTGTTTTGTCAAGTGTGTTGCAGGGGGGCTAGGGGGCGGACACATGTGGCAAAGGTAGAGTGTGTGTATGACTTATATATATTCCATAACCACTGCCATTGTTCGCTGTCAATTGTGTCTCACAATGTCCTCCCTCCATCAGCGACAGGGCTGTAATATCCAAATACGGGGGCAGACTTGGCAATCTTGTCGGGTCTACCGCCGACGCAGCTTGGACATGCAGCTGCAAAGATCTAAACCAGGCTCTTAGTTTCTCTTTAATTGCCTAAACTCTCTATCCCCTTCTGTTACAAATGTGCAAGGAAGAAATGTCTTTATTGCTCTAACTTTTCTATGCAACAGTCATTTGTCAAGTATTTTAGGTTTTTACTGTTTTTTAATCTTTCTGTTGCCAAGAATATAGGCCCATATTTCTGAAAAGATTGCACCACCTTTAAGTCACTTTTTTTACACAAAAGCGACATTAGCTTAACTTCATATTTATATTTTGATGCTAGACCCGACTAGCGTCAAAATATCAGAGTTAGCGGCATTTTTTGGGAACGCTAACCCACCTTGCGTCATATCGTGACAATGATATGCAAGGTGGGCGTTCCCTCCTCCCAAAAAAGAAACTAGCCCTCCAGTGCCATGTTTACCTCCCGACTCTAAAACGATGCACATTAAGGAAGCAGAAACCAAAAAATGATGGTAACGCTGATTTGCGTAAAATTTTTACGCCTGGTTAGACCAGGTGTTAAAAAGAGGCCAACATACAACCACTGAAGGAAAACACACAGAAGGAGCATTTGCAACCTCCAGGTTGACATAGAAGTGTTGCTTTTCCAGCTTGGCACACACCGCAGACCTCAGCGAAGACAGCAGGTCCCTCCACCACCACCACAGCAACCCCAAACACCACCACAACAGCCACAAAGGCAGCACAGAATGTGGGAGAGGATATTTAAACAGTGTACAACTATCCTTGGGCTCAGGGAACAAGATGTGATCAAGACTTACCAACTGAATCGGGAGTCAATTATACGCCTGTTTTACCACGTTGTGCCAGACATCACTGCAAGGATGAAAACACCAACAACCATTACACCTATGACCAAACTCCTCACAGTCTTCCATATGCTGGTGTATGGATCTTTTCAGACAACCGACCCACGCTAGTGTCTGGTGTCTCTCAGCCATCCTTCTTGGTCTTCCTTCCAGAGGTCCTGGACGCAATCATATGCCTCACACCTCACCACATCTGCTTCCCAAACATCCAGCAACTGCAGCAGGAGACCAAGCACGGTTTCTATCAAATTGATGTATTCCTGCATCTGCTGGGTGCAATGGATTGCACCCATGTATACTGGTGCCACCTGCAGCAACCAAACACCTATACAGGAACCACAAGCATACCCATTCAATTAATGTGCATGTCATTGTGGACCACCGCAGGCTCTTCACAAACATCCTTGCAAAAATACCCTGGCAACGCGCATGATGCATACATATTCCGGCATTCCACCATCAATGAGCGGTTCCAGGATGACCAATATGGCAATGGTCTACTCTTAGGTAAGCCACCACACCAATCAGTACACATGTATACATAGACATCTATGTATGACCAGCCAATTTTGCTGTACAAAAGTGCGAGCAGCCTAAAGAATGCCTGTATTATGGGACACAAAATATTCTTTACAAGTAATGTGGTAAAACATAGTGAAGGAACACACATAGATCAAGACTGACTGTGCAACACATCAGTGTCTACATGTGATCACCCAACATATGTACAGAGAGGGTGGCTAGGTCAGTATATAACCCAATCATGTTTGCAATTTCCATAACCTGGTAGTTGGCCATTGCATGCCAACATGACAGGAGGCAGTGACAGATAACATCATCTGTCCCTTGGCACTTTCCCAAAATAGAAGTCACAACAGAGATACAACCCCTCACCAATCTGCCCATGGAAATTACTAACAACAATTCCCAAATGGGGAAAGAACAACAAGTTATTTATACATCATAGAACAACATAGGTGAAAACACACACTATTTATTCATATAAATATAAATATATTCATTCATTTACATAAATATCAATTTAATATATTTTATGGACAACCCATCTAAAAAACAACACACCGAGAGAAAGATAGTGTGAGAAAAAGTGCTCGTGATAAATAGAAGGAAAAATAATACATATTCAATTAGATCAAAAAACCTATACAAAAGACATTAAAAACAGTCGGTTGGTTCTTTTTTGCTGCATTGACTCCATTCCAGATCCTCAGAGAGTCTAAATCAATTCCTTCAATCCTCCACAGATCCTATGCAGAAACCAATCCAAACTACGATATACCCTTCAACGTTTCGACCCCTCTATATATTGGGCCACATCACAGCTCCACACTGGGTCTTCATCAGGACTAGTACGATGGGAGTCCCTTAATATGTCCTCTGATTCCTCCACTTTTTTTATTTGTCTATTTATGAGGGGATCAAATCTGATTCTAAAATGCCATTTCCCCCATATATCACGTCACCAGTCAATTCCAATGGACTCTTCATTCATCTGTGAGCCTTCAAAAAACTTTCCCCGTTTGGGCATTGTTGTATGTAATGATTATTTTCTACCCAGCCCGGTCGGGTGTTTGGGTTACCCTCTGTGGTGTATAAGTGCATGGAAATTACTAAGGCCATCAATTGATGAGACGTGTCCAACACGTCCATGTAGCTAGTCCTCAGTACATGATGGGGGAGATACAACCCCTCACCAATCTGCCCATGGAAATTACTAAGGCCATCAATTGATGAGACATGTCTAATACGTCCATGTAGCTAGTCCTCAGTACATGATAGGGGGAGGCTGACATCAAGTACCCCAGAGGAAAAAATAATAACCCAGTCGGTTTGTCTGCAGGGGACTGTGCACTGCTCTACTGATTAGCAATCATGAAAAGGCTAGATCTTGTGTCATAACACCTTAACACCACTGCTCTGGCTACATAAACTCTTGACATTGTCAGGGGGCTGATGCATGTGCACAGTGGAATGAGTAATCTGGAGCTCTGGCAACCTACCCCTTCACATGCAACTATGGATTTGTGTTGGCATAAGAATTCCCACAGTGGTGATGAGGAGTGGGCTGCCATCTTTTCCAGAGTCCAACACTGATACACGGTGGTTTGCCTTTATATGTGATAGTCATAACAAACATGATGTGGATGAATGTGAATGCCTAGTTGGTGGCATGCACACACATACCAGATATCTCAGCACACATGTACCACATAAATGGCTCAGGCATAGTAATGTCTATTGGAGTCAGAAAAAAGGCAAAAGAGGCAACTTACCACAAATGTAATTGCATATGTTTAGCAATATCATTGACAGAACAAAAATTACCTTTATATGTGTTCCGACATATGGAAACATAGATGGCACTGATATGACTACACTGGCATTTGTCCAACATGTGTCCATGCAGGAAGATCGATATGTGAGGATTCATATCCCATGAACACGCCACTGTGGTAATAAGTTACTGAAATAACACTACACATAACTCTACGCACACACAGCATATAGCAACCTTCACTGACACGTGTTTCTACCATCTCCTGCAACTAAGATGCATGGGGAGCTATATGTCACATGTGTAGCAGAGCATCATGAAGGCAGCCTAACTCAACAACACAGCACAGAGTGCACGCACAGGCAATTTGACAGGGATAACATGATCTTAACGCAGCCGTAGTCTACTGCATCCTCTCAGTACAAATTGTCATGGCTATAACATGCCTTACCATGTATTGACATAGGCCATCATTTCTATTGTGTTGCTGGGATGTGTACATTTGTATATCAGACATAACATCGTGCACATGTGCTCACATGTATATGGACACAGTGCAGCTATACATGCACAGATGCCCAAGGTATAAGTCACTGCATGCACCACACACATAAGTAAACATATAGGTTGAACATACCAATGTCACCGTCAAGATATGATTGGATAGGCACACACATGTAGCCATACCATTTTGACAACATTATTGCATAGCCCATATGATATGGTATGTGAATCTGGGTGCACTCTAGTCCTATGTAGCAAAATTCCACACATTTACATCATGCGTCTACAATTTTTCATGCAAATTGCTTTATTCCATACTCCGCAATGCCAGAAAAGTGACACCTGGCCCTTGAGCATCTATCGCAAGTCCACAGGCCTGTTCACACACAATCGGACAAAATCAACGCACGACCACCATGCATCAAATATTTAAACATAAACGCTTAAACTTCATACTTTCCTATGCAGCAAAAAGACGCCTGGCCCCTGAGTGTATATCGCCAGTCCACAGGCCGTTTCAAGCACAATGGAACAAATTTGACGCATGACTGTCATGTGTAAAAAACAATGACGCATAACTGAAAAAGTGACGCACACACCCAGGACATCCTCCCTGCATACATGGCACAGTGAGTTCACTTTCACTTCACAGTTTTATTGCCTGTGACTGCGTGTGGATGTGTGGAGCTGGTGTTGTTGGTGGACTACTGTTTTTTTTTAGTGTTTTTGTGCTATGTCCTGTAGCTGTTGTGTCTTTTTAGTCTTTTATTCAGTCTTTATAGTGTTTTGTATTGTATCTGTCACTGTATTATGGTGTGTTTGTATATGGGTAGGATAGTTTTTTGGGTAGTTGGTGTAGTTTCAAATATTTTTTTTTCTTCCTGCAACTGCATTTGCAGTTAATATACACCGCATGATGGCAGGGAAGGGGAGGATGGGCAAGATGTTTGCAGATGAGCTGGGGGCATTCATTTGGCTTGTACAGCATTATCTCCTTATGATGTTTGAACTGGGTAGCAGCGTAATCCAGGGCTACCCCACAGAGGCCAGGAAGCTGCATTGGGGCAAGATGCTCCACCACCTGATGCAAATATTTCGCACCGGGCACAATGACCACCAACTAAAACACCATTGGGCTGACCTTATTGCAAGGGAGCAAGATCTACTGGATCACCTAGGCATTGAGATTGGTGGAGCAGTTGGTAAGTATACCATTTTTACAGCGACACCATTATCTGCATTTGAATGACAATCTCTGATAAGGTTGAGTGCAGCATGTTTTATCGAAGGATATGGACATGTAGTATGCTGCCTGTATTAAGAGCCCCAGCGCCACCTTAGGACTGCCATTGTAATATACAATTATGGAGTAGAGGCTGGGCAGAAGTCCCATTTTCCCTGCACAATCATAACAAAGTGTTGTGATGCATCCATAGTGCCACTCTGTTTTGACAAGCACAACATGAGGCCTGCACCAGGCATCATGTTTGGGGGGCAAAAGTACATGCCTCTGGTAAATATGAGAAATTACTTAATGCCATATTTCTTGCATTTTGAACAGCAGCTGAGAGCTGGTGTTATAAGGGGGCATATAATCAAATCAAATCAAATCATTAACATTTATAAAGCGCGCTACTCACCCGTGCGGGTCTCAAGGCGCTAGGGGGAAGGGGGTTACTGCTGCTCGAAGAGCCAGGTCTTGAGGAGTCTCCGGAATACGGAGTGGTCCTGGGTGGTCCTGAGGCTGGTGGGGAGGGTGTTCCAAGTCTTGGCCGCGAGGTAGGAGAAGGACCTCCCACCCGCTGTGGAGCGGCAGATGCGAGGGACGGCGGCGAGAGCGAGGCTGGTGGAACGGAGGAGACGGGTGGGGGCGTAGAAGTTGAGGCGTCGGTTGAGGTATTCTGGTCCTTTGTTGTGGAGGGCTTTGTGTGCGTGGGTGAGAAGTCGGAAGGTGATCCTTTTGCTGACTGGGAGCCAATGCAGGTGTCTCAGGTGGGCGGAGATGTGGCTGTTGCGGGGTATGTCGAGGATGAGGCGGGCGGATGCGTTTTGAATACGTTGCAGACGTTTATGGAGTTTTGCGGTGGTCCCAGCATAAAGGGTGTTGCCGTAATCCAGGCGGCTAGTGACGAGGGCATGGGTCACAGTCTTTCTGATGTCGGCGGGGATCCAGCGGAAGATCTTGCGGAGCATGCGGAGGGTGAGGAAGCAGGAGGAGGACACGGCGTTGACTTGTTTGGTCATGGTGAGAAGAGGGTCCAAGATGAAGCCAAGGTTTTCGGGCGTGGTCTGTGGGGGTCGGTGCGGTGCCAAGGGCCGTGGGCCACCAGGAGTCGTCCCATGCGGTCGGGGTGTTGCCGAGGATGTATAATTGCATATGATGTGCCACTATGTACTCAGCAGAAGTCTTGATGATCTCTTTTGTTGCTACTCCTGCTGAGTACATTATTTGCCTCCATATAAATAGATGCATTTGGACCCTACCAGCACCATGATGTGCCTTATTTCTCATTAGGCACACACATGGCGGGGGGAAAGGGGTACACTAAGGGCAACAGAGACTGTAGTGATGCACTTGGTGCAGCACCACTTTTCTTCAATCTGCCCTTTATTATCATTGGCCATGGCCATCTAAGGTAGCTTGACCATATACTGGGTCCAGACTACTAGCTCTTCCCCTGCCTGCACATTGTGTATCACATACACCCCAAACATTGTCTATTACCCTCACATCTGTGCTGATTTAGTATCACAGGCCTGCTGCATATTACTGATAGTTTGGGACTGACCTCACTGGCACCATCACCGGCACATTACTCAGAAACATGCACCAACACATACATCCTTGGCCCACAAAGCAAGTGTGTCTGTGTTATGGCATATGTCTATGCACATTTTCTTATCCCTTCCTAGACAAATTATGGTATACCATGCCAACAATGGCTGGCCACACAGTATTGGGAAAGACATCCGTAATTTCAATCCGTTAGTGAGCAGGTAGGTACAATTGAATGAACCTAAGTTAACTCTCATGACATTATTGCTCAACTGTGTGTGCCTTGTAATGGCGCACACATATTAGTAACTACAAGAAAAGATGTAGCAAAGCGTTCCTCAGCATTTTGGAATACTCACTCAACCCCTGGGCAGTTGTTCATCAGTTAGTGGTGACAATGCGGTAGATGTCTTCAACATCTGGGGAAGGCTCAAAAGCTATGGGCGTCACAATGGGATGGCCACTGCAACAACCTTTGCATGCCCCTCAGATGCAGAATACAGTGTCATGCATTCCCATATGGCCATGGAGGTGTAAAGCTACACAATGCCTGCACGACAATGCTATGTGCGTATGGTGCCTTGAAAATTACCATAGGAGTGTCTGGGAAAGTGATGATTGTAGGTGTGATTGACTGATCATTGATGTTTGATAGTTGGTCTGATCTACCACTAGGTTGACTTGCTCACTCAGCCTAACCAGTTGATTATAAACACTGTTGTCCATTCACAGAAATGTCAAAATTTCACAGAGCTATGTTTTCCTTTCATGTATTTCATGTGGACCTCGACCCTACACCATTGGAGAGGTCGCCAGATTTGAGGACCCCAATGCTGCCAGCAAGTGTCACCTTCTGCGTCATGTGTAGCAATCCAGGGTTTGGTGTGAGTCAATCTGATGTGTACAATGCGATTAATACAAGTTTTGCGTGAAAAACGCTATATCATTGGAGTTAGGTCAGTGACATCATGTCTGTTGCATTGTTGAGCATTGAGAATGGCTTGATTGTTGCACAAGTGGCAATGTATGCTGGTATGAATTGTGGGTGTTAGGAGATGGAATGCATGGACACATATACATTGATATCTACCCTTATAGGTATCAGAGCAGCTGTTTATGTAATTGGCATCCCTGTTGGCAACAACTTTGTCACAGCACCATGACCCACACATAGCTTACACTTACTCACAAAACGTTACAGATGAAGGAAATGTATTGAGGTCTCTAGGGGGCTTATGTAGGAGACACTTGCACCACTAGTGCCTCAGTACCTTTCAGATATAAATTGAGGTTGTAGTAGTGCAAGGAGCAATATTATGCTTGACAACAGTCAGCAGAGTACTCAATTAGTAGACAACTCAGCTCCAGATGGTTGTGGGAAATGTCTATGGATTGTCCCAAGCTAGGTCTCAACAGAATTACCAACATAGTCCTGCCATCATGGTATTTGTGAGTGATCTTGGTCACATCACTTGTGCATATGAAATGAATGCTGAGTGCATACTTGGTACTTTGATGATGTATGACATGCATGTGCACATGTTGTTAAATATATAAGAATACTGCAGCAGCACCCAGTGCAGTGCCAAACTCACTGTGGCCCTAAGGGCACCCCTACAGCCAACAGCAAAATGAGGGGCAAAAGTGGGAGGTTCGGAGAAAACAACTCCTGGTCCAGTGTGTAAGTCTCCCAATAGTGGATCCAAATAGTATACACACCGTTCCAAAACAACAAGAAAGGTGGTTCTCTAGACCAACGGTTTCCGCACAAATGGGCAAGTAATATTCTTGAAGCAAGAGCCCTCACTCACCTTCCGGTGACATGCTTCATCATAGGGCCATGCTCCTCATCAGGCAGGCACTGCAATGCCTGACGGGCCCCACAGGGGGGCTCTTTGCCGGAGGTCTTTTGAAAATTGTTGTGAAACCGGTCAAAACGTGAGGAAGGATTGGTATAGAAAAAGTTAAAAATGACTAGGGGTAAAAAATAACTATTTATTCTGATATTAAAACCCCTGACATGATTAAAAACAATGTATAGGGATATGGTAAAATAATGTCTACCCTCCCTAAAAAAATATATACAGTTGGACAAGTCTCGTAGTGAGAAAGGTACAAAGGGAGAGAACATAGAATCCCTGTGTCACTCTATCAAAGGGTCAACATGTTTCTCGCTTTTTTAGTCAAAAATGATCTCATGCGATTCTTCAGGACCTTAGTACGTACCTAATCCTTATGAAAAAAATGATAATTCGAGTCCCCTACTAGGGAAGTCAAAAACCTAAAAGATAAAAAGGAAACCAATATCAAAGAGTTACATATTCATCAGAAATAGTATTTATCACAATTCCAGACAGTTACCCTATACCCTCGTGGAGGATCCCAACAAGGTGCCAGGTGACAAGGTGCCATGGTGATCAACTAGTAAGAAACACCTGATGAAGATAAATCAATGCTTACCCTCCAAGTATTACTGGTGGGCCCCATCGGGGAAGCATCAGGCTCAGAAATCCATTACGGTTTGGAGTGGAACCACGACTGTTGGTTCACCTAGGAGCACTTTCACCAGTGCTACTTGGAGGGTAAGCATTGATTTATCTACATCAGGTGTTTCTTGCTTTTTCTATTTGTGCTGCATTCTATGGCACACGGCTTGCTGCGTTGGCTCACGACAGCTAATTTAGACCTGGCACAGGGAGTGACACAGGGGTGCCCAGTACTCTACTGACTACTTGCCATCAGTGCATTTTGAAAGTGACAGTGCACAATGCTGCCACATTTGGGGTTGCGTGGAACACCAGAATTTCCTACTACATCTGGGCCTTTGTGATTTTATCACACACAACCTACTTCCTTGCAGGCTCCTTTTCCCTGCCACTGACACAATGGTAGCATGCAATTAGCCTTCCTATTCACCATGGTGGACATTGCCCAGCATTGTAATGTGTGCTGTCACTCTTTTGGTGCAGTGATAAATTGGCACCATGAATGATGGTACTAGTCAGCATAGCACAGGTAGAGCCATTGCATACAATACTTTTGTTACATTTTCAACTGCTTGTAGCAGGCCCCACATGTGCTAATTGGAGGTGACAGTGCTACCATTATGGATTGTCTGCCCCATTAGATTGTCTCTCCCTAACTTTGTAACATTTCCTTGAACACAAGATATCAGCAACAGGCATGTGTTGTTGTAAGGATGTTGAATGTGGATCATTGCATGATTTTTGTGACTTTGTTGATGTGGCATTTGGGAATGTGCACCTTGGTTCAACATGGGCTATTATTAGAATGATGATACAGTTGCATGACAGGCTAGTGACATTGTGCCGGTATCATGCATGTTGAATGTGCCACTAAGCAGTAGACCAGCCTTTCACACAACACACTCTGTCTTGACAGATGGTGAGATTGCAGCTACTTGTACAACTGCACACATGATGTTCACAGACATGCTCCATGTGTTGTATGTGTTGTATTATGTGGCCATTCCCAAAAGGCTCATAGTGTGTGAGAGTTGTTGTGGGTTTACCCTGTCTGGGTTGTGTTCCACAGGTTGCACAGTTTAGGGCTGATTTTCTTCTCAAGTGGCATAGCTCAGTGCAGCAGCAATATGTGTTGCACGACACTGCACCAATTTAGAAACATAGGGATGTGCCATGTTTACTAGAACATGGCATACCCCTGAAATTCCCTCTGCGCCTGCACAGACTTGATCTCCCTGCACCAACACAGGCATTGTTGCAGCATGATGAAGAGGTACATGCCTTGAGGGGATAATTTATGTGGAGGGAGGTGTTCCTTCCTGCACATGTACAAGCTATTTATTGCTAAGATGGCATTTCAATGTGTGCTGCAAGTTGCAGCATACATGAGAAGGACAATGAGACAAGGAAGAAGAGAAGAAGTTTGGCCAGTTACACCACTCTGACACCACCCCTGGGGTGGTGTTGACTTCAGTCCTATTCTCCGATGTCTGAGTTGTATAGGTACAGGGGCTTTGACAATATGCAATGGGTGCTGTTATGGCACAGCCACAGCCACACTATTTGCATGTCCCTTCCAGGCAATGTGCTGCATATTTACATGGTGGAGTTTAGCCATAGGTAGTGGCTTATGTCCATGCTGAGTATATGTTGGAGTCCATTACACAAACAAAGTGTCAGTAAATGTGTGGCTTGGGTGAGGATGGCGTGTCTTGATTCAGGGCCTATGTGCCCGATGCAACCCTTTAGCATAAATTGAGTGTGTCCTATGTACCTTCCCCTTCTGCCATTTGTGGAATTTGGGTTATTTCCCCCTGCATTACCTTGCATTTGTGCTGGTTCATGGTAGTCTGCAGTGTCCTGTCTTGCGATTCCAGTGACCAGTTGCTCCAGGATAAATGCTGTAACCATCTCCTCCAGCTCATCCAGGTCCTCCTATGGTGCAGGACTTTCACCTGCAGTCTGAAGTGCTGCCTTTTGGTTTCTGGTCAGTTTCTCCTTAGTCCTGCACTTGCAATCATGCCAGTGCTTCTTGCACTTGTGACAGTCCTCTTCACCTCTGCCACGCTATTGACTTTGTCTACCATTGCCTACCAGATTGTGTCTCTCCAACCGACTGGAAATTTGGAGGTGATAAAGAGCTGGCATTGCTGCTCCATCACCTCTCTGACTAAGATGTCATGCTCTTCCTCACTAAAGCAAAACTTGTGCTTCCTCTTCTCCTTCTCCTGGGACTTTTCTGGACCCCCCTAGCTTGCACTTGGGTGATTGGGTTCTCCCTGGGGTCTCTCCGAGCCTGCAAACTCCAACTTGCCTTTCAATTTCAATTTTTCTTTATGTGAGGTTCTTTTAGGCTAATGCGATGTAAAGATGGCGCTAACCCATTTTTTCCTTACGGCATATTGGACTGGTTAACATCTTTTTTTTTTACGCTAATAATTCCTTAGCGCCATCAGGTGTCACTTTTTAAATATGTTGCATGAATGGCTCTAGGGTTAGCGTTAGCTCGCGTTAAAAGATTTGATGCACAACTCCGCTAGCGCAGTTGTGCGTCATTTTTCTTATATATGGGCCGTCGTTTCCTAAGGAAGCAACCAGTGAAATAAATGCAGCATTTTTAAAATGATGCATTTATTGGACAGGAAAGGACAAACAGCATATTAGTTTTAGTAGTTGGACCACCATAAACAGAAAAATAGAACAGTATAATGAAAAAAAATGCACAACTGCATTACAAACAAAATATATTTCTGAATTATAATATCACAGCATACCTGTGGTGTCAAACTGGCAATCTCACAAAGTATATAGGCAAACAAGGGAGCAATCTAGTGCTTTGTATAAATGCTACAAAACCATCACAAACCATACCCACCTTCAGACATAGGGGCTAATTTACAAGGCTCCTGCAGCACATTTGCGTTGCCGGAGTGTCACTTTTGTTTCTAGTTTGGTGGTAGGATATTTCTGGCTTTCTTGAGATTCCAGGTCTCTGCCTCATGGAAATGCAAGGAAAATGTGTTTTTAGGAAAAGTTTAGGCTTTGCTGGGGATTCTAGATCAACAACTGGTGAGAGCCACATAAGTCACTCTGAACTCTCCACATTCTCTAGTTTTAAAAAGTGTGCAGTTTTGCCTAGGTGCCAGCTGAGCTAGGGTCCAAAATCCACAGCTACCAATAATGACGAAAAAAGAAAACAAAGAGTTCTTAGTAAGGGCCATCTTACCACCACAGATATAAATCTGGTATTAATTTGTTAAAGTTAATCCACCACTCACACTGGTTGGTTTTAGCACCTCCAGAAATTCTGGTTTCAAAGCATAAATACTCATCCAATTATCTGAACATTGAAACCAAGCATTCTGAAGGTGAGCCGTAAAACCTCTTCACTGCACCAACCGCTATATGGGCAATTCATGCACCACATACAAGACTATCATACCAGCAGTCACGGGGCCAATTCAACTGTTCAGTACACTCACATCAACTTAGCACCTCCAGACAGGGGCCCATCACATTCAAATGCTACAGAATGGAATAAGTTTGACAACATCACCTCCTTCCTCTGAAACATTACCAAATGCATGCAAACTAAACTTTTACTAATGGATCCTCTGACAGCTACATGAGACTCACAAAGACATGTCGTTCATGTTCCTTTAGCATTCTCACTGTGCTAAATCCAACTTCTTCAAATTGTGGATGCAAGTTGGGGGTGTACAAGAATACCTTGTGAGGCCTATTCCTCAAAATGAGTATATCTACTGTTGCAATGAAGGCAGACATGTTGGAGAATTCCCACAAACTTTCCTACAGAGAACATCAGAAAGAATGAAGAAAGGTAGTTTTTAACACATAAAGTGGTCCATGAAAGTGCACCATATTTCCTATCCACCGTTATGTACAGTGCTGTGCCTGTAATGCACTTATCATACAGCAAACTGAACAACTACTAAGTTCTGAAGGAGGATGAACATGGCAAGCAAGTCAAACATTGACCCATATGTATCAGTGAGGCACCAAAAGGTTTGAATCTGTAGGTGAAGATAAAGTCATGGCATGTGTATCTGTACTACCTCTACTATCTGCCTTCTACCTATGCAATATCCCTGGGAAAGCACACCTACTGTAAGCTTTTCTTACCCGTTCATGTCTCTGTCCCCATCAGAGTTCTGACTAATCCTGTATAATTGCCAAGTGAACCTATACTAATACCTTCCATCCCTAGCTGCTTGAAGCTCATGAAAATGTATCTTTCCACGCACTCACTGTTATAAATCCAACTCCATCCAGTTTGTTGATGCAAGTTGGGGGTGTCCAAGTATGCCTTGTGAGGGCTTTTCCTTAAACGGAGCGATATCTACCATTTAAACTAAGCCAGGCATGCTGGGAAATACTGCCTAAATTTTCTAAAATAAAAAGCCAACAAATGTCCTGTGGGAATCATTCACCAACATTTTCACTTTTGTTTTGAAAGTGTGAAAACTCAATTGCTAACTTGTATCATACTTAACGTTATTGAAAAATGGTACAGGACACAATGGGCCTGATTCCAACTTTGGAGGACGGTGTTAAACCGTCCCAAAAGTGGCGGATATACCACCTACCGTATTACGAGTCCATTATATCCTATGGAACTCGTAATACGGTAGGTGGTATATCCGCCACTTTTGGGACGGTTTAACACCGTCCTCCAAAGTTGGAATCAGGCCCAATATCTTGTATGATGATTGTTTTCACATCTTATTACTATAAGAAGTGAAAACAATCTAAAGATACTAAAGATGTGAAAACAACCATCATACAAGATATTGTGTCCTGTACCCCTTTTGAATAACATTTGCTATGATACAAGTTACTAATTGAGTTTGCACACTTTCAGAGCAAATGGAAATGTTGGTGAATAAGTCGTAGGGGACATTTGTTTGACTTATTATTCTTACTCTGGTTCTCGTGGTCAATCAGGGTGGTCCTTGTCTAGCATACATAAGTTCCCTAAGAAGCACTTAAAATTTCAGTCACACCTTGAACTTTTTGCCACACAGGGTACTCTGTGACAACGTGGCATATGTTCTGTCCACCAATATGTGTATTGTGGGGACAATAATGCAGTTGTCAATCTGCAAACAGAACACCTACCACGTTCTGACTGCAGCCAAAGGTGTCAAGCAGGCCATAAGGAAGTCTGTGGCTGCCTGCCTAATGATGTAGTGGCCTGTGGGCACTAGGTATCTATGCACAGCCATTGAAAGGTTTAACTAATGGCAGTTCCCAAAAGTTTGCTTTAGTACGATACAACATAAAGCACATTGGAAAACACAGGTCTGGCTGAGATGGACACGGGGGCAGTAAACATGACTCTCCTGCCTCTTTCCATGTATTGAGCACACTTTACAATGACAATATGGTAGATCCTTTTTGGGTGTTTTAGAAGTGTGATCAGCAAAGAGTCACTCCTGAAGCCTTGCCACGTCCTTCAGAACATATGAAGTGGAGTCTGTTTCTTCTGTAGCAGCAGTGAGACCTTCAATCGCAGACAACTGAAAGTCAAGGAAAGACATGAGTCTTCCTGTGATTGTCTGATGATAAAAAACATATACATTGCATGTTGCCATCTGGATCAGGGAGGTAAACTGTTTCTTACACCAAGTGCGAGTTTTACAACATGCATTGTATGGCTGAACAACCTGGTAGTTCTTGTCCACTCTCCCATGTACTTGTAATAAAGTATACAGGTGAACTTGTGGACTTCGGCCATCTGATCCCTAATGTTGATGGGGGAAGTATTCTCATCATGAATTGTAGTGAGCAGGTACACATCACACCTACTTGAGAATTTGACTGCCAGCAGTTCATTGGAACGCAATTCAGTGCTCTGGGATTTCTGCAGCTTCTTGTAAATAAGCTGCCACACCACCAGCTTTGTAGAGCTCCCTGAACTGCTCGACTCCTGTATAGATATTGTCCACATAAAGGTTATAATCTATGTGAAAAAGTGGCTGGACATGCTCCCATACAATCTTTCCTGTGACCCCTAGTGTAGGAGGGCAAAATACAAGGTTTAGAGTAGATTACTTCCCTCTATACCTTCCAATCTGTGCACAGCCAGTAGAGCTCTCACACAGCATGTACAGCTTGATGACTCAACAGCAACCGCCCTTTGCACAGGATCAAGAACTCGTTGATGTCTATATTCTTTCCAGGAATATAAATCTCTGGAAACCTGGGAGATAAATGTTCCACGACAGGTCAGATTTTGAATGACCTGTCATGGTCTGGATGGCCCTGGGTCAATGCTGCAAAACTGTCATTGAAATGCAGCATCTGCTGCAGAAGCAAAAAACAACCTCTGCTCATGTACGGTGCAAAGATGGGGGTTACCCAAATTGTGCAAGCAGACCAGTATGACTGCAAGGTTGGTTTCTGCACTAATCCCATTTTGAGGCCCAAAAACATCTTCAACTCCTCCAGCGAAGTGGGGGTCCACGGGTGTGCCCTAGAATGGGCCCTAGAGTGCTACCATGCTCCCTAAAAAATTGTTTGCCATGCAAATTTGTTTGCTGCACAATTTGGTCAAGGAAGTCAACATCCAAAAAGAGATGGATGTAGTCAACTGGCAAAAAGTTGGCTGTATCAACTACATTCAGTGTTGCCAGCAAAAGACTGAATTTGGGCTAGACTAAATTGGGGGGCAGCCAAGAGAGCACTTCGTCCGTCCTTGCTGCCACATATGCCTGCCTTCTGGGTTGGTCTAGCTTGCTACTGTTTTCCTGCTGCTCAGACTGTGCTTGTGAAGAGACAGCACAACTGTCATCATCGTCTCCCTCAGAGTCACTGGAAGAGGAGTTGTTGAATAGGACTCCGGCATCCATCCACTTGTGAGAAATTTTACTGTGCACCCCTGTCCATGTGAATTTTAGGACCGGCTGTTTTGTGTGTGGAGGTGAGAGATTCGTGCAGTTGCCCTGTGCTTTCAGCAGGTTGTCCTCACACATTGAAATTGAAATTCCATTCATCTATCCCGGTGAGGTATGAATTCATTAGAGGCTGACTTCTTGGTGAAGCCGCTTGTTTGTTCCTCCTTCAGTTGGTACCATGTGCTGCTGAGGGTGTAAGAGGAGAAAGGCAATGTGCTTCAATACTTGTCAATCAGATGAAAACTGGATTGAAGCGGACTGAGCTGATGTCTTTTTGCTGTGTTTGGTTACAGTACTTTTCAAATTTCAGTCGTACATACCTTCCCACACACCAGTGCTGCTCAGGGGAGTTACCAATTTGACAGCAATTGCTTCCTTCCGAGGCAGGGGTCAGGCCAGTCATAGAGGGCATTTCCACCACCCCACCTGTCACTCATAAATGGCTTGGCATTAGTTGCTTATTTATATAATACCCTGCCTCTGTTCAAAATACAATTTGCCAATTCTTTTATACTATGCTACAGTACCCTTTTAAAGTGTTTATATTGTTTTATTGTTTTTTTTCTCAACTACTGTGCCTTGTATGCAACTTGTGTTGTAATATATTCATTACAAAACACCTGAAACACACAAATTCCATTATAAAGTGCAATATTATTCCTGAAATTGCAAATAGCTCTCCAGTTACCGAGGCAGGAGGTTCATATGCGCTGCTGCAGCCTAATGCACACAGCTGAGGTGGGCTCAACCTGCATCACACACCTCACTGCCCCTCTGACAACTGCAGAGCTAAATGTAGCTCAGTGGGTTGTCTGTCAGACAATGAGATGAGTTTAACATAAAGGGTGAGAAGGATGGGGGTGGATTTTAGAAGGGTTGACTCACATGAACAGCTTTCTGGGGTCAGTTGGGCACTGAATACTTTAAGTTGGGTAGACATAGCAATGCTATTTCTCCTTGTTTGTGTAAACATCAATCGTCCCTTGTGGTTTAGGCACCTCAATGTGTGTTCTTCTTTGAACTTAAAGGTCTCAGCTGCAAGGGGGCCTGGGTCAGCGTGAATAAAAGCGCAAGTGAAAATATGAAATAGAGACATGCCCTCTTATGGATGATTGAGTTTATGGTGAGAGCTCTTAATACACTAATGATAGCTTTATGATTTAGGACCAGTCTGGGGAATAGAAACATGCTTCGGGCACCAGGCATTGCCCATTGCAAAGGCATCATCAGGCTGTGTGGGCATCGCATGCATCCCCAAAGGTTTTGCATTATGTCAAATGAACTGCATGCTAACCCTCACTTCTTGTCCTGTTTGTCATTAGTATTCTGTTTTAAAGAAAGGTTTGCTCATTTAGCCCTATGGAGGGTCAATTGTGATGCACGCACCTGCCTGTTTCTGCAGTGACATTTTATTTTACTGCAAACATTGAACCATTTCTAATCAGGTTTTTCCATTTAAGGGATTCTGGGCAGCAAGCTTTGCACTAGAAACTTCATCAGGGGACCAGGGCTGTACTTCCTTTTTGTACCGCCACCCACCACCTAGCTGAGTGGATTGAACACCTGCTGTTGAGGACCATGGAACTCACTCGAGCTGACATCCTCTTGAGGCACAAATGAAGGAGGTTAATGATGACATCTATCTTTCAAGCCCTAAAAGACCGTGGACATTGTGACGTGAGCTGTATTCACAGTATCTGCTTATGTATGAGTAGAGGGGTGAGATGTAGTCATACATCATGCACATTGCAATACACCACCCGCTCATGGAAATCTGCAAAATTTGTTGGAGATTTTGGGTAACTTTGCAAAAACTCTGTGAGCTACACCCAGGCCTAATAATTACAAAAATTATCTTAACATTTTTATTAGCGGTCACCAGTAGGTAGTTATAGATAGGACCTAGTTTCCATAGGAAGATAATTTTTTGTTTTGCCAATGAGTTTGGCATCGCTTGCAGAATCTTCATAAACCTTTAAAACTGATACTTTGTTCACATCAGCTGTTTTGTTCGAAGTTTGGGGATGATTTGTCAAGTGGGGGCAGAGAAAATGGGGGATCCCAAAATGCATCTTCCTAATTCATTTTTCCATAGGGTCTTTAGACATGCGTACAGCCCAAACTGCTGAAAGGAATAACACAAAATTTGGCAGGAAGGTAGACCTTATTGTGTAGATTGCGCTTTTTATAAGTTGGTGTAAATCTATTCAGTACTTTTGGAGATATTAAAGGTAAAAAAAGATATCTAGGAACCTCAACAAGGAAATGTAGGCAGCCATCTTGGGACTCTGCTTTAGAAAAAGGGAAAAAGAGAAAAAAAGAAAAGGCACCAGTGTAGGGTCACCCTAAGCCCCTTTTTTTAAAATGTTGGGAAAATCTGCAAACCTGGATTCAGGGATTGTTCCGACATTTACATTTTGTATTAATTTTATTTTGCCATCACCCCCTGAGTTACAAGTATAATGTGATGTGGGGGAGGTCCATATGGGCTCCCCCAGAACCCCCAGGAATACCACCTCGTCGGGTTAAAGATTAAATTAACATAGGGGGTCCATGCCCCCCCCACAACCCCTGAGACTGCAACCTCCTCAGGGCGCATGATATATTACATGCGGGGGACTTCAGCCCACCTCCCCGGGGCTAACTGAAATTTGAAGGAGGGCACCAAAGCTCCCCCCAAGGAGTCAATGATGGCCCTGGGGACTGCCACCCCCTACTGCGCTGCCTCATGCTATATCCCGGGGTACCGCCCTCTAGGACACAGCTGTTTTCTGTGTCTTGGCGGAAGCTCTTATAGCTTCTGCCAAGTTAAAGCAAACACGCTGGTTCCAGCAAATGACAGCCGTCAAATAGCTCTAGCTTGCTGGAAGCAGAGGTTTCCTCTGTTTCTCTGCCTGCAGGCAGGGAAATGCAGGAAACAATTTCTCTCACAGAGAGGGAGCTGCATATTTAGCTGATCCCTGTCTGTGACACCACTGGTGGCTCCCGCAGGAGGCGGGACCTGGCTGGGACTGTGGGGGCCTTGAGGCTCTCCCCCACAGTCCCCAACGTACACTGGGTGGCCTGTGGTGCACCCAGGATTAATGGCGGGGCTTCGGGGGATGGGATTCCTGGGGCTCAAATTGGCTGAGGGAGGCGGGCTGCCCCCTACATGTAAGCCAGCAGTTGGAAAGCAGATACTCAAATATGTCACTACACGGGCAATCAACTTAACCTCCAAGAACCTTGAGTCAATCCATGAAATCCACAGCATCTGCAGTTCCACCTTGAAAAGTCATTTGATGAAGACGCTCGTGGAACAATGAAATTGGCAAAGTCACAGACACACAAGGTCACTAAAGACATTTCTTCTGTGTCCGTTAGGCAGCTGTAGTGAAGGAGATGCACTATACATTTACCCAAAGAGGTAACACTTACTAAATAAGCCACCAGAAAGTACTCAATTTGAGTAGACGTTTGGCACAAGATGGTGGGCTATTCTTGAATAAATATGCAGGGCAGGATTCATTCCAGTACAATGATCATTTCACAGCAATTAAACTTCAACAGGAAGCACTAATAGACATAAACAAAGCAGGTGCTGAAGTTGAAGCTCCACTTCTATAAAGTACTAATCAAACTAATTTCTTGCACATAGTCGAGGCAAAGCAAGTGTTTTTTGCTGGATTTCCATCTAGAAAAGTTATCTGTAATCCTTGATGGAGGTGTTTACATATCTGCATTTTTTGAACGCAATATCTCATGTAGTGACTGTGACTAGTGGCTACATTCTTCTGATCTGCTGCTGAGACCCGACCCTTGTCTGTGAACGACATGGGGTGTTCCGGTTATAGGGGGTTGGCCGCAGGGCCTGGCCCCACGGCCAACATCGCTATGTGAACAGCAGAAGACCGTGTGGGATGTGGGGTTGGGTGTTTACACAAGCTGATGCAGGGCAGGCCCTTCAGCCATCCCCTGCCATCAACAGTTGAAGTATAATAATTAAACATACTTTAAATGTTTAAAAAAATATAGAAATTCACTGAAAGGCCCTAAGATTACAAGGATGTTATAGTTAGGAAATAGAAAAAAAATAGAAATTCACTTTAAAAATCAAAGGTTATAGAGACGTTATAGTTCGGTTCTAAATTTACTTGCCCAAAACCATAGATATTCAACAGTTATTGTTAGAGGTATTTCAAGTAACTATAACGCACGCCCTTGCCATGCACTGCTATAAAGTCAATAAAAATATAAATCAAACATTAGCAGTCAAATTACTGAAGAGAAAACTGTGCATGATAGGTGTGTGAAAGTCTGAGTGGGTCTGTGAGTAGATGAGTGAGAGTATGACTGGTTCTGAGAGTGGGTGTATGAGTGTGTGAGTGGGTGAGTGAGTATCTGAGTAGGTCTGTGAGTGGCTGCGTGAGTGCGTCTGTAAGTGGCTAAGTGAGTGTCTGTGTGGGTGTGTCAGTAGCTGCGTGAGTGACTCGGGCACAAAGGAACCACACCTGCCCGTTTATCCAAGAAGAGTCCACAGTTTTGCACAAAATGTCTGCCCAACTGAAGTACTTTCTATTGGTTAGTTAGTAAGTGCAACCTCGTCGAGTGAATGTCTAGCCAGTGTGTATTCCACACTACAGCTGCATACTGGACCACAAGGAAATGTCTACAGCAACCTTGTGTGCATTTGGCAATCAGATTATTCCTTGTGCGTCTTTCTCCACAATTCTGTAATAACATTAATCCTCCTATAAATAGGCCAACAAGACTTCAAAGCCAGAAAACTCCACCACACCAGTGTGCTTCCTGTTATCTATCTGATGTAGTTACTTCTTTGTTTTTGGAGATGTCCTCATATTCCTTGGATTTAAAAATACACCACCAAAATTGGCAGGAAACGCCCTGGTGGGCCTTTTGCTAAGCTGCCCATCATCCCAGCAAAAGGGGGGAGATCTTTGCATACTACAAAGATAGATGGGGTTGACATAGTGGGCTGAGCTTCTAGGTGATTTCCACATTTGCATACTCTTAGCAATTTAAAGGGAGAACCATGGACTCTGCTCTCACCAGGATAGGACAAGAAGGAACCCACTTGTCACGGTCAAATACAGATTGTGCTCCAATAGTTCAATGTCACATTCACCTCCACAAAGGATTTCAGATTGCTTTTCAATATGAAACTGCAGAGAAAACACACTTGCTTTGCCTTCATCTTCACAGGAGTTAGAATCATTTGTCCTTTACAGAAGTGAAAGTCATCTGGGGAACCTGCTAAGTTTATATTTGTAAGTGCTTCCTGGTGTAGTTTCATGCTTGAGAAATGAGCATCAGGGTCAAACCAGCCCCAGGGACTCCACTCCTGGGGCCTTGCCACAACCTAATGGGGTGTGGGGGTGCCGATATTGGCCCCTGGGTCCTGGCCTTTATTGAAGAGAGGAGGAGGCCACAAGTCCCCCCTCCCTGGTTCAATTTCAGACCCCGGAACCCCACCCCCAGGGCTGGCAAAAACAAATGGGGTACACGAGTTGTGTGGCCCCCACTTACTGGATGGACTTCGGCACCAGGGACCCCATCCGACCAGCCCAGCCATGTCACCTGGGTACACTGGGCACCCAGTGTGCATGATGGCAAAATGCTTTGCATTTCTCTTCCGATAGCGCTGGAAGCTGAGCTTCAGAGATCATCAGACGTCACTGGGAGGGGATGGGGGGGTCAGGGTGGAAGGGGAAGTGATTCCCCATCTATCCCTGATGAGGGGGGTGAAGGCCCAAGGGGGGAGTGCTAGCACTCCCCCTGTGGGCCGGGTGCAGGACAAGCTGGTTTCGTCCTTGGCACACGGCAACTGTGGCAGAGGACAAGGCCAGCTCACTCCAGGCACCCTGGGGGTTAAATGCAGTCAATAATGCAATTTGGTTCCAGGACAGTGTACCAGCATCATGGAAATCTTGAATAATTGTCCCCTTACACAAGAAAGGTCCTCAAATGATCCAGCTAATTATCGACGAATATTCTTACTCAATGCATCAGAGAAAATATATGCTAAGCTTTTGCACAGCCACCTCGAAGATTGGCTAGACGATAATGGAATCATCAAGGGCATCACAGGTAGGTTTCCAGGAGGAGCAAGGAAAAATCAAACACGCAATGCTACTATTTAACATCGGCCTGAAATACACCAGCAGTAAAAAGTAAAAACTGTCCCTCACTATTATAAATCTAAAAATGGCTTTTGCCACTGTAAGTCGTGAGCTACTTTTGTAACATTATTAACCCTGGGCTATTTAGCAAACTTAGGGTCAGCTGTTAAGCAATTATATAGCAATAATACTTAATTGGTCAGGTATGGCCCAAGAGGTAAAATTACTGAAAGCTTTAGTATAACTATTGGGGTCAGACAAGGATGTGTATTGGCATCAGTCTTGTTTAATATTTTCATCAACAATGTCGCTGACTACCTGGGGGCCCTAAATCTTGATGTACACATCTGTGGAGCTTAATAATAAGAAATTAAATTATTATAAAGGGCAGTCCTAAAGTGAGGAATTCCTTTAAAATCTATGGAACACCTCAGGACCTCATCAACCACTATGATAACCGAACAGGAAGGTTTGACTCCAAATACTTAAAGTGGGGACAACACTGGGACAATATGCTGGTGAGGTACTTAAATTTGCTAGACGCCAGGGGAACAGACTGATTGCAAAATCCCACCCCAAAGCCTATAGAGTTCAAGCCCTTGCTGCAGGTTCACATGGTGCAGACTTATGGGTCTATAAAAACCTGAAAGGGGTAGGTAAGACGGATCACTGCTTTCTGCGTCACATACTTCTGCTTGATCCTGGGACCCCTATGTGTGCATTAAGGCACGAGCTGGTGTTAAATCTGTTAAACTGCATGCAGCACTACGTCTCATATATTGGGTAATAATTTGGACAAAACCAGAGTTGTAACCTTACCAGGACATTATGCAAGAGGTTTAGTTGCAAGCCAAACAAGTCAAATTACCCTGGTTTATTAATGTGGCTAACACCCTGCAAAGCATAGGATTTGCTTATTACTGGTTTGAAACAGGAAGAATGATAAAGAATATTGGGCACGCTGTGAAGGAAAGGTTTTGGCAAAATGGCCCATATGTATACTTTTTTTTCACTTCATTTGCATCATTTTTTGACGCAAAAGTGGCGCAAACTTACAAAATAAAATTGTATTTTGTACATTTGCGCCACTTTTGTTTTTAAAACATGACACAAATACGGCTCAAAAAAGTATAACTATGGGATTATATGTCTATAACTCTGTCTGGTCATAAATTGGAGCAGTTTCGGATACTCAAGCACTTTCCCATCTTTGACCATATCTGGATAAGTTGAAACCTACTTTAAAAAAATCTTTGTGTATTAATTTTAATCTTGGTACTTTGCCAGAGAAGCAGAACACCAGCTTATGGAAAAAGGGTGAGAGTAGTTTATCCAATTGTGACTGCTAATTTGGGGGGGGGGAGGTAGAGTCTATAATGCTGCTTTGTGCTTTTATGTTCCATTGAATCTCTAATATAGGAAGGTAAAGATGGCACATAAGGGAACAAAGAGGTGTCAATAAATCTGGATATATTTTCTAATTAGGATCCAATTGCACTTACTATAGGCTGGCCAGGAGGATTTATTCGATTTTTGTTTATTATAGGTAAAAAATAAATAGTTGGCATCACTGGATGATCATGTTTCAAATTTTTATATTTTTGCTCATCCAAGAGACCTCTATTATATCATCCCTTCAATTTATGATGATATAGCATTTTGTCTTGTTTCCTGGGGTCCATGATTAAGTGCAAATAGTTTTATGAGTAGAGGTAGCTAAAAATCTCAAAAAGTCTCAGAATTAAAAAATAAAAAAAATCTTAAGTACAATATAAATAGACATAGGTTTCCTTGAGTAACAAGTGAAAGCGGATCATGACATTACAGGGAGTACAGAATTATTAGGCAAGTTGTATTTTTGAGGATTAATTTTATTATTGAACAACAACCATGTTCTCAATGAACCCAAAAAACTCATTAATATCAAAGCTGAATATTTTTGGAAGTAGTTTTTAGTTTGTTTTTAGTTTTAGCTATGTTAGGGGGATATCTGTGTGTGCAGGTGACTATTACTGTGCATAATTATTAGGCAACTTAAGATAAAAAAATATATACCCATTTCAATTATTTATTATTACCAGTGAAACCAATATAACATCTCAACATTCACAAATATACATTTCTGACATTCAAAAACAAAACAAAAACAAATCAGTGACCTATATAGCCACCTTTCTTTGCAAGGACACTCAAAAGCCTGCCATCCATGGATTCTGTCAGTGTTTTGATCTGTTCACCATCAACATTGCGTGCAGCAGCAACCACAGCCTCCCAGACACTGTTCAGAGAGGTGTACTGTTTTCCCTCCTTGTAAATCTCACATTTGATGATGGACCACAGGTTCTCAATGGGGTTCAGATCAGGTGAACAAGGAGGCCATGTCATTAGATTTCCTTCTTTTATACCCTTTCCTGCCAGCCACGCTGTGGAGTACTTGGACGCGTGTGATGGAGCATTGTCCTGCATGAAAATCATGTTTTTCTTGAAGGATGCAGACTTCTTCCTGTACCACTGCTTGAAGATGGTGTCTTCCAGGAACTGGCAGTAGGACTGGGAGTTGAGCTTGACTCCATCCTCAACCCGAAAAGGCCCCACAAGCTCATCTTTGACCAGTACTCCACCTCCACCTTGCTGGCGTCTGAGTCGGACTGGAGCTCTCTGCCCTTTACCAATCCAGCCACGGGCCCATCCATCTGGCCCATCAAGACTCACTCTCATTTCATCAGTCCATAAAACCTTAGAAAAATCAGTCTTGAGATATTTATTGGCCCAGTCTTGACGTTTCAGCTTGTGTCTTGTTCAGTGGTGGTCGTCTTTCAGCCTTTCTTACCTTGGCCATGTCTCTGAGTATTGCACACCTTGTGCTTTTGGGCACTCCAGTGATGTTGCAGCTCTGAAATATGGCCAAACTGGTGGCAAGTGGCATCGTGGCAGCTGCACGCTTGACTTTTCTCAGTTCATGGGCAGTTATTTTGCGCCTTGGTTTTTCCCCACTCTTCTTGCGACCCTGTTGACTATTTTGAATGAAACGCTTGATTGTTCGATGATCACGCTTCAGAAGCTTTGCAATTTTAAGAGTGCTGCATCCCTCTGCAAGATATCTCACTATTTTTGACTTTTCGGAGCCTGTCAAGTCCTTCTTTTGACCCATTTTGCCAAAGGAAAGGAAGTTGCCTAATAATTATGCACACCTGATATAGACCACACCCCTTCTCATTACAGAGATGCACATCACCTAATATGCTTAATTGGTAGTAGGCTTTCGAGCCTATACAGCTTGGAGTAAGACAACATGCATAAAGAGAATGATGTGGTCAAAATACTCATTTGCCTAATAATTCTGCACTCCCTGTAATTTGTGTCCCTTGATTTCCCCCTTTTGACCTAAGGAAGTGTGTTAGAGTTTATACAGTGTTAAATGAGTATTATATTGGTAAGATAAAGATCAACAAATAAGGGATGGATAATGAGAACCATGTTTAAAGTGTATATGAGTGGTGGTCTTATTGAGAGGAGGGTCACGATCCCAAAAGTACTTTACTGTTATTATTACTTGTTCAAGCCAGTACTGCATTTTATTTAAATGAACAATCATGTGAAAATTGTATCTTGACAGTTTTCCCCGTTAAAATGTTTAAAAAATGTTGGGAGGAGTGGCCAGGCCCTTCCTCTTTAAATGCACATGCACTGTGTTTGTTTATATGGCCAGTTGAAGGCTACGACCAAAACGCGTTGCCAGATTTCCATCATGGAAATCACTGTTACACTTGGATAATAAAATAAAATCATTTAATTAGCGAAACAGAGAGTGCCTCTGTCATTTGTGGATGTCTGTGAGGCGATATACGTGTGATTTTTACAAGGATTGTATTGAGCCCGCAAAGACAAGATTTGATATATAAATATATATACATATATATATATATATATATATATATATATATATATATATATATACATGTATGTATGTATATGTGTGTGTATATATATATATATATATATATATACATGTATTTATGTATATGTGTATATATATATATGTACAGTTCTTACTCATTCAACTTCAAATGTGTATATTATTGAATATACTACAACCCTCGTCATTCGTTTGTGGCAAGTGGTGGGGTCATTTGACGACTGTGACCTTTTATCCAGGTGTTGTTTTGGTCAGCTGTAACAAATCTATTTTTTTAAGTATTAATAGTTCGGAGCTGGTTGGTGGTTATGAATGTGTAGTTTCCATAGTACTAGGCTCACTTCGAAATGTTCTTCATTAGCAAATCTTGGTTGGAACAAAAATTATCAATGTAGTTCAGCAACTGACATACTTCTTGCCAGCTGAAATAGCATGTTCTAACATGAACATAACACACCAAGAACTGACCAATGCCCAGGCACTAGCACTTCCATAGTAGTAGGGCCATTGTGACAAGCACTTTAACAATGTCTGAATCTAATTTGGTGACGTTTTTATTATTTGTGTGGCTCCATAAGTCTTGCCACTTTGATCAGCCTCAATGAATGTACTCCTATAAGTATTAGGGCCATATTTATACTTTTTGACGCAAAACTGCGCTAACGCAGTTTTGTGTCAAAAAAATTTGCGCCGGCTAACGCCATTCTGAAGCACCATGCGGGCGCCGTATTTAATCAATGACGTTAGCCGGCGTTAGCCGGCGGCACTGCCTGGTGTGCGTGGAAAAAAACGACGTACACCAGGCAGCGCCCGGCGTAGGGGGATATGGGGCTTGGGCGTCAAGAAATGGGGCAAGTCAGGTTGAGGCAATTTTTTCGCCTCAACCCGATTTGCGCCATTTTTTTCAACTCCCAACCCCCATAGAAATAACTCCTGTCTTAGCAAAGACAGGAGTCATGCCCCCTTGCCCAATGGCCACGCCCAGGGGACTTATGTCCCCTGGGCATGGTCATTGGGCATAGTGGCATGTAGGGGGGCACAAATCAGGCCCCCCTATGCCACAAAAAAAAAAAAAAAAACACTTACCTGAACTTACCTTAATGTCCCTGGGATGGGTCCCTCCAGCCTTGGGTGTCCTCCTGGGGTGGGCAAGGGTGACAGGGGGTGTCCCTGGGGGCATGGGAGGGCACCTCTGGGCTCCTTCAGAGCCCACAGGTCCCTTAACGCCTGCCTTTTGCAGGCGCTAAAAAACGGCGCAAAAGCGTCCGTACGTCATTTTTTTGGACCCGCCCACTCCCGGGCGTGAATTTTGCCCGGGAATATAAATCCGACGCACATGCCTCGGAGTCGATTTTTTAGACGTGAACGCCTACCTTGCATATCATTAACGCAAAGTAGGTGTCCACGCTAAAAAATGACGCAAACTCCATGGACTTTGGCGCTAGACGCGTCTAACGCCAAAGTATAAATATGGAGTTAGTTTTGCGTCGGAATTGCGTCAAAAAAAACTACGCAATTCCGGCGCAAACGGAGTATAAATATGCCCCTCAGTGTTTTAGAGCTGGCTGTTCGCTATTAGCAGCATGCTTTATTGCAATGTTAGGTTTTAATCATTGAAGTATGCTATTACATTTTAAAAGTATGCATATTTTGCGATATATATATATATATATATACTGAATAGCCTGTCTATGTCAGGCTGTCACAATAAATAAATAAATTAAATACCTTCATATCTTAAGCATAGAAAGAAATGGTCTTTCCCTAGTTTCCACAGTTTACGTCTGGGGTAGTGAATCATTTAAAGCAGGATTCCTTGTCTATTCCTGCCTCGGACAACCATGGGAAATATTTAGAGAAAGGACTAAGCACACTTACACAGGGATGATAGGCCGATGGGTTTATGGAAAACTCCCCAACAAGCCTTCTGATTGAAACACCTAATGAACTCAACATGTACATCTATATCTTCGGTGAATTAAGTCTTCAAAACTAAGACACTGACAGCCGCTGCATTCAGAGCTTTAGGGCACCATCTGTAACAGTATTGATTTATCGAGCCAGGGTTATGCAGAATTTTAAAAAAACATCACCAGACTGTTGCTGAGCCAGTCCTGGAATCTGCTAATGACATGATTACTCAACTAACCAGTTGTGGTTGTATTGAAAGGCTGAAACCACTGTATTCCCTTCTATAACTGGGATTCCACTGTCCCCCTACTTTTCATCACAATTCAAATGAGTTGTGATGAATTCAAACTAACTGATTTATATTACTTCGAAAGAGGTACTCACTCCTGACCAGATGTAAGACACTTTTTATTAGTTTAAAGCAAATTCTGTAATATTTGTGCATCTTGTACTTGCTGTGGCCCTGAATAAACGACTGCTGAACAAACCAACTTGTGTAGCTCTTTAAAAAGTGTTGTTTGGTAAGCTTTAAAATCTTGGCAAGCTACTTATGCCAACTCTCAACAACTAAAGAGTTTCTATGCAGGTAGTGTGAGATGTTGAGTTATTAATTTGGAAGGATGGACCCCCAACTACTTATTTAAACAATAGCCTGCTCAAGCAAAACACAGTTTCAATGATACAAAAAGTACTTAACCCCTGTAGCTGTGGACTAAAGGATCTTCACTAAATAAATGCATTATAAAGTTGCACAAAAGTATCACCACTAGAATTCCAATCAATACCATTCCCAATCAATGTAATGTATTTAGACAAAATAACTGGACAACGTAACTACAGATTAGCAGGAAATTTATAAAAAATAATAAGGCAAAAGGTTCAAAGAATCTACGAAGTGCCAATCTAAGTCCATATTTGAGTTGACAACGACCTGTGTATGATTTCAAACTGATTCAAGGGGAGCTGTAATTGAGTAACTGTAGTAGGCTTCTCTAGTAAAAGTTTTATTTTGGGACTTAGTATTAATATTATATTAATATTTATACTTTGCGCCGGATTTGCGTCACTTTTTTTAACCCAAATCCATATTTATATTTTGATGCTAGACCCATCAAGCGTCAAAATATTGGAGTTAACGTTGTTTTTTTTTGCCTGCAGAAAACTACTTTGCTTCAATGAGATGCAAGGTAGGCGTTCCTGGGCAAAAAATGACTCTAAGGCCTTGGCACCTTATTTCTCCTCCTGTGCAAAAATCACATACGGGAGGAGGAGGGCCTTAAATAATGGGGCTAAGCCTGTTTAGTGCCATTATTTAACTCCTGGGTCAGAGCAGGTGTTAGGAGACCTGTGGGCCATTTTCCATGTCAAGAGGCCATGGAAACGGCCCACAGGTGCCATTCCCTGCACCCAGGGACACCCCCACCCACACCTGGAGGACACCTAAGGATGGAGGGACCCATCCCAGGTAAGTCCAGGTAAGTTTTTTTTTCCAAAGTGTCATAGGGGGGCTAACTTGGGCCCCCTTACATGGCACTGTGCTCAATGACAATGCCCAGGGGACATACATCCCCTGGGCATGGCCATTGGGCAGGGGGGCATGACTCCTGTCTTTAATAAGACAGGAGTCATGTCCATGGAGGATGTGCATCAAAAAAATGACACTAGTCAGGTTAGGGTCAATTTTCTGACTCTAATCTGGCTAGTGCCATACTTTGACGCAAAACCTCCTGTTTCCCCTACGCCTCCCCCACCCGGTTAGCGTAATTTATTTTGACACTAATTGGGCCTTACCACCGGCTAGTGTCATTCCTCAAATATGACTCCCAGCTGGAATCCAGGAATGGCGCTAGCCGGTGGTAAACTTTTTGACGCAAACCTGCGCTAATGCAGTATAAATCTGGCCCTAAGGGTCTTACTTAAACTTCAGCAGGTTGCCCTCCAGTTCATCAGGTCAACAGAGAGTGTGGCCTCCAAAACCATAGGAGAAGACCACCATCACAACTTCAGATTCCCACCTGTCTGGCAGAGATCAGCACAGTGTCAGTGTGTTTGCTGTTCTTGTGGAGGCATTGAGGGCCCGATGACTTCCTGAGCAGGTGCTATGTTTGTTTCACCCAATGATCATTCCTTTTACCTTAAACTGAAGCAAACATTTTATATTGGAATTGGTCTCACTAAAACACAAATTAATGGCTCTGATATCAGGGAGGTTTATTACTGTGCATTAGGGTGATCGTTTGCTTCAGTTACCCAGGACGGTATACCTTGTGTTGCGGTTCCAAGAAGAGAAAGCCAAAGTTGATCTTCCTGCTCTAACTACAACTAGGTGGCTGTTATTGTGAATAGGTAGTCAATCAGAGGCCGCCAGGCTGAGCATTTTCACTTATACAACCAGCTAAGATTTGCTGAGGAAAAAGTTAGCAGAAAGAACATTCTATGTAAAGCTCTTATGGCTTGATTTTGACTTTGGCAGTCAGGGTATTCTATTGCAAATGCAACAAAGTAACCTGTCTCTCAAACTCTGAGTCCACCTACCTCAATTAGCGATGTGAGGATTCTAAGACCCTAAGCTTTCAGTCAATGGAGTAGGGGAAATTAATTGCCCTATTTAAGATGGTCTAATATCCTTTATTTTTTGTCTGTCACCATCAGATAAAATCTGGCAGTGATAGACAGAATAAAGCAAATTGTTATTTGTTGTTTTTCAAAAACAAACTCCCTCTTTGGGAAAAAATAAAAAAGTTTTAACAGCAAAACTGACAACCATGACAGTGGTTCTTAGAAAGATACAGAGATGGCCACTATGCCCACCAGTCATTACTAAGTTTGGCTCCATCAGCCAAACTTTAAATCAGGCCCTTAGTCTTTTTTTCTGACAGTAAAATTCCTCTACTGTGACAAGTCAGGATGCTGTAGCCAGCAAGATTCCCTCAAAGTTTTATAAATAAAGTTTGTGAAAGGCATTGGTTCTGTGCCAAAATAGATCAGTGCAGGAAAAAGACAGTGGCCCTCATTATGACATTGGCGGTGACAATTAAAGTGGCTGTAATACCGCCAACAGGTTGGAATTAAATACCGCCAAATATGACCATGGTGGTGACCCCTCCCATACACAGCCAATGTACCACACCAACCCCCAGGCAGAAGCCAAAGTACCTCCCACCATATTATGACATAGCAAACTGCCAGGATTTCAGGGGGGTACCAACGCCATCAAAAGCGTGGCAGAAACACAGTACAGAAAATGAAAGACTCACCTTCAGGGACACAGAGGATTCCGCCACCACCATGGAACCGTAACTTCAAGTCTTCCCGATGCTCTACCATGCCATGGCCCTCCTGGAACACCAACGCTGACGAAGACGACAACGGGGAGTACAGACACCTAGCACACAAGGGAGGGAGGGGGGAAAAGGAGACTGCACACACACACACAACACACGCCATTCACACACATACCGTACACAGAACCAGCTGCAGAGTAAAACCAATGTCATGGGACACACGTTAAATTAAAACAAGGACCACAATGAGAACTGTAATTTGATGCCAACAGCCACCAAATGTCAAATCGAAAGGAAATGCAGGTGTCAATGTCCAGAATGGGCCAAAGGCCAGTCCAAAGTACAAAAGGGCCACATGGCCAAAAGACACAGTCCAAAGCCCAACTTGACTCCTGACACAATCTAGTATCCACTGTTCAGGGGCAACATGTTGGAAATGGGCAGGCACTTCAGGGGGAAGGGTTGGGGCTGGGGGGCACCTCATCTGAAGTGGGGAACATGTACACTGGTCCTGGAGGGGGCTCCTTGCCCAATTGTCTCTGGTGAGGAGTCCAAGGCCACAGTCTCTGAAGTGGGGAACATGCCCACTGGTTCTGGAGAGGACCCCTTGCCCAACAGTTTCTGGAGGGTGGGCTACGTGCCCTCTGCTGGAGGTGAGGGCTCCTTTCCCTCTTCTGGTGGAGGTTTAACCCTGGCTGCATCTGCTAGAAGTGAGGGTTCCTTGCCCTTTGCTGGTGGAGGTGTGTAGGAGGCTTGCCTGGCTTATGGTGGGTACCTTGTGCCAGGTCCAGTTATCCCTTATTAGTAGGTTAGAGGTGTTCTAGCAGCTTAGCCTGATAAAGGTAGCTATAGCAGAGCAGCTTAGGCTGAACTAGGAGACATGCAAAACTCCTACTATACCCCTTATATCACTTAGCACTATATCATAAGAAAACACAATACTCAGAATTACTCAAAATAAAGGCACTTTATTTTAGTGACAATATGCCAAAAGTATCTCAGAAGATACACTCCCTTAGGAGGTAAGTAATATACACAAAAGATACACACACAAACCAAATCAGGTAAGTAAACAGTTAGAAAAGTAGTGCAAAAAACACTGTAGAAACACTGTAGAACACAATAGAATGCAATAGGGAGAAATAGGCCTAGGGGCAACACAAACCATATACTCCAAAAGTGGAATGCGAACCACGAATGGACCCCAGGCCTAGTGTAATGTGTAGAGGGTTGCTGGGAGTGTAAGAAAAAACTAAGGGTGTCCAAGATACCCCACCCCAAGACCCTAAAAAGTAGGAGTAAAGTTACCTACTACCCCAGAAAGTCAGTAAAGTCGAGATAGGGGGTTCTGCAAGGACAACAACTGACTGCTAAGCACTGAAGATGGATTCCTGGACCTGTGGACCTGTAAAGGAAGGGGACCAAGTGCAAGAGTCACACAAGTGTCCAGGGGGGGCAGGCGCCCAATATACCCCGGATGAAGGTGCAAAAGGGCAGCCTCTGGGTGGAAGAAGCCAAAGATTCTGCAACAACGGAAGGTGCCAGGAACTTCTCCTTTGGTCAGAAGATGTCGCATGGCGTGCTAAAGGATGCAGAATTGTTTCCACGCAGAAAGACCGCAAACAAGCCTTGCTAGCTGCAAGAGTCACAGTTGAGGATATTGGGTGCTGCCAGGGCCCAGGAAGGACCAGGAGGTCGCCCCTTGGAGGAAGAGACAGAGGGGGTGCTCAGCAACACAGAGAGCCCATGCAGGAGCAAGCAGACCCGCAGAAGCACCTGAACAGGCACTTAGAAGATCTGAGGATGACAGTCGACTCAGAGCAACAAAGGAGGGTCCCACGACGTTGGAGTCCAACTCAGTAAGTTGGGCAATGCAGGATGGAGTGCTGGGCACCTGGGCTAGGCTGTGTTCAAAGGAAGTCTTGCAAAAGTGCACAGAAGCCCGAGCAGCTGCAGTTCACGCAATACAAAGGATTACTGTCTGGCATGGGGTGGCAAGGACTTACCTCCACCAAATTTGGACAGAAGGGCCACTGGACTGTTGGGGACACTTGGACCCAGCTCCTGTGATCCAGGGACCAAGCTCGTAAGGATGAGAGGGGACCCAGGGGACCGGTGATGCAGAAGTTTGGTGCCTACGTTGGCAGAGGGAAGATTCCATCGACCCACAGGAGATTTCTTCTTGGCTTCCAGTGCAGGGTGAAGGCAGACAACCCTCAGAGCATGCACCACCAGGACACAGTCGAGAAAGCCGGCAGGATGAGGTGCTACAATGTTGCTGGTAGTCTTCTTGCTACTTTGTTGTGGTTTTACAGGTGTCCTGGAGCAGTCAGCGGTCGATCCTTGGCAGAAGCCGAATAGGGAAGTGCAGAGGAACTCTGGTGAGCTCTTGCATTCGTTATCTGGTAAGATACCCACAGGAGATACCCTAACTAGCCCACAGAGGAGGATGGGCTACAGAGAAAGGTAAGCACCTATCAGGAGGGATCTCTGACGTCACCTGCTGGCACTGGCCACTCAGAGCTATCCATTGTGCCCTCACTCCTCTGCATCTAAGATGGCAGGGGTCTGGGACACACTGGAGGAGCTCTGGGCACCTCCATTGGGAGGCGTTGGTCAGGGGAGTGGTCACTCCCCTTTCCTTTGTCCAGTTTTGTGCCAGAGCAGAGCTGGGGGGATCCCTGAACTGGTGTCAACTGGCTTTTGCAAGGAGGGCACCATCTGTGCCCTTCAAAGCATTTCCTGGCCAGGAGAGGCTACTCCTTTCAGGCCCTTCACACCTATTTCTAAAGGAAGAGGGTGTAACACCCTCTCTCAGAGGAAATCCTTGGTTCTGCCTTCCTGGGACTGGGCTGCCCAGGCCCCAGGGGGGCAGAAACCTGTCTGAGGGGTTGGCAGAAGTGGTAGCTGCAGAGGAGACCCGGGAAAGTTAGTTTGGCAGTACCCGGGCTCTATGCTGGAGACCCCGAGATGCATGGAATTGTCCCCCCAATACCGGAATGTTATTGGGGTGACAATTCCATGATCCTAGACATGTTACATGGCCATGTTCGGAGTTACCATAGTGACGCTACATATAGGTATTGACCCATATGTAGTGCACATGTGTAATGGTGTCCCCGCACTCACAAAGTCCGGGGAATGTGCCCTGAACAATGTGGGGGCACCTTGGCTAGTGCCAGGGTGCCCACACACTAAGTAACTTGGCACCTAACCTTCACCAAATGAGGGTTAGACATATAGGTGACTTATAAGTTACTTAAATGCAGTTTAAAATGGCTGTGAATTAACGTGGACGTTGTCTGAGCTCCTTATGGGTGGCAAAAGAAATTCTGCAGCCCATAGGGATCTCCTGGAACCCCAATACCCTGGATTACCCAGGTACCATATACTAGGGAATTATAAGGGTGTTCCAGTCTACCAATCAGAATTGGTAAAATTAGTCACTATCCTGCAGTGACAATCTTAAAAGCAGAGAGAGCATAAACACTGAGGTTCTGGGTAGCAGAGCCTCAGTGATACAGTTAGGCACCACACAGGGAACACATATAGGCTACAGACCTATGAGCACTGGGGTCCTGACTAGCAGGATCCCAGTGACACATATCAAACACACTGACAACATAGGGTTTTCACTATGAACACTGGGCCCTGGCTAGCAGGATCCCAGTGAGACAGTAAAAACACCCTGACATATACTCACAGACAGGCCAAAAGTGGGGGTAACAAGGCTAGAAAGAGGCTACCTTCCTACAAGGTGTAAGCCTGGCTGCCTCTGCTGGAGGTGAGGGCGCCTTGCCCTTTCTGTTGCAGGTGTAACCCTGGCTGCTTCTGCTGGAGGTGAGGGGTCCTTGCCCTTTGCTGGTGGAGGTGTAACCCTGGCTGCCTCTGCTGGTGGAGGGGCCTCTTGCCTTGGAGAGTGGAAATCTTCCCTTTCTTTGGTGGTGAAGTGGGATCCTTGGCACTCTTTTATAGTGGAAGGGGATCCACGATTCCCCTCTTTTGATGGGTCCCCTTGTCCTTTGACATGTCACTTGTGTCCTTGCCTCCAGGACTAGGAGGTGCCTCCACTGCCTCTGTCTCCTGTCCTTTGGTTTTCACCACCCTAGTCCTCCCTTTCTGAGGTGGAGGTGTGCACTCAGTAGGAGTGACAGGTGTCACACTCAGGGGCCCCTTTGTGCCAGCAGCTGATATTTTGATGGGAGCAGTGGCAGACTGTTTGGCTGAAGTGCTGTGCTGGGTCATTGGGATCCTGCTCTTATGGGCAGGATGGGGGGTGGAAGGGGAGGGAAGAGGTCAAGATGGGCAAGGAAAAGCTTCTTAGGGACATTGGGGGTGGGATGTGGGAGGATGGATGGGAGTGGAGGTTGAGGGAGTGGTTGTCGGAGGTGTATGTCTGCTGGACTTGGTGTAGGTGCATGGACAGTGTGCTTGTGTGAGGTGAATGGCTGTTGTGAGTGTGTGCGTTTTTGTCTCTTAGGAGGGGTCAGAGAGGGTGGGAGAGGACAAAGGGGACACATGGATGGATGTTGTGGAGGTGTCTGCAAGTGAGGTGTGTGTGTTGATTGATGAGGTGATGGTGGTGGTGGCTGTTGATGCAGTACATGCATGTGTGAGTGTGGATGTGACTGTGAGGGAGGGGGAGGAGGATAAGGGAGAGACAGTGGAGGCATTGGATGTTGTTCTGTGTGCAACTGTCTTTTGTTTGTGTGAGTGTTTGTGGCCTGAAGTGTGCTGCCTGTGTTTGACTGTGCTACTCTTGTCTGATGTTTTGTGTGCATGTTTGTATGTATGTGTGAATGGAATGGGTTGGGGTTGAGGAGACTGGGAAGTGATAGTTGGAGGGGGATACTGGCTGCCATCAGAAATTCTGCTGCGCGACTCTGTGGCACTTTATGCGCACCACTTGTCATCCCCTCTTGTTCCAAAGGTGACCATCAGCGTCGTCTGCCCTGTGACAAAACTCATGGAGCTTCAGGTTCAGGGCATTGGTGGACAAGGTGCACTTATCAATGCTATTCTATGAAGAGACTACAATTCCCATGTTTTTAGAGGCAGCAGCCATCTTGGGCTGTGGCAGGCCTATAAATGCCCATCCACACCCAAGCACGTTGCTCACTATTTTGAAGACTTCGATGCAGCCAGACCTCGTGAAGGTTTCTCTGGAGAAGTCCAGAGTTTCTGAATGGCAGAGTATCGACTAACCAAAGTCTATGGTGCAGTTAAAAACGAGTAGGTTGTACTCGTAGCGGTAAGGCCTTGCTGAATCCAAGTTTGGAGGAAGTTATTACTTCCAAGAGGTAACGGGCTTTGTGCACAAGTAATTCAAGGTGTTTCCGTCCACAGATGCAAAGCGCTCTTTTGGCTTAGTGATTCAAAGCGTTTCAGTTCACAGAGGTAACGCGCTTTGTACACAAGTAATTCAAGGTGTTTTTTGTTCACAGATGCAAAGCTCTCTTTAGGCTCAGTAATTCAAAGCGTTTCAGTTCACAGAGGTAACACGCTTTGTACACAAGAAATTCAAGGTGTTTTTATTCACAGATGTAAAGCATTCTTTTGGCTTAGTAATTCCAAGCGCTTCAGTTCACAGAGGTAACGCGCTTTTGGCGCACAGTAATTCAAGGTGTTTCCGTTCACAGATGTAAAGCGCTCTTTTGGCACAGTAATTCAATGCGCTTCAGTTCTCAGATGTAAAAGCGCTCTTAGCATTGATAATTCAAGCGCTCTTGGCATGATAATTCAGGCGCTTCAGTTCTTAGATGTAAAGCGCTCTTGGCATGATAATTCAGGTGCTTCAGTTCTTAGATGTCAAGCGCTCTTGGCATGATAATTGAGGCGCTTCAGTTCACAGATGTAAAGCGCTTCAATTCACAGGAGGAAAAGGTTCTTGGCACAACAATCTAAGTGATTCAGACTACTAGAGTAAAAGTGCTTCCTGATGGTATTAAGTAAGGTGCTTTAGGTTCAATGAGTAAAACCTTTTAGCATTTATTATTTATGAATATGAAAGTATTTCTGGAGATAAACAAATCAAAGTTTTCATTGCTCTTTGAATAGTTAAGATATGAAAAGCATAATTAAGTCTTTGAGATTTTCTAAGTCATGATCAAAGGTTTATGTTGTGAATTCATAAATGTTGCAGGGTTGATATTCTGTGTATAATCATAGTTCAGAGTTATTGCCATCTCTTGATTCTGAGGTTGTGTTTCACTTTTGTTCTATGTTTCAAGGAAGAGGCTTTGCCCTCATTTCAGAAGAGGTCTCCACCTAATATCTCGGAGAAACATTTAGTCAGGAGCCCATCAATTATTTATGTTTCTATGAATGAGTAAATGTATACCGTTCTAACCTTTACTTTTCAGATCTCTCTCCCTGCTGTTTCCTTCCCTAATTCCCTCCCCCCGACTGGCTTCACCATAACTCTGTGCTATAGTAGCTTTCTGAGTTGGTGACTCCGGGAGGTGGGCCTTTTGTCCAGCGACGTGCAGATCCCGAGGAAAGGACCCTGTGACAGAGAGGAGGCCAGAGCCTGAAACGATCAATGTAGGGCTGCCAAGCCACACTGGATGCCCTCCAGGTAGGAATTGCATTGCTGCATCTGGGATGCCAGCCCCTGTATGGCATTCACTGTGGTTGACTGCCCTACAGAGATGGATCTCAGGAGGTCAATAGCATCCTCACTGAGGGCAGCAGGGCTCACTGGGGCAGGGCCTGAGGTGCCTGGGGCAAAAGAGATGGCCACCCTCCTGGGTGAGTGGGCACTGCCAAATCATTGGGAAGCTACTGGGAGGGTGGTGCTGGTATGGGGATGGCGGCTGTACCTGTAGCTGGGGTGGTTCCACAGGTGTCCATCAGCACCAAGGAGCTTCCATCAAAGGAGGAATCAGAATCAGTGTTGACACCTCCTGTCTCCGCTGTGGTGCTCCCCTCGCTCTCCTTCCCACTGGTCCCCTCAGCGTCGGTAGACTCTGCCTCCAGGATCCAGTGGGATGCAGCTCCCTCAGTCACCGGTGCCACTGCTCCTCCGCCAGATGATGCAAATGCACATATGGACAGGATGACAGAAGAAAATGGGGGAGAAAGGGAGCACTGGGTCAGTTACAGCACCAACACCACAGATGGCATACACATTACCATCACACACAGGGTTCAGGATTAAGCACTATGCACCACAGTGGCATTCCATTGGCTAGGTACCACAGCAAGATGAGAGCCAACCACTGCCAACTGCACCCCTCCTGTGACCCACTAATCCCTGTCTGACATGGAATGCCACCTAGCTAGGTCACAAGATTTTGCTATACATTCATTTACCTTGAGCTGGATCACGCAGCAATGTCTGAGCTGGCGTTAAGGGGCACCCACTAACTGAAACCCACCACCAGGATCCCATGCCATCCAACAAAAATGGTTGCCACGCTCACTGTACTCACCCCCTTGTGGCTGCTGTGCTGCCCTCAAGTGCCCATCCAGCCCTGGGTAGGCCACTGCCAGTATGTGGGCCATCAGGGGGTCAGGTTCTGACGGGCACCCCGCCCTTGTTGGGAGGCCATACCCAGCTGGGCCTCTGCGGTCTTCTGGGCCCAGAGTATCAGGTCCTTCCACCTTTTCCTGTAGTGGGTGCTCTGCCTGCTTTAGACCACCAGGCTCCGCAACTCCCTTCTTCTGATGGGCGCTGACCTGCAGAGGTAATACAAACAGGAAGACACCATTAAGCATACAATCCAGCCTGTCACACATATGGCCCACAAATAAGAATTTCCATCTCCATTGGCACACGCATCAGCCGGAGCACTGCATGTACACTACCACCAGATATACCCCCCACCCAAATGACACACTGCCAGCACACACATCTCCATGCAACCTTGTTACATGCATTCTCCCAATGGTGTACTCACCTGTTGGTCTGGAGGCCCATACAGCTGTTCATACAGGGGTAGGACCCCACCCAACAGGTGCTCCAACTTCTCCAAAGTGAAGGCAGGGGCACTTTCACCTGTCACACGGGCCATGGCAGGTTCCAGACACAGGTCACAGCAGCACACACAGTGTAGGTGTTGTCCTGTGGAAAGTCAGGAATCAAGTGAGGTTATGGACAGAAAATGGCAGTCACGTCCGCGACGGTGTACACCGTCACCGCCGCCGGTGATCCCCATTGGTCACTGTACTCCATAGAGCCCCATTGTAGCCAATAAGGAATAGCACGGCATTGCAAGACCCCCTTCCGCTATGATGCCCAATGCCGGCGGAGTTACATCACTTCCACCTGTCCATACTTACAGGACAGGTGGTAGCCATTTTATGGTGGTGGACAACAATCAGAAATTGGAAACTGCGTCATTGCTGTAAATTGTACAAATATTGCCATTCACATTGTGTGATTACATACATGCTCAGTTACACTGAGGTGGTGGTTCCATTGTTCACTTTGTGACACCCTTTTCACTCTTGTGTCCCTTAGATACCTGCCACTGTGGAGGAATAGGAGGAGGAGACAAGACCCCATGTACAGAACCCTTGTGGACTTGGCTACACTGGAGGACAGGTACATAATACTCACCTATAGACTGGACAGGGCCACAATCACAGAGCTGTGTACTCAATTGGAGCCTGATCTGATATCATCTATCCGTCATCCCACTGTCATCCGACATCTATCTTTGCTCCATTTCCTGGCAACTGGTTCTTTCCAAGTGACAGTGGGCTTGGCAGCAGGAATGGCACAGCCAATGTTCTCAATAGTGCTGGCAAGGGTTTTGTCTGCCTTGCTCAAACACATGTGCAGCTACACAGCTTTCCCCCAAGGGGATGATTTGGCCCATGTGAAGGCTGGATTCTATGCAATGGGACATATTCCTAATATTATAGGGGTGATTGATAGAACACATATTGCATTTGTCCCCCGGCACAATGAACATGTGTACAGAAATCAGACATTTCCACTCACTCAATGTGCAAATGGTGTGCCAGGTGGACCAGTACATCTCCCACGTCGCTACCAAGTATCCTGGGTCAGTGCATGACGCCTTCATTATGAGGAATAGCAGCATCCCACATGTGATGGCACAACTGTAGAGGCACAGGGTGTGGCTAATAGGTGAGCCTGAATCCCCACCCAATGCATGTAAGTGTATGCCTTCAGGAGTCATCCCCCATACCATTGTGAAAGGCTAATATTTGTCCCCCAATTCTTGCAGGTTACTCTGGCTACCCAAACCTGTTGTGGCTCCTGACCCCTGTGAGGAATGCCAGGACAGGGGCTGAGAATCGGTGTAATGATGTACATGGGCGAACCAGGCGGATAATAGAACGAACCTTTGGGCTCCTGAAGGCTAGGTTCAGATGCCTCTATCTGACAGGTGGATCCCTGTGCTACTCCCCTGAGAAGGTCTGCCAGATAGTTGTAGTATGCTGCATGTTGCACAACCTGGCCCTCAGACGACATGTGCCTTATCTGCAGGAAGAGGAGGTTAGAAACGCTCCTGTGGCAGCAGTGGACATTGAGGACAGTGAGGATAAGGAGGCAGAGGATGAGGATGTGGACAACAGAACATCAGTAATACAGCAGTACTTCCAATGACACACAGGTAGGAAAGTGGAACCGACCATTCTTCTGATTATTGTTTTCTGTGTGGCTGTAGTAGGATGGCAGTCACTTCCTTTCAATCTAAACTGACTGTCACCTATGCCTTCTCATTTTGCAGATGTTGGTGTTATTACAATTGTGTACTGATGTGATGACTACAGACAGCTACAGGTCATTATTTCTATGCTATCACAAAGTTCAGGTAAATTGCACAAGATATAATTGTTAACATAATTGCACATTTTCAGCAAACAAAGCACTATCACTAAAGTTATGTTCAAGGGTGTTTATTGTAGTGAAATATATAGATGGAATAGTGCAATGGAATGGGGTGATGGTAGAGCAAAGTCCAGTGTAGTGGTCCAGTCTGTTTGTAGCACAGGTCCAGTGTCCGAGGGGCTGTAGGAAGGGGAGCAATGGCAGTTCAAAGTGGACAAAGTGACAGAGTGGAACACAAGGGGGGCATTCAGGAGGGTCTAATTTCCTGGCGGTGGTCTTGGTCTTAGCAAGTGTCTCTGGCATCTATCAGGGTCACAAGGAACATTTGTGAGGTGGTTCACCTTGAAAGATTGCTGGTGCCCTGTGGGTCCTGTGGCTGGGCCTCCTGCCCACTAGCTGCAGCAGATGTGGAGGGCTGGTCAGTTGACTGGCTAGTGTAAGGGGCCCACTGGTGTGGTGTGTATTCCCTCATGATGTTTGACATATCAGCCAGCACCCCTGTTATGGAGACTATGGTGGTGTTGAGGGCCTGAAAATCTTTCCTAATCTCCTGATGGTGTACCTCCTGCAGCCGCTGGTTCTCCTGCATGATGTTAAGAATCTGGTCCATCTTGTCCTGGGATTGTTGCTAAGCCCCCAGGACATTAGTGAGTGCCTCCTGGCCAGTTGGTTCCCTGGGCCTATCCTCCCCCTGGTTCACAGCTGTCCTCTGAGTGTCCATGCCCCCCTGTGCCTGTGTCTCCTGAACGGTATGCCCACTGACACTGACCCCAGGACCCTGATTGTCTTGGCTGTGAGCTGTGGACTGGGGTCCCTGTACAGCTGGGCACACTGCTGATTGACGTGTCCTGGGGACAGAGTTGTGGGGACGTTGGGTGGGTGCTGTGGTGTTGGATACTGAGGGGGAGACTCTGTGCTGGAATGGGCATGGGCTGGGGTGGCCAACTGACCAGTGGCCCCTGACGGGCCATGAAGTTCATCCAGATGTCCAGAGTTACTGTCATCACTGGGGGCATCTTCTGTTGGGGACTGGATAGACGTGGCACCTCCTTGCTGCTGAGATTGGCTGGGGCACCTGTGGGGGTGAAAGTGATGTATTATGCTACACGTCTGTGACATATTCTACATCCCTAGCTTTCCTTATATCGTTGCTGTGGCCCTGCCACCTTTGCTTGTGTATGGTGATGTATTGTGGGATTGTTAGTTCTCCATGCTGTGCATGCATTGGTGGTGGGTGTACATGCAGGGCTTTGAAGGATTCACATGCAGTGGGTATCGCATGCAGGGCTTTGCATTGGGATTAGTCAATTGTGTAGGTGCACTGTGTGGGATGGAGTGGAGTGATGGGTGTCAGGGTGAGGGTGGTGGTGGCATACAGGTATGTGGGGTATAAGTAGTAAATATTGTCTCACCAGTGTCCAGTCCTCCAGCAACTCCAGTGAGTCCTTCAGGATGCAGTATTGCCTAGACTTGCTCCTTCCATGGTGTCAGCTGTGGAGGAGGAGGTGGGGGTCCACAACCAGTTCTCTGGATAGCGAGCTGATGCATTGCAGCCATGGAACGTACCTTACCGCGTAGGTCGTTCCACCTCTTCCTGATGTTGTCCATTGTTCTTGGATGGTGTCCCACGGCGTTCACCGTGTCCACAATTCTCCACCATAGCTCCATTTTTCTTGCAATGGATATTTGCTGTACCTGTGCTCCAAACACTTGTGGCTCTACCCTGACTATTTCCTCCACCATGATCTGCAACTCCTCATCTGTGAAATGGGGGTACCTTTGTGGGGACATGGATGTTGTGTGTTGAATGTTGTGCAGTGGGTGTTTTATGGTGTGGTGGGGTGTGGGGTGCGTGACGGATGGCTGGGTGTTAGTGGTGTGTGTAGTCGTTGCTGTGATTTGGGTGTCTGTCTCTTGCCTATATTTCATGTTCCTACAGGGTGGTAGGGAACGTGGGTGTGTGTTTTATAGTGCTGTTGTGGTGTGTGTATCAGTGTCAGGTGTGTGTTTTTGGTATTGCCCAATGTTCTGTTATTCTGTATTTAGGTGGCCATTCTGACTCTGCTGGTGTGTACCGCCAATGGTTTACCACCGTTGAATACCCACTGCGGTGATTTGTAGGTCATAATGTGGGGGGCGTTGTTTTGTTGGCGTAACGGTATGGGTGTTCCTACCGACACTTTAACACTTACCTTTGGACTGGCGGATATATGTTTGTGGCACTATTCTGTCGGTTTTGTGTGTCATAATATGGCGAACAGATGTTTGCCTTCGCAACGGTAGGTTGGTGGCCCTCTGTGCGGCGGTAAGCATGATTTACTGACAATGTCATAATGAGGGCCAGATTGTGTTGCTGTTGAGGTTGCTTTGTCATTGGGCCATATTTGCTACCTTGTCTCAAGTTTCACCTTGGGAAGTGACAGCTTTTGTTCTTGTCAAAATCTTTCATTCTGGCATGAAAGATGCTCATGACAGATGTGCAAGACAGGTTACTTTTTAACATATGGCAGTTGCCTCAGGCTTCACTTTAAGAAGCTATGAAAGGACTAACTCTCACTTTTAAGTAAGGGCTGGAAGATGTCCACTCAGTCTTTTCTAGAGCCAGTGCTCCAGCATGATCCAGTGCAGACCACTCCAAATTGGTAGCTAGTTCCTTGAGACAGGAGGAGCCCTCTTCTGTATTTGTGGCTAATAGGTGCCTTCTTCTGTATTTGGGGTTAACAGGTGGCCAAAAACTGGCCTTTAGAGTGCACTTCCAATTTCTGGATAAAATCGGAAAGTAGTTCAAATTGCATTTGTTTCCATGTGCAGGTCCTGGTTCATCACCAGGACAGTTTTATTTTGAAATTGAGAAGCCCCTAGAGGAAAACAGGTTTATAATGCATTCTTGCACAGCCCAGCCTGTAGTTTTTTAGCTGCTAATGTTTTATTTTCTAGAAACTATCACAAGGTTTCTTGACTGGGGCCTTCTTACATTGCAGGACCCTTGTTCCAGAGTCCAGAGCTCCTAACTTGCGTCAAGGACTTGACCTAATGAAATGGTGATTCAGCTCAGTCATACCTCCTCTAAATGGTTCTCAAACGGTTCTCTTCAACTGTGTGCAGAGACAAGAAGACTGGGAAGGCTCCTATTTCAAAAGTCTTCCTCACACTAGGCCCTGTTTGAGTTCCCTTGTGAGAAGGGTTGTACCCACCTTACAGTAGTCCTTATTGTTGTCCTCTGTGTTCCTATCTACTTCTAGCTCACAAATTCCATGCCAAGTGGCTGGAGAATACTCATCACTTGAGAGAAAGAGTAGGATTTCAATTGTTCTAATTTGCCTAGGGATTTTTTGGACTCTTCTCTTCTAAATGAAAGGCCCTCACTCACAATTTGTGGCATGTTTCATCGGGCTTTCCCGCATCTGGATTGGCTCAACCACTTAGTAGGGGAGCTATTTGTGAGAAGGTAGCCTCTTTCTAGCCTTGTTACCCCCACTTTTGGCCTGTTTGTGAGTGTATGTCAGGGTGTTTGTCACTGTTTTCACTGTCTCACTGGGATCCTGATAGCCAGGCCTCAGTGCTCATAGTGAAAACACCATGTTTTCAGTATGGTTGTTATGTGTCACTGGGATCCTGCTAGTCAGGACCCCAGTGCTCATAGGTTTGTGGCCTATATGTATGTGTCACTGGGACCCTGTCACACAGGGCCCCAGTGCTCATAGGTGTGCATGTATATGTTCCCTGTGTGGTGCCTAACTGTCTCACTGAGGCTCTGCTAACCAGAACCTCAGTGGTTATGCTCTCTCATTACTTTCAAATTGTCACTAAGAGGCTAGTGACCAATTTTACCAATTTACATTGGCTTACTGGAACACCCTTATAATTCCCTAGTATATGGTACTGAGGTACCCAGGGTATTGGGGTTCCAGGAGATCCCTATGGGCTGCAGCATTTCTTTTGCCACCCATAGGGAGCTCTGACAATTCTTACACAGGCCTGCCACTGCAGCCTGAGTGAAATAACGTCGACGTTATTTCATAGCCATTTTACACTGCACTTAAGTAACTTATAAGTCACCTATATGTCTAACCTTTACCTGGTAAAGGTTAGGTGCAAAGTTACTTAGTGTGAGGGCACCCTGGCACTAGCCAAGGTGCCCCCACATTGTTCAGAACCAATTCACTGAACTTTGTGAGTGCGGGGACACCATTACACGCGTGCACTACATATAGGTCACTACCTATATGTAGCTTCACCATGGTAACTCCGAATATGGCCATGTAACATGTCTATGATCATGGAATTGCCCCCTCTATGCCATCCTGGCATTGTTGGTACAATTCCATGATCCCAGTGGTCTGTAGCACAGACCCTGGTACTGCCAGACTGCCCTTCCTGGGGTTTCACTGCAGCTGCTGCTGCTGCCAACCCCTCAGACAGGCAGCTGCCCTCCTGGGGTCCAGCCAGGCCTGGCCCAGGATGGCAGAACAAAGAACTTCCTCTGAGAGAGGGTGTGACACCCTCTCCCTTTGGAAAATGGTGTGAAGGCAGGGGAGGAGTAGCCTCCCCCAGCCTCTGGAAATGCTTTGTTGGGCACAGATGTGCCCAATTCTGCATAAGCCAGTCTACACCGGTTCAGGGACCCCTTAGCCCCTGCTCTGGCGCGAAACTGGACAAAGGAAAGGGGAGTGACCACTCCCCTGACCTGCACCTCCCCTGGGAGGTGTCCAGAGCTCCTCCAGTGTGCTCCAGACCTCTGCCATCTTGGAAACAGAGGTGCTGCTGGCACACTGGACTGCTCTGAGTGGCCAGTGCCACCAGGTGACGTCAGAGACTCCTTGTGATAGGCTCCTTCAGGTGTTAGTAGCCTTTCCTCTCTCCTAGGTAGCCAAACCCTCTTTTCTGGCTATTTAGGGTCTCTGTCTCTGGGGAAACTTTAGATAACGAATGCATGAGCTCAGCCGAGTTCCTCTGCATCTCCCTCTTCACCTTCTGATAAGGAATCGACCGCTGACCGCGCTGGAAGCCTGCAAACCTGCAACATAGTAGCAAAGACGACTACTGCAACTCTGTAACGCTGATCCTGCCGCCTTCTCGACTGTTTTCCTGCTTGTGCATGCTGTGGGGGTAGTCTGCCTCCTCTCTGCACCAGAAGCTCCGAAGAAATCTCCCGTGGGTCGACGGAATCTTCCCCCTGCAACCGCAGGCACCAAAAAGCTGCATTACCGGTCCCTTGGGTCTCCTCTCAGCACGACGAGCGAGGTCCCTCGAATCCAGCGACACCGTCCAAGTGACCCCCACAGTCCAGTGACTCTTCAGCCCAAGTTTGGTGGAGGTAAGTCCTTGCCTCACCTCGCTGGGCTGCATTGCTGGGAACCGCGACTTTGCAAGCTACTCCGGCCCCTGTGCACTTCCGGCGGAAATCCTTCGTGCACAGCCAAGCCTGGGTCCACGGCACTCTAACCTGCATTGCACGACTTTCTAAGTTGGTCTCCAGCGACGTGGGACTCCTTTGTGCAACTTCGGCGAGCACCGTTTCACGCATCCTCGTAGTGCCTGTTTCTGGCACTTCTCTGGGTGCTACCTGCTTCAGTGAGAGCTCTTTGTCTTGCTCGACGTCCCCTCTCTCTGCAGGTCCAATTTGCGACCTCCTGGTCTCTCCTGGGCCCCAGCAGCGTCCAAAAACGCCAAACGCACGATTTGCGTGCAGCAAGGCTTGTTGGCGTCCATCCGGCGGGAAAATACTTCTGCACGACTCTCCAAGGCGTGGGGGACCCCTCCTCCAAAGGGGAAGTCTCTAGCCCTTGTCGTTCCTGCAGTATTCACAGGTCTTCAGCCTAGTAAGAGCTTCTTTGCACCAACCGCTGGCATTTCTTGGGCATCTGCCCATCTCCGAGCTGCTTGTGACTTTTGGACTTGGTCCCCTTGTTCCACAGGTACCCTCAGTCAGGAATCCATCGTTGTTGCATTGCTGATTTGTGTTTTCCTTGCATTTTCCCTCTAACACGACTATTTTGTCCTTAGGGGAACTTTAGTGCACTTTGCACTCACTTTTCAGGGTCTTAGGGAGGGTTATTTTTCTAACTCTCACTATTTTCTAATAGTCCCAGCGACCCTCTACAAGGTCACATAGGTTTGGGGTCCATTCGTGGTTCGCATTCCACTTTTGGAGTATATGGTTTGTGTTGCCCCTATCCCTATGTTTCCCCATTGCATCCTATTGTAACTATACATTGTTTGCACTGTTTTCTAAGACTATACTGCATATTTTTGCTATTGTGTATATATATCTTGTGTATATTTCCTATCCTCTCACTGAGGGTACACTCTAAGATACTTTGGCATATTGTCATAAAAATAAAGTACCTTTATTTTTAGTATAACTGTGTATTGTGTTTTCTTATGATATTGTGCATATGACACTAAGTGGTACTGTAGTAGCTTCACACGTCTCCTAGTTCAGCCTAAGCTGCTCTGCTAAGCTACCATTATCTATCAGCCTAAGCTGCTAGACACCCTATACACTAATAAGGGATAACTGGGCCTGGTGCAAGGTGCAAGTACCCCTTGGTACTCACTACAAGCCAGTCCAGCCTCCTACATTGGAAGCAGCGACGGGATAAGTGCTTTGAGACTACTTACCACTCTTGTCATTGTACTTTTCATAAGAGAAAAATATACAAAACAAGGTCAGTGTATATACACATAGCCAAAAAGTTTTGCATTTCCTCTTTTCACTCTTTTCTAAGTGCTGAAAAGTACTTCTAAACTTTCAAAAAGTTCTTAAAAGTTTAAAAAGTTTTTTCTGTCTTTCCAAAAAGTTCTGAAAACTTTTTTCTCTTTGTCTATCACTTTAACTCTCTCTAAAAATGTCTGGCACAGGCCAAAAAGTTGAACTGTCCAAACTTGCATATGATCACCTTAGCTGGAAAGGAGCAAGGAGTCTCTGCATAGAGAGAGGTTTGAGTGTAGGGAAGAATCCTTCCTTAGAACTGTTAATTAATATGCTTAGAGTACAGGATAAGGCCATAAGTGCCCAATCTGTAGAAAAAGTAGCTAATGGTTCTCAATCTGATCCAGGGACTCCCCCAGGAAAAGGTTCAGGAAAGAAACTTCTCAGCCTGCCCATTACTAGACAGTCTAGCATAGTTGGTACAGAGGTTGAATCACATCATACTGATGATGTGCTCTCACATTATGCTGGTAGCCAAGCTGTTAGGGTGCCCCTTGTAAGGGACAGGTCTCCTTCTGTTCATTCCCATCATACCTCTGTATCTAGAAATGTCCCTCCCACCCACCCTGATGACAGATTGTTAGAAAGGGAGCTCAATAGATTGAGAGTGGAGCAAACCAGACTGAAGCTCAAGAAGCAACAGCTGGATTTGGATAGACAGTCTTTAGAAATAGAGAGGGAAAGACAGAAGATGGGTTTAGATACCCATGGTGGCAGCAGCAGTATTCCCCATAGTCATCCTGCAAAAGAGCATGATTCCAGGAATCTGCACAAGATAGTTCCCCCTTATAAGGAGGGGGATGACATTAACAAGTGGTTTGCTGCACTTGAGAGGGCCTGTGCTGTACAGGATGTCCCTCAAAAGCAGTGGGCTGCTATCCTATGGCTATCATTCACTGGAAAAGGTAGGGATAGGCTCCTTACTGTAAAAGAAAATGATGCTAATAATTTCCAAGTTCTTAAGAATGCACTCCTGGATGGTTATGGCTTAACCACTGAACAGTACAGGATAAAGTTCAGAGATACCAAAAAGGAGTCTTCACAAGACTGGGTTGATTTCATTGACCAGGCAGTGAAGGCCTTGGAGGGGTGGTTACATGGCAGTAAAGTTACTGATTATGACAGCCTGTATAACTTGATCCTGAGAGAGCATATTCTTAATAATTGTGTGTCTGATTTGTTGCACCAGTACCTGGTAGACTCTGATCTGACCTCTCCCCAAGAATTGGGAAAGAAGGCAGACAAATGGGTCAGAACAAGGGTGAACAGAAAAGTTCATACAGGGGGTGACAAAGATGGCAATAAGAAGAAAGATGGTGAAAAATCTCAAGATAAGCATGGGGATAAGGGTAAAACCAAAGATCCCACTTCAAATCTTAAACACTCTTCAGAGGGTGGGGATAAAACAAATTCTTCCTCTTCTTCCCAACCTGCACACATTAAAAAGCCTTGGTGCTTTGTGTGTAAAAACAGAGGCCATAGGCCAGGGGATAAGTCCTGTCCAGGTAAACCCCCTGAGCCTACCACCACTAATACATCAAGCTCTAGTGCCCCTAGCAGTAGTGGTACTAGTGGTGGGACTGCTGGCAACAGTCAAGCAAAGGGTGTAGTTGGGTTCACTTATGGGTCCATAGTGGAAACTGATGTCATCAGTCCCAAGACAGTTTCGGTCACACCTAGTGGCATTGGCCTTGCCACACTGGCTGCTTGTCCCCTTACAATGGATAAGTACAGGCAGACAGTTTCAATAAATGGTGTTGAGGCCTTGGCCTACAGGGACACAGGTGCCAGTTTCACTTTGGTGACTGAAAACCTAGTGCCTCCTGAACAACACATCATTGGACAACAGTATAAGATTATTGATGTCCATAACTCCACTAAGTTTCTTCCCTTAGCTATAATTCAGTTTAGTTGGGGTGGAGTTACTGGCCCTAAGCAGGTGGTGGTATCACCTAGCTTACCTGTAGACTGTCTCTTAGGTAATGACCTAGAGGCCTCAGGTTGGGCTGATGTAGAGTTTTATGCCCATGCAGCCATGCTGGGCATCCCTGAGGAATTGTTCCCTCTCATTTCAAGTGAAATGAAAAAGCAAAGGAGAGAAGGCCTGAAAACTCAGGATCCCTCTCCATCAACAGGTAAAAAGGGTATCACAGTATCCCCTAACCACCCTACCATTCAGGATACTATTCCTGTGGTGGGAGAAACCTCTCCTGGGGTGGCACCTGTTCCAAGGGAATCATCAGCTGGCAAAGCTGGACTCCCTGAGGTGGAAGTACCTCTCTGTGGGATAACTAACATTGGTGAGAAAAACAGCACCATTTTAGTTAACATGGAGCATCCCTCCAACCCTCCCAGAGAAACTTTAGTGCAGAAACCCTGCACTACCTCACAACACTTAGGACAGCATCCCTGCCCTAGTGTGGAGCTCATAGGACAGCATCCCTGCCCTGCTCCAACTCAAGAGAAACAGCATCCCTGTTCTCTCTTCCAGCCAGATGGACAAAGTTTTTGCCCAGCTATGGCTTTTCTGAGACAGCATCCCTGTCTGGCATTGCCATCACTACAAATAGGTTCAGTGGACAATTCCCACTGCTCTAAACTAAAACTTACTGATAGAAACTCTGAAAATACATCTTCACATTGTTGCTTAGCTAAAAAACTTCAAACAGGGTGGTTTACATCCCCACAGGGAAGTAACCATATAGTGGATGATAAAGGGAGTAACCAGTCTATTGCAGAGCTACTCTCTACTTATCACCACTTAGACAATAAAGTCTCAACTGGCCAAGGTTAGCCTTATTGTCCTTCGTTTGGGGGGGGGTTGTGTGAGAAGGTAGCCTCTTTCTAGCCTTGTTACCCCCACTTTTGGCCTGTTTGTGAGTGTATGTCAGGGTGTTTGTCACTGTTTTCACTGTCTCACTGGGATCCTGATAGCCAGGCCTCAGTGCTCATAGTGAAAACACCATGTTTTCAGTATGGTTGTTATGTGTCACTGGGATCCTGCTAGTCAGGACCCCAGTGCTCATAGGTTTGTGGCCTATATGTATGTGTCACTGGGACCCTGTCACACAGGGCCCCAGTGCTCATAGGTGTGCATGTATATGTTCCCTGTGTGGTGCCTAACTGTCTCACTGAGGCTCTGCTAACCAGAACCTCAGTGGTTATGCTCTCTCATTACTTTCAAATTGTCACTAACAGGCTAGTGACCAATTTTACCAATTTACATTGGCTTACTGGAACACCCTTATAATTCCCTAGTATATGGTACTGAGGTACCCAGGGTATTGGGGTTCCAGGAGATCCCTATGGGCTGCAGCATTTCTTTTGCCACCCATAGGGAGCTCTGACAATTCTTACACAGGCCTGCCACTGCAGCCTGAGTGAAATAACGTCCACGTTATTTCACAGCCATTTTACACTGCACTTAAGTAACTTATAAGTCACCTATATGTCTAACCTTTACCTGGTAAAGGTTAGGTGCAAAGTTACTTAGTGTGAGGGCACCCTGGCACTAGCCAAGGTGCCCCCACATTGTTCAGAACCAATTCACTGAACTTTGTGAGTGCGGGGACACCATTACACGCGTGCACTACATATAGGTCACTACCTATATGTAGCTTCACCATGGTAACTCCGAATATGGCCATGTAACATGTCTATGATCATGGAATTGCCCCCTCTATGCCATCCTGGCATTGTTGGTACAATTCCATGATCCCAGTGGTCTGTAGCACAGACCCTGGTACTGCCAGACTGCCCTTCCTGGGGTTTCACTGCAGCTGCTGCTGCTGCCAACCCCTCAGACAGGCAGCTGCCCTCCTGGGGTCCAGCCAGGCCTGGCCCAGGATGGCAGAACAAAGAACTTCCTCTGAGAGAGGGTGTGACACCCTCTCCCTTTGGAAAATGGTGTGAAGGCAGGGGAGGAGTAGCCTCCCCCAGCCTCTGGAAATGCTTTGTTGGGCACAGATGTGCCCAATTCTGCATAAGCCAGTCTACACCGGTTCAGGGACCCCTTAGCCCCTGCTCTGGCACGAAACTGGACAAAGGAAAGGGGAGTGACCACTCCCCTGACCTGCACCTCCCCTGGGAGGTGTCCAGAGCTCCTCCAGTGTGCTCCAGACCTCTGCCATCTTGGAAACAGAGGTGCTGCTGGCACACTGGACTGCTCTGAGTGGCCAGTGCCACCAGGTGACGTCAGAGACTCCTTGTGATAGGCTCCTTCAGGTGTTAGTAGCCTTTCCTCTCTCCTAGGTAGCCAAACCCTCTTTTCTGGCTATTTAGGGTCTCTGTCTCTGGGGAAACTTTAGATAACGAATGCATGAGCTCAGCCGAGTTCCTCTGCATCTCCCTCTTCACCTTCTGATAAGGAATCGACCGCTGACCGCGCTGGAAGCCTGCAAACCTGCAACATAGTAGCAAAGACGACTACTGCAACTCTGTAACGCTGATCCTGCCGCCTTCTCGACTGTTTTCCTGCTTGTGCATGCTGTGGGGGTAGTCTGCCTCCTCTCTGCACCAGAAGCTCCGAAGAAATCTCCCGTGGGTCGACGGAATCTTCCCCCTGCAACCGCAGGCACCAAAAAGCTGCATTACCGGTCCCTTGGGTCTCCTCTCAGCACGACGAGCGAGGTCCCTCGAATCCAGCGACACCGTCCAAGTGACCCCCACAGTCCAGTGACTCTTCAGCCCAAGTTTGGTGGAGGTAAGTCCTTGCCTCACCTCGCTGGGCTGCATTGCTGGGAACCACGACTTTGCAAGCTACTCCGGCCCCTGTGCACTTCCGGCGGAAATCCTTTGTGCACAGCCAAGCCTGGGTCCACGGCACTCTAACCTGCATTGCACGACTTTCTAAGTTGGTCTCCAGCGACGTGGGACTCCTTTGTGCAACTTCGGCGAGCACCGTTTCACGCATCCTCGTAGTGCCTGTTTCTGGCACTTCTCCGGGTGCTACCTGCTTCAGTGAGGGCTCTTTGTCTTGCTCGACGTCCCCTCTCTCTGCAGGTCCAATTTGCGACCTCCTGGTCTCTCCTGGGCCCCAGCAGCGTCCAAAAACGCCAAACGCACGATTTGCGTGTAGCAAGGCTTGTTGGCGTCCATCCGGCGGGAAAACACTTCTGCACGACTCTACAAGGCGTGGGGGACCCCTCCTCCAAAGGGGAAGTCTCTAGCCCTTGTCGTTCCTGCAGTATTCACAGTTCTTCAGCCTAGTAAGAGCTTCTTTGCACCAACCGCTGGCATTTCTTGGGCATCTGCCCATCTCCGAGCTGCTTGTGACTTTTGGACTTGGTCCCCTTGTTCAACAGGTACCCTCAGTCAGGAATCCATCGTTGTTGCATTGCTGATTTGTGTTTTCCTTGCATTTTCCCTCTAAAACGACTATTTTGTCCTTAGGGGAACTTTAGTGCACTTTGCACTCACTTTTCAGGGTCTTAGGGAGGGTTATTTTTCTAACTCTCACTATTTTCTAATAGTCCCAGCGACCCTCTACAAGGTCACATAGGTTTGGGGTCCATTCGTGGTTCGCATTCCACTTTTGGAGTATATGGTTTGTGTTGCCCCTATCCCTATGTTTCCCCATTGCATCCTATTGTAACTATACATTGTTTGCACTGTTTTCTAAGACTATACTGCATATTTTTGCTATTGTGTATATATATCTTGTGTATATTTCCTATCCTCTCACTGAGGGTACACTCTAAGATACTTTGGCATATTGTCATAAAAATAAAGTACCTTTATTTTTAGTATAACTGTGTATTGTGTTTTCTTATGATATTGTGCATATGACACTAAGTGGTACTGTAGTAGCTTCACACGTCTCCTAGTTCAGCCTAAGCTGCTCTGCTAAGCTACCATTATCTATCAGCCTAAGCTGCTAGACACCCTATACACTAATAAGGGATAACTGGGCCTGGTGCAAGGTGCAAGTACCCCTTGGTACTCACTACAAGCCAGTCCAGCCTCCTACACTACTGTATTGTCGTTTTCTGATTGGTAATACCTTTTAGCAGACAGTGGAACAAAGGAAAATAAAGCAGTCTAGGGCTCTCCTCTAAAGTCACTTTATTCAGGGATGTCCTAGCTGGAGTAAAATAGGATACAAATATCGATGGACAGAGGATTATACCCATCCTCTCGTCTTTTAATGTGTCTGTATGTTTTCTTACCCTACTGGATCAACAGCCTTTGTCAGGATGTAAAAGTCTCTGGCTTGGAGTAAGAAGTTGTTATTGGTTAGACAATACACAACTTAACATGTATATATTAGTACAAACCATATAATAAAACAGGGGGGGAAAGGTCATTGAAGTACTACTCACATTTGTGATTTTTTTTTTTTGCATCTGAGCATAGCCTTCTTCAACAGAACAGGGCTTGTCAACTGTAGGTCCTGAGATACCTTCAGCTACATCCACTCCGAAATCAAGTCCATAAACCTTTATCTATTTTACTTAAGTAATGTGATGATGCTGTGGCCAATAAGGTGATTCAATCTACATACATTTTACCCCATCAAATCAGATCTCAGAGATCGTGAGCAAGTCATTGCATTGTACATGCCCGTCAGCAGGGTGAGCTAATGTTAAGATGAAATACAAGGATATTTTGAATCAGGTGGGTCTAGATATCAATGGAGGGGGTCTGGAATCTCTTAGCATATGGTTATCTTTTGGAGAAAAAATAACAATGGATTATGTTAACAATAATAGTGGTGGTTATAGAGTTTATCACTATATGGTTTGAAACAATGTAATATTTGCAGATTTTATTCAAAATGCACTACACGGTTGGGTCATGCAAAGTGGTGTGTCTGTTACTGACAACTGTCTCACAATGTTTTTCTGAAGTGAATCAATCAAGCAATTACATTGCTAAATGCCACTGTGAACTAATAATGGTTGGGAACATTATTATGCTTTGTGGGATTTAGGTTATATTTGCTTAGCTAATTATGAAGTTGCATTTTACCCCATACTGAAAACAGATCATTCCACTAATGATGTGTTGTGTCTGCTGGTGCTCTTTGAGACAAAGGCCAAGCAATTACTTGATGATGCCATGAGCAAGAACAACAGACCGACTTTCAAAATAATTGTATTCTGCGCATTAACTGAGACTTGGGAATAACAATACCGACAAAATAGGAAATTAACTAGTGAGTCACCCGCAGCTCAGATTGTGGACCAAAAATATCATTTTCAAGCTAGAAAAATGTATGAAATAGTAGTCATGAAAACGTTGCTTTCTCGGAAGCTTGCCTAGGTGCAGGCATTTTTCATCAATTTCAGCCGGTAGTACAAATAGCTATACAGTGTCCCCCAGCAACAAAAAAATGTTAGGAGGAGGAAGTAAAACACAAAACGATGACATTGCGGCCAATGTAGAAAAATTTGCCAAAAAGCCTCAGGATTGTCAACTTCATTTTCAAATTTCATGCAACATATTCTATAGCAACTTGTGATTTTTCTATCCACATTTCATTTTACATGCACTATATTGAATACGTGTATGTGTAGATGATACACACCCCAAACGTGCGACAATTAGCTTTAAGCACGATCTAAATCCAGTGCTTAATTTGCAAATAAAAAAGTGCCGGTGCCCAAAGCCCTTCTCTTAAACACGCGGCTGCTGCAATTAAACGTAGGAACACGGAATACTGAGGCGGCGTAATCCTGAAGCCATCTCAGGCCTCTTCAATCCATACAAAGCCACCCCCTGTCCCTTCAGCTCACTCCAGCAGCTTTCTTCTTTCTCCCTTTGTGATGCTTTTTTGTTTTTCACTTCCTCCGTCTTTCCCATAAGTGTCTTTTGCTCGCAGCAAATGCTTAAGGCAGAAGAATAAGCCCCGGCCGGCCCGCAAAAATAAGTGCCGGTGCTCAGCACCGGAAACAACAAGCACAAATTAAGCACTGTCTAAATCTCATGTCGCCTTTATCGTTTGAGCCTTGGGTGAACTATTTCCCAGGAATCTAAATTCTCCTCCACCTAAAAAGATACACAACATGTCCTTTCTTACTTGGCTTTATCAGCGATGTTGATTTCTGTTTTCTCATGTAGTTGGAGGTCACGCTGGTCATTTTGGTAGTATGAGTGGATATAAGAACAACAATTGCTAAATTTCAAGTCTTATTGAGTGCCTTCGACTCCTGGGTGTACTATGATAGGTTAAAAGAAAAATAATGTTGTTACCTTTTTTCAAAACTCATTTGTTGTGGTTTGACTTCTGTCTTCCAAAATTCGGTCAGCCTACAGTTACAATCCCTTTGCGTTATATCGTAAACAGTTGTCACTGCATCTTCAGATTAAAGCTACCAAGCGAGGTTTTGGTTTTCCCCTCAGAAAGCTCCGAACAATTCTTTGTCAACTCACCTACCTGCACAGCGTAATATCAATACTGAATTCATTTATTTATGACTGAATTAGTGTACTCGAGTACACCTTATGTTTTCAAATAATTATTTTGGCTTTACACTGGTGCTGTTCAACACAGGGTAAAATACAAGTCTGTGTGTTTATTAATGCACAAGGGAGAAAGCAGCACAGAGCTATATTTATTGGAAATGGCTTGCTGCTGCTCACCACCTCTGTGCATAAACAGGCTGTAGAGGGCAGCGTAAAATCTTTTCACCAGTGCAAAGGAGCGTGTGCGCCGTACTGAAAGCAAACAAACCCTTTTAGTAGAAAGTGCCTATGTTTAGACAAATTTCTAAACATGCCATACTTGTAAATGTATTTACATAGCGCTAATGATGCTGGATGAGGAATTGAAGAACTTTTTGCAGCGAGAGGTACGCTACTCCGGAACCCAAAATAAGACATTAGTGAGTGGGTTAGTACCATTTTTGTTTTGTTTTCCTCTTGTGTGTTAGTTGTTTTAGGATTCCGGTTGAATAGCATAGAGAAAAGTGGTGATGAGTAGAGTGGCACAGAGTGTAATGGTGTGGAGTCGTAGAGTAGTGTAGCGTAGAGTGGAGTAGAGTGGCATAGAATGCAGTTACCTAGATCTGAATAGCATACAGTGGAGACGTATAAAATCAAGTTGGGTAGAGTGGAGTGGCAGACAGTGGAATAGCGTACAATGGAGTGGTGTACAGTGGAGTGGCATAGAGTGGACTATTGTAGAGGTGCATGGCATAGAGTGAAGTGACGTAGAGTGGCATGGCATAGAGTGACATGGAAAAGAGTGGAATAAGGTTGACTGGAGTGGCTCAGAGTAGAGTTGTGTTGAGTGGAGTGGTATAGGGTGGAACAGATTAGAGAGGAGTGATGTTGAGTGAAGTGGCGTGCAGTGAAGCACCATAGAGTTCAGCGTAGTAGACTGGAGTGACGTATAGTGGCATGACATGAAGTAGAATAGTGTAGAGTGGAGTGGTGTAGTGTGGAGTGGTGTAGAGTGGCATGCCATACAGTTCACAGTAGTAGATTGGAGTGGTGTACAGTGGGTGGAGTAGAGAAGAATGGCGTGGAGAGGCATGCAGTGGAGTGGTGTATTGTGTAACAGCATAGAGTGAGGGGGCATAGAGAGGCATAGAGTTAAGCGGCATAGAGTGGAATAGTGTAGAGTGGAGTTGTATAGGGTGCAGTGGTGTACAGTGAAGTTGTGTACAGTAGAGTGGTATGGAGTGTAGTAACATTGAATGGAATAATGTAGAATGGAGGGGAGTTGAGTTGAGTGTTTAAGAATAGAGTGGTGTAGAGTGGAGTGGTGTGCAGTGGAGTGGCACAAAGTGAAATAGCATTGAGTGAAGTGGCATAGAGTTGCGTGGGGTACAATGGAGTGGTGTAGAGTGGGGTGGCATACAGTGGAGTAGTACAGAGTGGAATAGGGTAGATAAGAGTGGTGTAAAATCAAGTGGCATAGAGTGGAGTGGCGTAGAGCTTTATAAGTTGAGTGACAGAGATGTAATAGTGCACAGTCAAGTGGCCAGGAACGGAGCGGCATACAGTGGAGTTGCATAGAGTGGAATATCATAGAGTGGAGTGGCATGGTGTGAACTACAGTGAAGTGGCATAGAGTGAAGTGGCATAGAGTGGAGTGGCAAGCAATAGAGTGGTGTAGAGTGGAGTGGCGTTCACTGGAATACTATAGTGTCGAGTGCCGTACGGTTGATTAGCATAGAGTGGAGGGACATGGAGTGGAATAGCATAGATTAGAGTGGTGTGGAGTGGAGTGGCTTAAAGTTGAGTGGCGTAGAGTGAAGTGGCATACAGTGGAATACCATAGAGTTTAGTGGCTTTGAGTGGCACAGACTGGACTGGTATAGAATGGAATAGCGTGGAGTGGCATAGAATGGAGTGTCATAGAGTTGAATAGTGTAGATTGGAGTGGCGTACTGTGGAGTGGCAATGAGTGGAGTGGCATAAAGTGTAGTAGCATAGAGATGAGTAGGTTAGAGTGCAGTGGCATAAAGTAGATTGGCATGGAGTAAACTAGTGTAGAGTGCAGTGACGTAGCGTTTAGTGGCATAGAGCTGAATGGCATAGTGTGGTGTTTCATATAGTGGAGTGATGTAGAGTGGAACAACATCGAGTGAGGGAGGTGTACAGTGGCATAGGATTAAGTGGTGTTCAGTGGAATAGAGTGCAGTGGTATTCAGTGGCATGGTATACAGTAGAGTCGTGTAGAGTGTAGTGACGTAGAATGGGATAATGAGAATGGAGTGGTGTGGAGAGGAGTGATGTACAATGGAGTGGCATTGAGTGGAATAGCGTGAAGTGAAGTGGCTTTGTGTGGAATAGGGTGAAGTGAAGTGGCTTTGAGTGGAATGAGGTACATTGGATTGGTATGGAGTGGAGTGGCATGGAGTGGAATACTGTAAATTGGAGTGGCATAGAGTGGAATAGCATAGGGTGGAGTAGTGTAGAGTGGAGTGGAATAGACTGGAGTGGTGAACAGTAGACTGGTGTAGAGTAGAGTGGCATAAAGTGGAACAGCATAGAGTGGAGTGGCATACAGTGAAATAGCATAGAGTAGAGTGGCATAGAGAGGTATGGCATAGGGTGGTTTGGAGTGGTTCAAGACAAAAGCACATAGGAAGCAAGTCATAGGATATGGGCGCTCACAGTGAGTCCATAAAATCACATTAACAGTCCAAATGTGGCACGGTGCTCCTGGCAAGAGGATCTTCCTTAATCCTCCAATGTTTCAAGGGAAACTAACAATGAACTGGACAGTTGTCAGGGCACTCATGTTCGTATAATTGAAGGTTAGTAATTATTAGAATCTTCAGTGTGGAGTAACACCATAGAGAGTTCATATATTATTTATTTCTTGACATACAAAGTCCACCTTGATACAAGAAAAGCGTCCTTGAATTTCAATAATGTATACAGCAAACAAAGCCAACACGTGTTTCGTCTTATGAGAATGTATTCTCACAGACTTCATCAGGGCTTAAATCAAGTATGTCTTATATGAAAACTACTCATTTCCAAGCATTATCTAGTAGAATCTTAATTAAGTGTATATAGTCCTACATTCGAACGATTAGACTTTCAGATACTGGGAACGCCGTGGATACATTCGCACCACGGAGTTCTCCTTTGGATTTTTAGACTTTCTGGTTGATAGGGAATACAAGAAGATTCCTTAATTAGATGACTTAATGTAGGACTATATACACTTAATTAAGATTCTACTAGATAATGCTTGGAAATGAGTAGTTTTCATATAAGACATACTTGATTTAAGCCCTGATGAAGTCTGTGAGAATACATTCTCATAAGACGAAACACGTGTTGGCTTTGTTTGCTGTATACATTATTGAAATTCAAGGACGCTTTTCTTGTATCAAGGTGGACTTTGTATGTCAAGAAATAAATAATATATGAACTCTCTATGGTGTTACTCCACACTGAAGATTCTAATAATTACTAACCTTCAATTATACGAACATGAGTGCCCTGACAACTGTCCAGTGGTTTGGAGTGGTGTTGCATAGACTGGAATAATGTAGAGTGAAGTTGTGTAGAGTGGTGCAGATCGACTGGTGAAGAATGGAATAGCGTGAAGTGGAGTGGCATGGATTGGAGTTGCATAGAGTGCAATAGTGTAGACTGGAGTGACATACAGTGGAGTGGGGTTGAGTGGAGTGGCATAAAGTGTAGTAGTACAAAGCGGAGTAGCTTAGAGTACAGCAGCATAAAGGGTATTGGCAATATCGTAGCATGGACTGCATAGAGTGGAGCTGTGTGGAGTGGAATAGCATAGACTGGAGTGGGGTACAGTGAAGTGGTATAGAGTGTAAAAGCGTAGAGGGGAGTTGAGTGGAGAGGCATAGGGTGGAGTGACATAGTGCGGAGTGCTTAGAGTGGAGCAACATTGAGTGAAGCAGAGCATAGTGGTGTAGTGTACACTGGAGTGGTGTCAAGTGGAGCGACAAAGTGGAATTGCATAAACTGGAGTGACACAGAGTGGAGTGGCACAGAGTACAATAGCCTAAAGTGAAGGTGCACTGAGTGGTGTAGAGTGGAACTGCCTAAAATGAAGAGGCATAGATTGAGTTCCATACATTGAAGAGGTGTACAGCAGAGTGGCATAGAGTGTAGTGGCATGGAGATGAACAGTGTAGAGTGGAGTTGCATAGAGTTTAGTGGCATGGATTAGAGGTGTGTAGAATGGTAAAGCATAGAGTGAAGAGGCATAGAATGGACTGGCATAAAGTGGAGTGGCGTACAGTAGACTGACGTACAGTGAAGTGGCAGAGAGTGGAAAAGCATACAATGGATTGGCATAGAGTGGAATAGTGTACAATGGAGTGGTGTAGTGTGGCGTACAGTTGAGTTGTTTCAAGGGGAATAGCATAGACTGGAATAGTGTAGATTGGAGTGGTGGACAGTGGAGTAGTGTAGAGTGAAATACCATAGAGTAGAGTTTCGTAGAATGTAGAGGCATAGAGCAGAGTGGCAGAAAGTGGAGGGGTGTAGAGAAAAATAGCAAAGAGTGGAGCGGCATTGAGTGGAACAGTGTAGAGTAGTGGCGTGGAGTGGCAAAAACAGGAGTGGCGTAGACTGGAATGGCCTACAGTGGCGTGGCATAGATTGGAGTTGCATAGAGTGGAATACTATGGAGTGGAGTGGTGTTAAGTGGTGTAGAGTGGACTGGCATAGAGTGGCATAGAGTGGCATGCTGTAGAGTGGAATTTCCAAAGTGGAGTTGTGTGCAACAGAGTGGCATAAAGTGGAGTGGTGTAGAGTAAAATAACATAGAGTGAAGTGGTGTTCAGTAGAGTGGTGTGAAGTACTATGGGATAGAGTGGAATAGTATTGATTGGAGTGCTATAGAGTGGAGTGGCACACAGTAGATTGTGTAGAGTGGAGTGGCATTAAGTATAAAAGCATAGAGTGCAGTAGCATGCAGTGAAGTGGAATAAAATGGAGTGTGTACAGTGGAACAGGATAGAGTGGAATGGCATAGAGTAAAGTGGCATAAAGTTGAGTGGTGTAGATTGGAATGGCATTGAATGAAGTGGAGTAAATTAGAGTGACATTGAGAGGAATATCATTGAGTGGAGTAGAGTGGACTGGCATAGAGTGGAACAGCGTAGACTGGAGTGGCGTTGTGTGGAGTAGAAAAGCATAGATTGGAGTGGCCTAGAGAGGAGTGGTATAGAGTGGAGTGGCATAGAATGTAATAGCATAGAGGAGAGTGGTATACAGTGGAGTAGTGTAAATTGTTTTGGCTATGATCAAAGTAGCATAGACTGGGGTAGAGTGCAGTAGCATAGAGTGGAGTTGCATAGAGTGGAATGGCGTACAGTGAATTGGAGCAGAGTGAAGTGGCATTGAGTGAAATATCGTACAGTGGAGTGGTGTAGAGTAGTTTTGAAAGGACTGGCATAGAGTGGGATAGCATGGAGTGAAGTCGCATAGAATTGAGTTGTTTAGAGTGGAGTAGCATAGAATGCAGTGGTGTACAGTGGAGTGATGTAGAGGGGAGTGGCATAGAGTTTAAGAGCATAGAGGGGAATGGCGTAGAGGGGTGTGGTGTAGAGTGGAGTGATGCAGAGTGAAGGGGAGGTGAGTGGAATACCATAGAATGAAGTGGAGTAGAGTGCAGTGGCGTAAAGTGGCGTGGCAAAGAGTTCAGTGGCATAGAGTGAAGTGCTTTACAGTGGCATGGCATAGAGAAGAATGACATAGAGTGGAGTGACATATGCTGGAGTGGCATATAGTGGAATAGCACATAGTGGAATGGCATAGAGTGGACTGGCATAGAGTGGAACAGCTTAGAGTAGAGTGGCATAGAGTGCAGTTGTGTGGAGTGGAATAGCATAGATTGAAGTGGCGTAGAGAGCAGAAGTATAGAGTGGAGTGGCAGAGAATGTACTAGCATAGAGGTGAGTGGTGTACAGTGGAGTAGTGTAAATTGGTGTCACATAGACCAAAATAGCATAGAGTGGAGAAGAGTTCAGTAGCATAGAGTGGAGATGCATAGAGTGGAATGGTACACAATGAACTGGAGTAGAGTGAAGTGGCATTGAGGGACATATCATAGAGTGGAGTGGCGTAGAGTGGTTTTGAGAGGACTAGCATAGAGTGGAATAGCATAGAGGGAAGTGGAACAGAATTGAGTTGTGTAGAATGGAGCAGCATAGAATACAGTGGCATACAGTGGAGTGATGTAGAGTGGAGAGGCATAGAGTTTAGTAGCATAAAGGGAATGGCGTAGAGTGGTGTAGTGTAGAGTGGAGTGATGCAGAGTGAAGTAGAGGTGAGTGGAATACCATAGACTGAAATGGATTAGAGTGCAGTGGCGTAAAGTGTAGTGGCAAAGAGTTCAGTGATATACAGTGGAGTGGTGTTCAGTGGCATGGCAAAGAGAGGAATAGCATAGAGTGGAGTTGCATAGGCTGGAGTGGCATACAGTGGAATAGCATAGGGTGGATTGGCATTAAGTGGAGTGGCTTAGAGTGGAATTGCATAGAGTGGAGTGGCATAGAGTGGAGTGTGTGAGAAAACTGGGCTGATTGTAGAAGCCCCCATCTTTTTGCCCCCATTGTTCACTTTTTGATGGTGTTTTCCTGACTCTGATGGTGCCCTGGGTACTGCTAACCAGTCCCAGGTCCTGTGATCTGTGTAAAAGAGCATGCAAATTTGACTAATTGTAATTGGCTATGTCAACCTACCTATAAGTCCCTAGTCAATGGTATGCCATTGTGGTTTAGGGACCTCAGCACAGATGGTGCACTGCTGAGGTGCCTAGTGTCATTTTAAAGGCAGGCCTGCCTTGCTAGCTGTTTTTAAAGTAAAGTCAAATGTGAATATGACTATGAATTAAAAGTACTTCCAAAGTATTAAACTACCTTATTTTTACATATAAGCCACCCCTAAGGTAGGCCCTCATTGCCCCCAGGGTTGGGTGCAGTGTAACTATAAGCAGAAACCTTATACAATATGTTTAATAAGCCCTGGTGGGGAAAATAGCCAAATGTGTTTTTCCCTCATTGTAGTGAATAGACTCCATAGGCTAAAATGGGGAAGCTTTATTTTAACTAATAAAGGTGGTCATTATGACCCTGGCGGTATTACAACCGCAGGGCCAAAACGAAGGGAGCACCGCCACAATGGCCCCTGCCCAGGGGATTACGACTCCCCGACCGCCAGCCTTTTTCTGGCGGTCTGAACCGCCAGGAAAAGGCGGGCGGTACGGGGAGTCGTGGGGCATGGGCAGTGCAGGGGCCCCCTGACAGGGCCCCATGCTGCTTTTCAATGTCTGCTGTGCAGACAGTGAAAAGCGCGACAGGTGCAACTGCACCCGTCGCACGACCGCAACACCGCCGGCTCCATTTGGAGCCGGCTCCCATGTTGCGGCCCACATCCCCCCTGGGCCGGCGGGTGGAAACTTGGTTTCCGCCCACCGGCCCAGCGGGGATGTCCAAATGGGCACCGCGGGAGTGCGGCCGCCGCCCGCCAATGTTGTAATGAGGCCCAAAGTCTCTAAAGGAGCTAGATATAGCAAGTGTGGTCTCAAACTGATTGTTATAATTAATGCAACAACTTGTCATTGTTGGATTTAATATAACTAGTTCAGGGAAAGAGCTTTAGAACTCTTCCTAAAAGTTACCGGTTTCAACTTTGTAGTGCCCTTCTCTGACTGGCCAGCCTCTGGCAGCCTGGTTAGGCTGTCTTGAGAGGTGTGAAGTTTGCTGGGCTGAACACAAAGGAAGTGCCTGGGGGAGGAGATCTGCCCCAGTAGATGGTGAAAAGGATGGGGGAGGGCAGCCACACTGGTGTTCAAAGGAGGGAATGACATTTGGAGCAGCTGAGGACCTCCCCCATTTCCTGCAACCGCAGGCAACCAGGTGCCCTCCTGATTAGATTAGGATAGGGCAGGAGAGGGCTGTGTTATGGATTTGTAGCCACACCAGTGGGTGGGCACAGCCAGACCTAACTTCCAAAATTCTGTTTCTACCATTTTAGGTTTTTAAGGAATGTTGCTCCCTGAGATAGATTTTTACCTCACTTCCCAAAAAGTGGTCATCCAAGAGGGTAGTGGCATGTCTGTGATTGGACAGTTCCCCCCCCCGCTTTCCACCCCAGGAGCAAAGATAAATATGGCAGAGCTGTACCCACACCTCAGGTCCCTACAAAGAACAATGACAGAAGAAGAAGGGTGCTCCTGCTGGACCCCTGACCTGCACCTAGACACTGCACTCTGAATGTTGCATCAGCTGCACACTTGGGCTTCACCACTAAAAGGACTTTTTCCTGTCTTCAACAGGGTCAAGAAGGGACTCCCAGCTTGCTACATGTGACAAATAGCTAACCAGAGTCCCTGCAACAAAACCTGCAGAAACTGGCCAGCTAACCAGTGGCTAGTGGTCATTTTTTTATTTGAATCAGGTGCCTTCTGGGTGTTGGAGTCCTAATCCTCAAGGAGCAACTCAGAGCTTCTGGGACCTTGGGGTGAGTTGTGGACTCCTAAAGGACCTTTTAAGACCTTCTGGAAGATGATCCAGATGTTTGGAGAGGTTTGGAGAACTTTTAGAAAAAAGCTCCATAAAGGGACCGACCCGCTTTGGTGAGTCAAGCCGGCTTATCTTAATCACGACCCGGCCTGACTTGAAGGTTCGTCCCCCTGAAAACCTCCGGAGCCCCAGACTTGCTTGGATTGCCATGTGGGCTCCTGGAAAGGTGGTCCGATGACCTTGCATGAAAATCGGCTTGCTGAGGAGGGTTAACCCCCGTCGGAAGAAAAAAACTCAAAAAAATGTCAAAGTCTGAACATAAAAAGTTGACAGGGACTTCCCGCTCAGCGTATCCGAGGACTCCAGGGGCGTCGGCTCAAGATTCAGCTTTGGTCCGGATGAAGAATTCCGTCCTGAAAAAGTCAGAAGGTAGAATTCTTCACTGAGGACTCCTGCATTCGTATCCAAAAAGGGCTCCAGGGAGGTCGGATTGGATTGGTGACTTCGTGCTGCTGAAGAAAATCTTCAAGAAAAAGACTAGGGTCCTCATTATGACTTTGGCAGGCATTTCACAAGACCTCCGAAGCAACGGACACCAGAAGACCGCCAGTGCTGGTGATCTTCCGACCACCATATTATGAGAACTGAAGGATTTCCACCACAATTTGGATGGAAATCCTCCAGTAGTCGTGCTGGCGATCGGAGCCCAGGGGCGGTTCCACCACTGGTCCCACCCGCCAAAAAGAATCATCCTGTCGTATTATGACCTGCAATACAGACTGGCTTTGTCCTGATGGTGGGGTGCTACCGGCGGGGAAAGAGCCTGTTCGACAGGGTAGGGGGGTGGGAGGGTGGCTGGTGTTGTGTGTGCATGTGTGAGTGGATGCTGGCTGCGTGTGTGAATGTAAGTGTGAATGCGCGTGTATGTGCATTTGTGTATGGGTTTCTGAATGTATTTATGTTTGTTGAAGTGAGTGCCTGTTGGAATGTTTGTGTGAATGCGTGTATGGATGCGTGTGAGTGAATGCGTGTATGTTTGCATGTGAGTGAATGTGCATATGTGACTGTTGCTGAATGAGTGTATGTGGGGTGCATTTGTGTGTGTGTGTGTATGCAGTGGGTGGAGGGTGCTGTTCTGGAAGGAGGCATGGGGAGTGGGGTTCTGTTCTGAAGGGGGTCAGGGGAGAGGGGTGCTGTTATGGAAGGGAAGGTGGGGGTGCTGGTATGGAAGAGGGGGCGCGGGGTATTGGGATTGCAGGGGAGTTGTGGGAGTAATTTGCCAGTGACAGAAAATACATTTCCGGTCACCAGTAGCCTTTCCGCCAGGGTTTTCATGGCAGCGCTACTGCCGCAGAAACACTGGCAGAAAGATGACTTGTGATGCCACCGGTGGTCTTCAGTGGGCCACCGGTTCGGAGATGCTAATCTCCAGCCTGCCTGTCCAACCGCCCTGGTGGTACAAGCTGGGATGTGGCGGGTTGGCAGAGGTTTACCCGCCACACTCATAATGTCGTGGTCTTCACGGCCCTGGCGGTCTTTGGACCACCAGGGTCAAAATGATGGCCTAAGTCTGAAGGTAAACTTTTGACTGAGGCCTCCCGCTTGCTGTTGCCGAGTGGGGTTCCATTGCAGTCAGCCTCAAACTTTGACTTTGCCACGGTCTAGTGCGACCAGATGATCAGATTTGCACTTGTAGGCAATTCTTTACAAATTCATATGCTCGTTTCCACTTATCCAATTTTAATTATTTTGGTGTCATTTTAAAGATAGAAATATACACTATTCTTATGTTGGATTTTTATTGTGTTTGACTTATTTATTGTTTTGTGATGTTTAAGTGCTTTACACACTTTTCTCCTAAGTTAAGCCTTATCGCTCATTGCCAAGCTACCAAGGGTTGAGCTGGGTTTAATTTATTGAGCCTAACTGGACCTAAGTGGGGGTTAGTGGTCTATTGCTAAGTGTAGGTAATCCCCTGCCCTTACCAAGAATCCACTTTCCAACAAAGTGTCATAGAGTGGAATAGCGTAGTGTGAAAGGGCATAGGGTAGCATAGAGTCAAGTTGCACAGAGTGGAATTGCATAAAGTGGAGTGGCATAGAATGGAGTTCCGTACTGTCTAGTGGTGTACAGTAGACTGGTGTAGAGGCATAGAGATGAATATCATAGTGGGGAGTTGTATAGATATGAGTGGCCCAGAGTGGACTGATTTAGACTGGAGTTACGAATAGGGGAACAGCATAGAGTGATGTGTTATGGAGAGGGATACGTAGAGTGCATTGGCATAGTGTGCAATAGCCAGATAGGACCAGATGTACCATGCCATTAGCAATTCTTAGTGGACCAAATCACTATTTTGGGCTGCTAAGAAATGATAAATGGGCTTTTCATATGTACAAAGCCCTTAAAGTGGTCACAAATTGTGATTTCTACCCAGTAGAAATCAAAGTTTGTGATCCCCTAAATAGGAAATCGCAAATAGGGATTACCTATTTGTGCGATTTCATATGTCCATTTAGAAAGCATTTCGCAAATGTGAATTTGGCATTTAGGAAATGCTATTACCATTAGATCAGACCCAAGGCTGCCTTTTTTAAGTAAGTGCAACAGAGTGCTCACATGCCCTTAGGGCATATGTGTATTCTACATATGCACATCTATTTTTGGGGTGCATCACTGGGGTCTTTAGTGCCATAGCCAAGCTTGGTATAGCATTTTCAAATGCGCTATTTCCTTTTTGGGAATGAATGGCATAGGATTTCCTATTTAGTGATTTCCTAGCAGCGATTCCTGCTGTAAGGAAATCGAATATTTCCTTATATCATTTTGCATTTCGTAAATAGCGATTTCTTCGTAAATGCTATTTAGGAAGTGAAAAAAATAGAATTTTATACAGTGGAGTTGCGTAGAGTGAAATAGTGTTGAAAAGAGTACCATAGAGTAGCATACAGTCACGTAGAGTGGAGTGGCAAAGAGTAGAGTGGTGTATAAGGAAATTATGTACAGTAAAGTATCATAGAGTGGAGTGTCAGAGTGGAGTGGTATGGAGTTTAATACCATAAATTGGAGTCACGGAAAGTGGAGCAGTATAGAGTGGAGTGGGATAGAGTTGAATACAATACAGTGAAGTGGCATACAATAGAGTAACTTAAAGTGGAGTGGCTTAGACTAAAATAGCACGGAGTAGAGGGGAGTAAAGTGCAATGCCGTAGAGTGTAGTGACAGAGTAGACTAGTGGTATTGTGTAATAGCTTAGAGTGAAGTGTTGTAGAGTGAATTGCCAAACAGTGGAGTTGCACAGAGTTGAGTGACATGTAGTGTAATAGCGTAGAGTGAAGTGGCGTGGAGTGGGGTGCTGTAGAGAGGAATATCATAAATTGGAGTTTTTTAGAGTGAAGTGCCTTACAGTAGAGTGCCAAAAAGTTGAGAGTTGTAGAGTAAAATAACAAAGAGTGGTGTGACATTCAGTGGAATGGTGCACAATGCAGTGGCACACAGTGAAATAGGATAGAATAGAGTGGCATACTGTGGAGTGGCACAGAGTGAATGGCACAGAGGGGAGTGAAATAGCCTGGAATGTCATGCATTGGTGTGGTGTAGAGTGGAATGGCATAGAGTGGAATGGTGCACAGTGGAATAGCATAGAGCAGTGCTTCCCAACCATTTGACTTCTGTGGACCCACACTCACTCATTATTGGAAGCCGGGGATCCAGGCCTAAACATCGACAATGATTTGAACCACAAAATAATACACAAAAAATACAGAAATGAGCATTCCATCAAAAACATGCACAAATGACAACACATTTTATTTAATTTGCACAAAAAAAAGTCCTCCAGTCTCTGTGAACTCCCAGGGATCCCCCGACCACAGGTTGGGGACGACTGGCAAAGAGTGTAGTAAAAAATAGTGGTATAGAATTGATTGGCTTACAATGTAGTAGTGTACAGTGGAGTGGAATCCTTTTTATCTTATGTAATTTCCCTCTATACCACTCCCCTCCACAGCACACAATGGCCCTCATTAAAACCCTGTTGGTTGGTGTTAAAGCGGCAGTAAAAAAAATTGAATCACGACCTTGGTGGAAAACGCCAACAAAGACAGCCACTTTAACACTCTGACCGCCACGGCGGTAGAAACAAACACCGCAGCAGTAACCGCCAACAGACAGGTGGCACACAATGTACTGCCCACTGTATTACAAGGCACCAATCCACCAGCTTTTCCGGGGCGGTACCAACGCCATCAAAAGCGTGGCGGAAACAGTCTTTGAAAGGGAGACCACTCACCTCCCGACATCCAACGAGGAACCAGGACGCCATGGAGCCCGAGTTACAGGTGTGACCAATGTTGGTTTACCTCCTCTTCTACCAGGAGCAGCAAAGACGGCGGCGACGACCACAGTGAGTACTGCACCTAGTACATAGGGGAGGGGGAGAAAAAAGAGAGTGACACACACACGCAACACCCCCACCCCCCACCCTCACCCACAACACCATACACACAAATACATGCAGCAACATTACAGTTACACCGCATAACCCTCTGGAAGAATGCAAGGACAAAAGGAAATGATTGTGACAAGTGAAATCATCTAAAATTCAGATATGGAAACAGGTCCATAACAGATCAGTATAAACAAGTATGTACAGCAACTACACAAGTCCGGATAGTGTTCCATTCATTGCCCGTGGACCAGTGGTCCCAAAATGCATGGGCGAAGCCCACACATGATACCTGCCTCGAAACGGAGAGAACACTGCTGGGGCATCAGATCGAAAATAAACAGGCACCTCGGGGGGAGGAGGGAGGGGGGCACCTCAGCCGGATGATGGGACGATGCCACTGCTCCACGAGGGGGCTCCATGCCCACTGATTGGTCCTGGGGAGTGCAAAGCCACAGTTTCACAAGTCTCTCAAGTGGGTGGTTTGCCCACTGATTGGTCCTGGGGAGTGCAAAGCCACAGTCTCACAAGTCTCTCAAGTGGGTGGTTTGCCCACTGATTGGTCCTGGGGAGTGCAAAGCCACAGTCTCACAAGTCTCTCAAGTGGGTGGTTTGCCCACAGATTGGTTCTGGGGAGTGCAATGCCACAGTCTCTCAAGTGGATCCTTTCTTCCACTGGTTCTGGAGGGGGCTTTGTGTCCAGAGTGCTTCATCCTGCCAAGGACTGGGGTAGTGGATGCTTTTCTCCACTGGTTCTGGAGGGGGCTCTGTGACCAGAGTGCTTCATCCTGTCAAGGATAGGTTGAGTGGATGCTCTTCTCCACTGGTTCTGGAGGGGGCTTTGTGCCCAGAGTGCTTCATCCTGCCAAGGATAAGGTGAGTGGATGCTCTTCTCCACTGGTTCTGGAGGGGGCTTGGTGCCCAGAGTGCTTCACATGGTGTGCAGCAGTTCCCATTCCCGCACATGGGTATCAGAGCCACGAGATTTCCTGGGAACAGGTAGCATGATACTCCATGGAGGCTGAGACACAATCTACCCTGCTGCGATTCAGCCTGCCAACTACTGGTACTGCCAGTGCTGGTTGTGGTGCCTCATGTATGCTGTGCAGGGTCCGGACGTCTCCTGCAGCCTCGGATGACTGCCCACTGGGGATGATGTCCATGTCGGCTTTGGTGGCACAGTCTGAGTACGTCGCGGGGCAGGTAGCGGTGGTTGCGACTATGTCAGCGGCGCACATTCTGCCGGTGGTGCATGTGTCAGCACCTGTGGAGGGAGACACCAGGACGTCTCCTGCAGCCTCGGACGGCTGCCCAATGGGGATGATGCTGGGGACTGGAGCAGATGCAGCAGGCATGCAGGTGGCGGTGCAGGTGGCGGTGGTTGCGGCGGTGTCCACCGTAGTACAGGTTGCTGTTCTGAACTGCAGAAGGGGTGTCACCAGTCCTTCAGCCTGAGGCTCCGTGCCCTGAGCTGCCTTCCCTTTAGCCTTGTGTCCCTTTCCCACCTTGGAAGTCGCTGCTGGGACCTTGACACTGTCCGCTTTTGTCTTGGAGAAGGCCTTGCTGCTTGGTTGGTGCAGCTTGTCCTTACGGCACGTTGTCCCCTTCTTCACCTTGGCAGGTGGCAGAATAGGGTGATCCTTGGCCTCATTAGGTGGCACACTGGCAGCTCTGATGGGTGCGGCCCGGGATGTTGCAGGACTTGCAGGGACCACAGTGACAGAGGATTTCGTGGCTGAGGTGCTGGGCTGGGATCTGGACATCCTGGCCCTAGGGGAAGGACGGGGGGAGGTGTAGGGAAGAGGTCAATGTTAGCCAGGAAATGTTTTTTTAGACACAATGGGACGGGAAGATGGAGGGGGGTTGGGAGTGGAGGAAGAGGTAGTGGTTGTAGGAGGTGTACGTCTGCTGAATTTGGGTGACGGTGCATGGGCTGGAGGCTGTTGTGAGGTGGATGGCTGTTGAGTGGGTGTGTGCCGGCATTTGTGTAATTTGGGAGGAGGGCTCACAGACACTCTGGGAGAGGACACAGGGGACATGTGCATGGTAGTGGGGGTGGTGATTGCATGTGAGCGGTGTGTGGAGATGGGCGTGCTGGTGATGGAGGTAGTGGCTGAGGATGTAGTGCATGCAGCTGTGAGTGGAGACGAGACAGGGAGGGAGGTGGAGGACAAGGATGAGGGAGACACAGTGGAGGCAGTGGATGTTGGTGTGTCTGCATGGGGATGGTGCTTGTGTGAATGCCTGTGGGATGTGTGGTGCTTATGTTTGCCATGTCCACTCTTGTGCGTTGATCAGTGTGCATGCTGGTCTGATGGTGTGCTTGGGATAGGCTGAGGTAGAGGGGATTGGGTCTGGGTAGTGGAAGTTGGAGGGGGGAGGCTGGACACAGGGACAATGGCTACCATCAGTGCTGAGGTGAGGCCAGTGACTGAAATGCTCTCTTTTGGGCCGCCACGCCAGAATGAATGCCCTCCAGGTATGCATTTGTTTGTTGCAAATGCCTCTCAACACCATGGATGCCATTCAAAATGGTTGCCCAACAGGGAGGGATCTCAGGAGGTCAATAGCCTCCTCACTGATGGCAGCAGGGCTGACTGGGGCAGGGCCTGAGGTGGGTGGGGTGAAGGAGATGCGCACCCTCCTGGGTGAGAGGGCATGGGAAACGCGATGAGGGGCTGCTGGGAGGGCAGTACTGTTAGGGGGTGGCAGCTGTACCTGTTGTTGCGGTGGGCACAGAGGTGCCTGTCACCGCAAGGGAGCTCCCATTAGAGGAGGAGTCGCTGTCGCTGGTGTCTCCTCCTGTCCCGGTCGTGGAGCCCCTCGCCCTCCATCCCACTGGTGCCTTCAGACTCCGTACATTCACCCACCAGGGCCATGTGGGTTGCAGCTCCCTCCTGCTCCTCCGCCAGATTATGCTAATGCACACAAGGACAGGGTGACAAAACATAAAGGTGTGAAAGACAGAGGAGAGACATGGTCAATGGCTGCAACAGCACCACTGTTGGCGGACACAACACACAGGGAGCAGCCCTATGCACTAGGCCATACACTAACAGTTCAGGGGGAAACACATGCCCATGGTGGACTGTGCCTATACCCATTTGATGCACACCTGGAACCCACAGGAGACTGACTAGGTGTAGAAGGCCACTACCACTTTTGGGGTTGGACTGGCACTGAGCCCGCCCAACAATGGATCTACCCTGGCACGCTTGCCCTGCCCTGGGGGAACCCACAGTCCCCTTCCTACACCCAGAAACCTCATTAAGCGCACAGAGTCAGCTGCATGAGACAGTACTCACCCCCTTGTGGCTGCTGTGATGCCCTTAAGCTCCCATCCAACTCCCAATATGCCACCGCCAGGATCCGGTACATCAGGGGGGTCATGGTGCGACGGGCACCCCTTCCACGTTGGGAGGCCATCCTCAGCTGGGCCTCCGCCGTCTTCTTGCTCCAGTGGCGCAGATCCTCCCATCTTTTGCGGCACTGGGTGCTCTGTCTATGGTGGACCACCAGGGTCCGCACTTTGTTGGCGATGGCACGCCAAATACCCTTCTTCTGGTGGGCACTGACCTAGAGGAAATGTAAAGTAGGAATGGATTTTAATCCCCATCCGGTTATTCTTACTCATTGGCCACAACCACCCACCCTGGCCCACAAACACACACACTAAATATCCTCACATGCTGGCCTCTGCCCACCGCCCATCGCCCACCGCCCACCTGTATCTTCCATCCATCATACTCACAGTGTACTTACCTGTTTGTCTGGTGGACTGTAGAGTTGCGTGTACTGGGGGAGGACCCCATCCACCAGTTTGTCCATCTCCTCCGCAGTGAAGGCAGGGGCCCTTTCCCCAGATACTGTAGTCATTGTCACTTCCAGGCGCAGGTCACAGAAGCATTTGCAGTGTAGGTCCTCTCCTGTTGAAGGTCAGGTATCAAGTGAGTGAACAGATAGAAAATGGCGGTTACGTCCACGGTGGTGCGTGCCGTCACCGCCAGCGTACATCGTCATTGGCTCCTGGAACCCATAGGGCCCAATGGTAACCAATGCTGAATTTTGCCGCGGTCTTCGTCCGCATACCGCGATGCTGCACAATGCCAGCACAGTTACCTCATTTCCCCTTGTCCTTCCTTACAGGTCAGGCAGCTGCCATTTCAGGGGGCCACATGGAAGGCTAAACAACTGCGTCACAGCACTTTTGTGCTGGAATACGGACATATAGCGCTAAACACAGATTACATCACATTTGTTCTAAACACCCATGTGAAACCTATGTTGTGTATGACCCTCTGCTCACCCTTCTCCTCCATAGGGCACGTCCGCTGGGGCAGATGATGAGATGGCGCCATCCTCTGGTATACAGACCCCTGGTGGACCTTTCGACAATGGAAGACAGAAACATCATCATCACATACAGACTTGATCGTGCCACAATTCAAGAACTGTGTGCCCAGTTGGAGCCAGACCTGATGTCAGCTATCTGCCATCCCACAGGAATCCCCCCTCTAGTGCAGGTCCTGTCAGTACTCCATTTCCTGGCTAGTGGGTCCTTTCAAACAACAGTGGCCATGGCATCAGGGATGTCACAGCCAATGTTCTCTAACGTGCTGACAAGAGTGTTGTCTGCCCTGCTGAAGCACATGCGCAGCTACATCGTTTTGCCCCAGGTGGAGGATTTGCCCACAGTGAAAGGTAACGTCTATGCCCTGTGACATATCCCCAACATCATTGGTGCCATTGATGGTATGCAGAAATGAACAGGTGTACAGAAACCGCAAAAGCTACCATTCTATGAATGCGCAGATGGTGTGTTTGGCAGACCATTACATCTCCCATGTAGTATACTGGCTCAGTGCATGACGCTTACAATTTGAGGAATAGCAGCATCCCTTATGTGATGGGGCAACTCCAGAGGCACCGGGTGTGGCTAATAGATGAGCCCAAGGTCCCAACACAGATTACATAGGTGTCTGGCTATCGTAGAGTCCTTAATGGTTGGTGTGTGTCTCACAGTTGTCCCTTTATATTTGCAGGTGACTCTGGTTACCCCAACCAGTCATGGCTACTGACCCCAGTGAGGAATCCTAGGACAAGGGCAGAGGAACATTCCAATAAGGCACATGGGTGGACTAGGAGGATAATTGAGCGTACTTTCGGCCTCCTGAAGGCCAGGTTCCGGTGCATCCATCTGACAGGTGGCTCCCTATACTACTCACCGAAGAAGGGGTGCCAGATCATTGTGGCATGCTGTATGTTGCACAACGTGGCTTGGCGGCGCCAGGTGCCTTTTCTGCAGGAGGATGGGCCTGATGATGATCTTGTGGCAGCTGTGGAGCCTGTCGACAGTGAAGAAGAGGGGGCAGAAGAAGAAGATATAGACAACCGAAACAACATCATCATGCAATACTTCCAGTGAGACACAGGAAAGAGACTGGCACTGCTCCTCTCATATCAGACTACTGTAGGACATTGCTTGATTCTGCCTTTTTGCCTCTGTGTATGGACCCTGACAGTTCACTTTGGCTTTCCATTTTACAGATCTGTGTACCACTTTGTGCCTTCTGCTATGTTTACGGCTGCCCAACATTGGTATGTGAAAATGAACATTGACATTGCTATTTTTCTGAAAGTTCGCAATTACACATTTGTGAAAGTACAGACTGACTCCAGATTGATTTGTGATTCAAGGGTGTTTATTTCTGTGCTAATAAGTGAAGGGGGCTGTGCAATGGGCTGGGGGGATGGTGGAGGAAAGTCCAGGATAGAGTCCAGTCTATTGGCATCACAGGTGCATTGTCCAAGGGGACATAGGAAGTGGAGTAATGGCAGTTGAAAGTGGACAGGGTAACAGAGTGAGAAAGAAGGGTGACAGTCAGGAGAGTCCTATTTCCTGGCAGGGTCTTGGCAATGTTCTCTGTCTTGTGCCTGGATCTCAGGGACCGTTTGCGGGGTGCTTCTCCATCTGCAGGGGGTGGGGTGCTGGTGGCCTGTTTGTATCTGTTCTGGACATGCTTTGGTGATGGGTGTCCATGCATTGGTGTGACATGAAGGCCTTGGGATTGGAATGTGTGGGTTGTGGTAGTGGGGTATCTGTGGGGTGTTGGGGTGATGGGTGTGAGGGTAGGGGTAAGAGTTTGTGATGGCATGCCGGTAGGGATGGGGGATATAGTAGTAAAGATATGACTTACCAGAGTCCAGTCCTCCTGCTACTCCTGCGAGGCCCTCAGGATGCGTATTGCCAAGACTTGCTCCTCCCATGTTGTTAGTTGTGGGGGAGGAGGTGGGGGTCCACCGCCAGTCATCTGTACTGCTACCTGGTGTCTGGATACCACGGAACGCACCTTCCCCCATAGGTCATTCCACCTCTTCCTGATGTCATCCTGTGTTCTTGGATGCTGTCCCACTGCGTTGACCCTGTCGACAATTCTCTGCCATAGCTCCATCTTCCTTGCAATGGATGTCTGCTGCAGCTGTGACCTGAATAGCTGTGGCTCTACCCAGATGATTTCCTCCACCATGACCCTGAGCTCCTCCTCAGAGAACCTGGGGTGTCTTTGCGGTGCCATGGTGTGGTGTAGGTGATGTGTGAGGTGCTGTCTGTTGTGATGTGTGTGGGGATGTGTTGGGGTGTGTTGTTTGAGGTGCGTGGATGTTGTATGAGTGATGGTGTTGTGTGCCTGGCGTTGTGTTTGATTATCTCTCTCTCTGGGCTTCTTCCAAACGGGTCATTGTAAGGGGTTGTGGGTAATGTGGGTGTGTGCTTTATAGTGTTGTGGGTGTGTGGGTGTGGTGTGTGTATGTGTATCAGGTGTGTGTATTTTGAATTGTCCAATGTGTTTGTGTTTTGTAAGTGTGTGTGTATTTTGAGCACGGCGGTGTGTACCGCCAATGGATTACCGCGGTTGAATGACCGCCACGTTGATTCGTGGGTCGTGATAGTGTGGGTATAGTTCTGTTGGCGTGACGGTGTAGGTTTTGCTATCGCCAGTTTATCACTGACCTTTGGTGTGGCGGACTTGTGTGGGTGTCTGTATTGTGATAGATTTCTAGATGTGGGTCGTAATACCTGTAGTGGCATTCCGCCGCGGCCACAGAATCTTGACGGCCGTCAGCACGGCGGTGAGCAGGATTTACCGCCAGGGTTGTAATGTGGGCCAATATATTGAAATGAGGCCCTTTTTATTAGTAAATTTATAACACCACTATGGGATGTGTCCTTTCTCAATACTGAAGAGTTGGCATCAAAGGATGTAAGATAACATGAGCTAAATCATGATTGATGTGTGCCTGTACCGGAGTTATAGGTGCACCTCAATTTGCACACATGCAGCTTCACTTATGACATTAATGCACTTAACCATCAGTTTGAGCATGTTGTGCGCATATTGCATTTCATTTGGTGCATGTGTGTTATGCAGTTGTTACTAACTTTTAATATCTCAAAATGTAAGACTTTTTGCTGGCAGTTGCTGCAAGAGGCCACTTATGGCAATATCTGTTATTTTATGACTTGTGTGAAGGCATTTTAGCATCTATGCTGAGAAGCCTTATGGTGTTATCATTAACGCCATTTGGAGTTCGCATCTCCAAAGTCTGGTGATCTGCAGCCTCTGTAAATCGGGGAGTTGCATTGTTGGAAAAAATGTTGTGTGTCTGCTGGCATAAGGCTACAATTGTGAGTTCTGCATTATTTCATTTGATAGTAAGACTATCAGCCTAATTTAGAATTTAGTCTACTACTATGTCTGCCAAACTATAAGACTGACTGCTTTAATATGAATCAGACAGATAGCCAAGGTTCAGCTGGGAGAGTGTCCACTGGTTCCACTGAGGAAATAATGACAGAGCTTCCATTGAATGTTTGAAGGGTGTCATTAGGGCCCATATTTATACTTTTTGACGCTAAACTGCGCTAACGCAGTTTAGCGTCAAAAAGTTTTGCGCCGTCTAACGCCATTCTGAAGCGCCATGCGGGCGCCGTATTTATGGAATGGCGTTAGACGGCGCAATCAGACCGGCGCTGCCTGGTTTGCGTGGGAAAAAACCACGTAGACCAGACAGCGCCGGCGTAGGGGGAAGATGGCGCATGGGCGTCTTAAAATGGGGCAAGTCAGGTTACGTCGAAAAAATCGTCTTAACCCGACTTGCGCCATTTATTTTCGACGCCCATCCCCCATCAACATGACTCCTATCATTGTAAAGATAGGAGTCATGCCCCCTTGCCCAATGGCCATGCCCAGGGGACTTCTGTCCCCTGGGCATGGTCATTGGGCATAGTGGCATGTAGGGGGGCACAAATCAGGCCCCCCTATGCCACAAAAAAAAAAAAAAAAAAATACTTACCTGAACTTACCTTAATGTCCCTGGGGTGGGTCCCTCCATCCTTGGGTGTCCTCCTGGGGTGGGCAAGGGTGGCAGGGGGGGTCCCTGGGGGCATGGGAGGGCACCTGTGGGCTCATTTTGAGCCCACAGGCCCCTTAACGCCTGCCCTGAGCAGGCGTTAAAAAGTGGCGCAAATGCGCCGTTTTTTGTCACGCCAACTCCCGGGCGTCTCTTTTGCCCGGGAGTATAAATACCACGTAAAGGCCTGGGAGTCATTTTTTAGACGGGAACGCCTCCCTTGCATATCATTAACGCAAGGAAGGGGTTCACGCTAAAAAATGACGCACATTCCGGGAACTTTGGCGCTATTCGCCTCTAACGCCATAGTAGAAATATGGCGTTAGTTGGCGTTAGTTTTGCGTCGAAATTGCGTCAAAAAAAACGACGCAATTTCGGCGCAAACGGAGTATAAATATGGCCCTAGATGTCACCTCATCTGCCCTATTTAGGGCAAAAAATCCAACATAATTTTTTTTTGTTCAGGACCATGCGCAACATGTCTTGGTTGTTACTTATTTTTGTTTTTTCAAAAGCAAACTCGAGCAAAGGGAGTTTGTTTTTCAACAGCAAAATAAATTGCTTCCTGGCTGTATTAAACATGACAGTCTCTCAGTAAAGCTAGAGTGTCTTCAGGTGCACCTTTGTGGTGGTGGCTCCTTTGATGGCAAAGAGATCTCTACCGTACAAGAGGAGATCCTTAAATATGGCAGCAGTCATCCTCCAGGGTTCCACAGTTTCTGACCCCTGCCACCTGGAGTGACAGCGGGCCTCTTGTAAAATGCTAAATAAGGCTTTAGAATCTACTTGGAGAATGAGGATGTAATAATGAAAGAAAGTGAAATGTTGATATGCAGAATGAGTGTCACATACTTTTTAAATAATGATAGTTTGTTTTAAATTGAATACCCTCATTTTTTTCTAACTACTTATATTAATTAATGTTCATAAGAATTGTGCTAAAAAATTCACCATTCTAAAACTATTTACTTGATATTTTCACTGAACCCTGTCAGGATGCATGGAATACCATAATGAAAACAAATAGTACAAAAGCCTTGGTGGAGGCAAGATGGCGATCAGCTACCGCACCGCTGGTGAAGCTCTCTCCCGCTCTAGACGGTGCTTCATGTCTTTGTAAAGGAGAGGAACCCTTATCACTCCCTGATCAAGGCAGGAGATAGCTGTTTTTGGACCCACTTAAAACATTAGTCAAAGTTAGGATGCAGTAAGGGTTATACCCCCCTGTGTGATATCCTTTATCCCCACCCTGCTCTGTACTTACCAGCAGCCGTTCTTACAGACTGAGAGTGCGGCAGTGCGCTGTAACTAAAGGAAATTCTGGGCATTCATCTCCGTATGGAGAGCGGACGTGCCTGTTCTACTCGTGGCATTCACAGCATTCAGCAACCAGAGTAAGTATCCAGCTTTGAGTGGCATGCCTCCTAAGCCCGCTAAGCCACTTTGTGGCTAGATAGAAGGCCGGCGCCAGGCAGAAAGATACATGCTAAGGGATAGGATGGGAGCCTTAGAGCAAGTAAGCCCGAGGCAAAACAACACAGAAAGGATGAGGAGGAAGCGTCAGCTGCAGCTGCAGCTCAGCTTACAGGCGCTCTGAAGAGCCACTGCTTGGGCAAGCAACCTGACAACATCACGTTGCAGACTTTTCCCCAGTGTTAGTGGCAATAGAGGTAATAGGTTATATCGTAGTGGAAACTGTCACCATGGAGGATGGTGAGAATAATGTGGCTAAGAAGCAGAGGGGGCACAGGGATTGGGACAGTTACCACTGGGAGTCAAATAGAAGACTATGGCCCTCATTCTGACCCTGGCGGTCGGTGATAAAGCGGCGGCCAAGCCGCCAACAGGCCGGCGGTCTAAAATATGCAATTCTGACCCTGGCGGGAACCGCCAACACAGCCCGCCAACTTAACACTCCGCCCGCCACGGCGGTACAAACAAACAGCGCGGCGGTTCCCGCCAACAGCCAGGCGGCAGACAATGTACCGCCCACCCTATTACGACCCACCAATCCGCCACCTTTTCCGGGGCGGGAGCACCGCCGATAAGAACACGGCGGAAACAGACTACGAACGGGAAAACGCTCACCTCTACGCACTCCACGCGAGATTCCGGCAGTATGGAACCAGAGTTGCAGGTCATCCCCGCACTCCTATACCTGCTCATATACCAGGAGCACGCCCGGCGGCGCGGAAGACATCGGTGAGTACTGCACCTACGACACAGGGGAGGGAAAAGATTACCGGCACACACCCACCCACCCACACCCACTACAACACACACATCAATGCATTCCCACAGATCACTGTCACAACCCACAAACCACCCCCCACCGAAATAATGCAAAGACCAAAAGAAGAGATCATAAACGGGCAGATATATTGAAATATGGACACCAGTAATCCCAATAAATAAATAAACTATGTACAAAATATATACAGCTACTAAATGTAGTCCAACCACTGTCCGTGGATCACAGGGGTCCTGTGCAAAGGGGCAAGGCCCAGTCCCACGACAAGAACTCCACGGAGAGAACACTGCAGGGGCATCAGAAAGAAAATAGGACAGGCACCTCAGGGGGAAGGAAAGGGGGGGCACCTCAGCCACTTGAGTACACGACGCCAGATCCACGAGGGGACTCCATGACCACTGGCCCATCCTGGGGAGAGCAAAGCCACAGTCCAAACAGTCCATACAGTGGGTGGCCTGCCCACTGGGCCATCCTGGGGAGAGCAAAGCCACAGTCCAAACAGTCCATACAGTGGGTGGCCTGCCCACTGGGCCATCCTGGGGAGAGCAAAGCCACAGTCCAAACAGTCCATACAGTGGGTGGCCTGCCCACTGGGCCATCCTGGGGAGAGCAAAGCCACAGTCCAAACAGTCCATACAGTGGGTGGCCTGCCCACTGGGCCATCCTGGGGAGAGCAAAGCCACAGTCCATACAGTCCATACAGTGGGTGGCCTGCCCACTGGGCCATCCTGGGGAGAGCAAAGCCACAGTCCATACAGTCCATAACAGACCCCACTGCCACTGGAGGAGGCAAGTTGGCCAGAGGACATCCTGCAGCCCTGCCCGAGATAGATCCTGCCCTGCCACGTCTGCCAAAGGGCCAGCGGTTCTTGCCTTGAAGGGCCCAGTTCAGCGGTTCCTGAGACGGCGGGGCCCAGTTCAGCGCTCCTTGCCTTGAAGGGCCCAGTTCAGCGGTTCTTGAGACGGCGGGGCCCAGTTCAGCGCTCCTTGCCTTGAAGGGCCCAGTTCAGCGGTTCTTGAGACGGCGGGGCCCAGCGGAGCGGTGCTTGAGACGGCGGGGCCCAGTTCAGCGGTGCTTGAGACGGCGGGGCCCAGTTCAGCGGTTCTTGAGACGGCGGGGCCCAGTTCAGCGCTCCTTGCCTTGAAGGGCCCAGTTCAGCGGTTCTTGAGACGGCGGGGCCCAGCGGAGCGGTGCTTGAGACGGCGGGGCCCAGTTCAGCGGTTCTTGAGACGGCGGGGCCCAGTTCAGCGCTCCTTGCCTTGAAGGGCCCAGTTCAGCGGTTCTTGAGACGGCGGGGCCCAGCGGAGCGGTGCGTGAGACGGCGGGGCCCAGTTCAGCGGTTCTTGAGACGGCGGGGCCCAGCGGAGCGGTGCTTGAGACGGCGGGGCCCAGTTCAGCGGTTCTTGAGACGGCGGGGCCCAGTTCAGCGCTCCTTGCCTTGAAGGGCCCAGTTCAGCGGTTCTTGAGACGGCGGGGCCCAGCGGAGCGGTGCGTGAGACGGCGGGGCCCAGTTAAGCGGTTCTTGAAACGGCGGGGCCCAGTTCAGCGGTCCTTGCCTTGAAGGGCCCAGTTCAGCGGTTCTTGAGACGGCGGGGCCCAGCGGAGCGGTGCGTGAGACGGCGGGGCCCAGTTCAGCGGTTCTTGAGACGGCGGGGCCCAGCGGAGCGGTGCTTGAGACGGCGGGGCCCAGTTCAGCGGTTCTTGAGACGGCGGGGCCCAGTTCAGCGCTCCTTGCCTTGAAGGGCCCAGTTCAGCGGTTCTTGAGACGGCGGGGCCCAGCGGAGCGGTGCGTGAGACGGCGGGGCCCAGTTCAGCGGTTCTTGAGACGGCGGGGCCCAGTTCAGCGGTCCTTGACTTGAAGGGCCCAGTTCAGCGGTTCTTGAGACGGCGGGGCCCAGCGGAGCGGTGCGTGAGACGGCGGGGCCCAGTTCAGCGGTTCTTGAGACGGCGGGGCCCAGTTCAGCGGTCCTTGCCTTGAAGGGCCCAGTTCAGCGGTTCTTGAGACGGCGGGGCCCAGTTCAGCGGTTCTTGAGACGGCGGGGCCCAGCGGAGCGGTGCGTGAGACGGCGGGGCCCAGTTCAGCGGTTCTTGAGACGGCGGGGCCCAGTTCACCGCTCCTTGCCTTGAAGGGCCCAGTTCAGCGGTTCTTGAGACGGCGGGGCCCAGCGGAGCGGTGCTTGAGACGGCGGGGCCCAGTTCAGCGGTTCTTGAGACGGCGGGGCCCAGTTCAGCGCTCCTTGCCTTGAAGGGCCCAGTTCAGCGGTTCTTGATACGGCGGCCGGTCTATGGCCAACTGCTAATTGCCTGGTGGTGCCCTCCTGGGCAGCGGGATGGTGCTCCTTCAATGCCCACCTGGGCTGTGGGGCCCTCCTGGCCAGCTGGGCTGGGTCCTCCCTGGGCAGCGGCTATGGGGGTGGTGGGCTCTCCCGGGGCAGCTGTGCCGGTTCCTCCCGGGGCAGCGGCTATGGGGGTTGTGGGCTCCTCCTGGGCAGCAGGCCTGCTGCCTGACCTCTCCGACTTGCTGCCCTTGCCCTCCTTAGTCGTGGGCCTGTGGCCCTTTCCTCCCTTTGGAGCTGTGGCTGGTGACTGTCTCTGGGTGGTGTCCGGGGGGGATGTAGAAGGCGGGCTCCTGCTGCGCCCCTTCCGCCTTCTGCTCCTCTTCCCAGGGGGTGGGCTGGCTGTGCCCTTGCTGCTGGGCGAAGATCCAGACATGCGGGCTGGCGGGCTCCAATACCCCTGCACCCTTGTCAAGGGGGCTGCAGGGCTGGTGGTGGCTGAGGTGCTCTTCTTACCCCGACGAGAAGGAGGGGGGGGCTCAGGGTCAGGAAAGAAGTTAGTAGTGGCGAGGAAGAGCTTCTTGGGACAATGGAGAGTGGTAGGTACAGTGGGAATGGGAGTGGAGGGAGAGGATGTGGTTGTAGGTGAGTCACGTTTGCTGTCTTTGGGTGCAGGTGCAGGAGGGATAGGCTGTCGTGAGGTGGATGGCTGTTGGGTGGGTGGGTGGCTGCGTTTGTGTGGTGTGGAAGAGGGGGTGACAGACACAGTGGGAGAGGACACAGGGGACGTGTAAATGGCAGTGGGGGTGGTGACTGCACGTGTGCGGACTGGAGTGGAGGGTGTGCTGGTGATGGAAACACTGGCTGATGGTGAGGTGAATGGAGGAGTGAGTGTAGACGTCACAGGGAGGGAGGAGGGAGACGAGGAGGTGGGGGTCACAGAGGTGGTAGTGACTGTTGGCATGTCTGCATCGGAATGTTGCGTGTGTGAATGTCTGCGTGATCTGTGGTGCTTATGTTTGGATGAGCTTCTCTTGGGTGTTGAGGTGTGTGCAGGCTGGTCTGATGGTGTGGGTGGGACAGGCAGAGGAACAGGAGACTGGGAGGAGGGAGTTAGTAGAGGCAGGCAGGAGACAGGGACAATGGCTGCCGTCAGTGCTGAGGCCAGAGCCTGGAACGATCGCTGATGGGCAGCCTGACCCGAATGAATGCCCTCCAGGTACGCATTGCTGCGATGAACCTCCCTCTCCACCCCCTGGATGGCATTCAAAAGGGTAGTCTGCCCAACAATGAGCGTTCGGAGGAGGTCAATGACCTCCTCACTGAGGGCAGCGGGGGTAACAGGGGCAGGGCCTGAGGTGCCTGGGGCGAAGGAGATGCCCGGCTTCCTGGCAGAGCGGGCACGGGGCGAACGCTGAGGGGCTGCTGGGAGGGCGGAGATGGTGCGCTGGGTGGCGGCTGTACCTGTAATGGCGGGGGGCACGGATGGTGCCACCCCCGCAAGGGAGCCCCCTTCCGAGGACGTGTCCGTGTCGCTGCAGGCTCCAGTCGTCCCCGTCGTGGAGCTCCCCTCGCCCTCCGTCTCACTGGTCCAGTCTGACTCTGTGGCATGGCCCTCCTGGGCCATGTGAGATGCAGCTCCCTCCTGCCCCGATGCCACTTCTCCTCCGCCTGATGATGCTGATGCACACAAGCACAGAAAGACAAACAAAAAGGGGGGGGGAGAGAGAAATAAAGGGATATTGATTACATGGATCTCCGGTACAGTTAGCGGACATGACAGACACAGATGCCCCCTGCACTAAGTTGCGCACTTGGGGTCCGCTACGCATTCCGTGGAACATGCCCTACACGCCTAGAGTTGACAACTGCACCCATGGATGACACGGCCCAGGGATGGCTGTACTGACAAACTACTGAGGGTGGTGGCTGGGGACACAGGGGCTTACGGGGGTGCCCAGCCTACAGATATCGCCCTGGCCTAGGGGGACCCCCAGCCCTCCTCCCCCACCCAGACACCTCCACTGCGCGACAACAGAGTAGATAATGCTTGTACTCACCCCCTTGTGTCTGCTGTGCTGCCCTCACGCGCCCATCCAAATCAGGGTAGGCCACCGCCAGGATCCGGAACATCAGGGGGCTCAGTTGACGGCAGGCACCCCGCCTACGTTGGGAGGCCATCCCCAGCAGAGACTCGGCGGTCTTCTTGGTCCCGCGGCGGATGTCCTCCCACCTCTTGCGGCAGTGGGTGCCCCGTCGATGGTGGACCCCCAGGGTCCGGACTTCCTTGGCGATGGCACGCCAAATCCCGATCTTCTCATGGGCGCGGACCTATGTGACACGTACAGGGAGGGAGAAATACCACGTTCAAGTTTGTCAGCATTTTCCTTGCCAGTGGCCCAACGCCCCCCATCCCCGCCAGGCCCCCCGCCATGCCCCCCGCCAGGCCCAACATGCCCCCCATCCCCGCCAGGCCCTCCGCCATGCCCCCCGCCAGGCCCAACATGCCCCCCATCCCCGCCAGGCCCCCCGCCATGCCCCCCGCCAGGCCCAACATGCCCCCCATCCCCGCCAGGCCCCCCGCCAGGCCCAACATGCCCACCATCCCCGCCAGGCCCCCCGCCATGCCCCACGCCAGGCCCAACATGCCCCCCATCCCCGCCAGGCCCCCCGCCATGCCCCCGCCAGGCCCAACATGCCCCCCATCCCCGCCAGGCCCCCCGCCATGCCCCCCGCCAGGCCCAACATGCCCCCCATCCCCGCCAGGCCCCCCGCCATGCCCCCCGCCAGGCCCAACATGCCCCCCATCCCCGCCAGGCCCCCCGCCATGCCCCCCGCCAGGCCCAACATGCCCCCCATCCCCGCCAGGCCCCCCGCCATGCCCCCCGCCAGGCCCAACATGCCCCCCATCCCCGCCAGGCCCCCCGCCAGGCCCCCAAGCCAGCCAGTGGCCCCAAATCCAGATTGAATTAAACTCACTTGTTGGTCTGGAGGACCGTAGAGTAGCGCATACTGGGGGAGGACCCCATCCACAAGTTTCTCCAACTCCTCTCCAGTGAAGGCAGGGGCCCTTTCCCCAGGCGCAGCAGCCATTGTCCCTTCCAGACCGAGGTCACAGCAACACTTGCAGTATAGGTCCTCTCCTGTGAAAGTTCAAGTCGCAAGTGGATAAGTAGATAGAAAATGGCGGTCACGTCCGCGGCGGTGCGTACCGCGGCGGTGCGTCCCGCCACCGCCGGCGCCCTTCGCCATTGGCTCCTGAAACCCATAGGCTTCAATGTTAACCAATGCGGCTTTGCGCCGCGGTCTTCGCCCGCCGCCCGCCGCGGTGTGCCACGCCAGCGCATTGACCTCACATCCCATTGTCACACTTCACAGGTCAGGCAGCCGCCATTTCCAGGGCCCACATGGCTCAATTTCAACAGCGTCACACAGGCCTAGGCCTTGCATAGCCACTCAGACACGCCATTCACTGCATAGAGAATCGTTTACTGTGCTAGCTGTGAGTACGTACCTGTGGGTTGCTTGACTGTGTGCTCCATGTTGTCCTTCCTAGGCACCGTCCGCTGGGTTGGGCGAGGAGACGGATGAATCCTCCCGTGTACCGACCGCTGGTGGACCTGTCGACAATGGAAGAACGCCACATTATCCTGACCTACCGTCTTAACCGTGCCACTATCCATGAACTGTGTGCCCAGCTGGAGCCCGACCTGATGTCCCCCATCCGCCAACCCACAGGGATTCCCCCTCTGGTGCAGGTCATGTCAGTACTCCATTTCTTGGCAAGTGGGTCATTTCAGACAACCGTGGGAATTGCTTCTGGGATGTCTCAGCCCATGTTTTCGAAGGTGTTATCCAGAGTGTTGTCTGCCCTGATGAAATCCGTGAGGAGCTACATCATTTTCCCTGAGGTGGGCGAATTGGCTACAGTGAAGGGTGATTTCTACGCCCTTGGACATATTCCCAACGTAATTGGTGCCATTGATGGGACCCATGTGGCTTTGGTTCCCCCAAGAGACAGGGAGCAGGTGTACAGGAACAGAAAAAATTACCATTCAATGAACATCCAGGTGGTGTGTTTGGCTGACCAGTACATCTCGCATGTAAATGCCAAATTCCCAGGGTCAGTGCATGACGCCTACATCCTCAGGAATAGCAGCATCCCTTACGTGATGGAACAGCTACAGAGACACCGTGTATGGCTAGTGGGGGACTCTGGGTACCCCAACCTGTCGTGACTACTGACCCCAGTAAGGAATCCCCGGACCAGGGCAGAGGAACGGTACAATGAGGCCCATGGGCGTACTAGGAGGGTGATCGAACGCACCTTTGGCCTCCTAAAGGCCAGGTTTAGGTGCCTGCATATGACAGGTGGATCCCTAATGTACTCACCTAAGAAGGTGTGTCACATCATCGTGGCCTGCTGCATGCTTCACAACCTGGCTTTGCGCCGCCAGGTGCCTTTCCTGCAGGAGGATGGTCGAGACGGTGGTGTTGTGGCAGCGGTGGAACCTGAGGAGAGTGACGAGGAGGAAGACGACGGGGCTGAAACAGACAACAGGGACAGAATCATTGAACAGTACTTCCAATAGGACACAGGTAACATTTCAAAGATAATTTAGTAAATGTTAACTACTCTCCAGCATCTCTGCTGCCTGTCTATTTGCCCCAGTGTATGATGACTGAGTTTTGGCTTTTCCCTCCCTATTTCAGATCTGGGGTCCCCACTACGAGTCCTGTGCTTCGTTTCCCCATGGACTACAGCTTTGTGGCAGCTGTTTGTTGACTTCACCATGTACAAGGACATATTTGCACTGTCATGTCAATTACAATATATTGAAATCACAGCCAGACTCCAGATATTTTGGTGCAAAATAGGTGTTTATTTAAGTGCTCAAAATGGGATGGGTGGTTTCAAGTGGGTGGGGGCTATGGTGAAGGAATGTCCATGGCAGAGTCCAGAGTAACAGTCACACAGGTGCATTGTCCAGAGGCCTGTGGAGAGATGGAGCATGGGCAGTTCAAGGATGGACAGGGTGACAATGTGGGACAGTGGGATGACATCAGGTGGTATCCATTGCTGGCGGGGGTCTTGACATCCTACTCTGTCTTCTTGCGAGATCTCAGGGCCCTCTTGCGGGGTGGTTCTTCTCCTGCAGGAGGTGGGGGTCTGGTGGGCTGCTGCTATGCGGGGGCCTCCTGTCCACTAGCGCCGGCGGAGGTGGTTGGCTGTTCTTGGTCCAGGCTAGTGGCAGGGGCCCTTGGGTGTTGTTCAGTGTCCGCCCTGGTGTTGACGAGGTCCTGCAGCAGCCCTACCATGGTAACCAGGGTGGTGTTGATGGCTCTGATGTCCTCCCTGTACCCCCGATAGTGTTCCTCCTGCAGTACCTGGATCTCCTGGAACCGGGCCAGTACCGTCGCCATCGTCTCCTGGGAGCGGTTGTATGCTCCCATGATGGTGGTGAGGACCTCGTGGAGAGTGGGTTCCCTGGGCCTCTTCTCCCCCCCCTGTCGCACAGCTGCCCTCCGAGTTCCCCTGTTTCCCTGGGCCTCTGCCCCCTGGCCGGTGTGCCCACTACCACTGCCCCCAGGTCCCTGTTGTTGTTGGGGTGGTGGGTTATCCTGGGTGCCCTGTAGTGGTAGACACACCGCAGATTGACGCGCCCTGGAGACAGAGGCATGGGCCCGCTGGGTGGGAGCTGTGCTGGTGTTCCCAGAGGGGTTTGGGTCTGTAGTGGCCTGGGCCTGTGTGAGGGGAACCGACTGTCCAGAGGTCCCCGATGGTCCGGGCTGGTCATCGGTGTCCAGGTCGACAGAGCTGCTGTCATCGCTGACGGCCTCTTGGGTGGGTGGTGTGGAGAATTCTGGCCCCTCCGCCGCGGTGTGTTGACGGTCGGGTCCTGCAGGGGTATAGAGGTATGGTTATAGTTTCAATGTGTGGCATATGGGTGTATCTATGGGTTCTCGTGTCCCCAAGTGCTGGCATTCGTGTGTGGGGGCTTTGGTGAGGGTGGCTTGTGGGGGGGATGTGTATATGCATTGGGCATGCTTTGGTGATGGGTGTCCATGCTTAGTGGACGCATGCAGGCCTAGGTTTTGGGATGTGTGGGTTGTGATGGTGAGACATTGGCGGGGAATAGGTGTGCTGGGGGTGGGGGTGAGGATGGTGGTGGGGGTGAGGATGGTGGTGGGGGTGAGGGTGGGGGTGAGGATGGGGGTGGGGGTGAGGGTGGGGTTCGAGGATGGGGGTGAGGGTTGGGGTATGATTTGGCATGCAGGTGGGGGGGAAGCAGTATTGAAGCTTCAACTTACCAGTATCCATTCCTCCGCCGACTCCTGCGAGGCCGTCAGGATGCAGGATGTTCAAGACTTCCTCCTCCCATGATGTGAATTGTGGGGGTTGAGGTGGGGGTCCTCCGCCAGTCTTCTGCACGGCGATGTTGTGCCTGGATACCATGGAACGCACCTTCCCCCGTAGGTCGTTCCATCGCTTCCTGATGTCTTCCCGATTTCTGGGGTGCTGTCCCACTGCGTTGACCCTGTCGACAATCCTCTGCCATAGCTCCGTCCTCCGGGCAATGCTGGTGTATTGTATCTGTGTGCCGAACAGCTGGGGCTCTACCCGAACGATTTCCTCCACCATGACCCTGAGTTCTTCGTCTGTGAAGCGGGGTTGTCTTTGGGGTGCCATGGGGTGGTGTGTATGATGTGTGGGGTGGAGTATGTGTATTTAAGTGAGTTGAGTGTGGTGGTGTGTGTTGTTTTGTGTGTGGATAGTGTGTGGGTGATGGTGTTGAGTGGCTGTGGCTGTTAGTTTGTGGATGCTGGTGTCTCGCTCTGGCCTTCTTTCAGAATTTTTTAGCGTAGGGGTTTGTGGGTGATGTGGGTGTGTGTTTTATATTGTATTGTGTGTGTGGGAGTGGTGTGTGTATGTGTATCAGGTGTGTGGGATTCAAATAGTCCAATGTGGCTGAGTTTTGTTCGTTTGTGTGTATTCTGACCGCGGCGGTGTGTCCCGCCAGTGGAATACCGCGTTTGAATGACCGCCGCGTGGATTCGTGGGTCGTAATGGCATGGGCGTATTTCTGTTGGCGTGACGGTGGAGGTTTTGTCACCTCCACTTTTCCGCCGACCGCTGGTCTGGCGGTCTGTTGTGGCGGTCGGATTTTCGGAGGTTTGGCTGCTGCGGGTCAGAATGACCGTGGCGGGTTTCCGCGACCGCGGCGGGATTATGGAGGATTTCTGACCGGCGGTAGGCGCCTTTTACCGCCGAGGTCAGAATGACCACCTATGTTCAGGGACACAATGTTGTCAACTCAGGTTAAGGTGTCCCAGATGGCAAAACTGAGACACTGGTGTGGGCCCCGGTCAAGGTAACCCCAAAGGTGGCCTGGGGGAGTGCAGAGGTCAGACAAGATTGTGGCGGTTATTCAGGATTCTAATCACAGGCGCACAAACTGGTCAGATGCCATCAAGTTGGTTGACCATGATATGGCTAGAGGATGGGCAACAGGATCACCCCAGTAATCTGTAAGCCCTACAAGTCTGACTGTAGGCATCCCAGCGGGCATACAGAGTCTGGTAATTCCAATATCGGAAGCTGATATATTTGGTTTAGACTTGTATGTACTCTGGCACCAGAGGGGGGCATCACTGGGAGCTTCCCCAGAGCATGGAGATAATTTTATTTCACTCACTGATGATACGCAGTCCTCCATCACAGGGACTAGTGATGCTGGTGAGGATATGCCATCAGGGTCCTCAGATCTCTCAGAGATGAGTTCATGTAATAAGGAGAATGAACAAAGCACTGTCAGGCAAATAAAACACCATGGCAAGAAGACAAAGCGAACAAGGGCAGAAAGCTTAGAAGCTGTTTAGAATACTCCTTTGCTGGCCAGAATATTACAATGGGATCACTCAGCCACGAGTCAAGGTTACTCAGAAGGATGCCTGGCGACTAGGTGACTCATTCTTACAGGGTTCTGGGCAGCAGTCTCCAGGGGATCAGGAAGAGCCTATGCTTAGTCTTATACATAAGTCCGTAAGGCAGTTGCAAGAAGAGACCCGTAATGAGCGCCGCAGAGCCTGGCTTGATAGTAGGAATGTGCAGGGGGATCTAAGGAAAATTAACAAAACCTGCTCTGAGATCAGGGCCTGGATTTTAGCCGTGGAAGAACGCACAGAGCTTTTGGAGCAAGATGTTGGGGGGCTGCAAGGCAAGGTAAAGCAACAACAATCTCAGATTTCTGATCTAATGTGGAAGGTGGAGGACTTTGAAGATGGGCAGCACCAGAATAACTTATGGGTTTTGGGCGTGGCAGAAGAAATCAAAGGAAAATGACAGTAGGCTGTTTATGGTTAAGTTCTTGAAGGGCGCCTTCCCTGAACTAACTACTTGGAATAGGGATTCAGAATTACAACTGGTACATAGCTTTCCTTTTACACAGAGAGGGCTATGTTGGTCTTCTTTGGGGGTTGATTATTGCACCAGGCATCCGGACTTCTGCCTTGTTATGGTGGAGAGACGGTGGTGACTTCGACAACTCATCAGAACTTTTCAGGATTTAGGAGCTGAAGTCTTTTTGTTGAACCCAGCCTGGCTGAAAGTTATCTTCAAGGGCAAAAGTCGCACATTTCTTTCAGAGACCAAAGCCTCAGAATACTTGGACATGGGAGGTGGTTAGGAAATGAGGCAAAGGTACTTGTTGGCTGGAAACCAAAGGTTTTACGGTCCCTCTGGCATTTGGTGGATAGCCATGATCTGACAGATGCTTGGCACAGGTTCAGGGCTCCGGGAACCTGGGTTTATTTATTTATCCGCACCGCACAGGACACATGCTCGGTTGGGTTACATATTCGTCCCTTATACTTTGTTAACGAGGGCTTGGATTGACACATTTCCACAAGTTATGTCCGATCACAACCCAGTAGTATTACAACTTGAAGTTTACTGTCAGTAGATACTGCCTGCACTTTCAATGAAGCCCTGTTATTCAATATAGATTATCTCATACACATGAGTGGCTGGATCCCAGAGTTCCTAGAGATTAACGGGGGGTGCCTTAGTTGGTGTGGTTTGGGAGGCTTTCAAGGCTGGAGTACGGGTGAAATGCCCACCTTAGGACTAAGGCTGCAAAAGAAAGAGAAACAGTGCCAGGTGAAGTTATATAAGGCTTTTACAGATGTAGATGCAGAAGCTCAGCTCACATCTGCATCAGCCTCTGGGATTAAGGCGGATGATGCTCTAACCAGGGTGCAGGTGTCAAAGGTGGCAATTTTCGATATTTCCAGTAGTCTTGCTACTGCAAAACCTTTAGTTTGGAGAACGGTGAGTTATGAGTATAGTGAGTGAGTGGGCCATCATTTGGTGGTCCGTACTAGGCAAATGGGCCTCACATGGGGAAATCCAAGAAGTAAGAGATTCTATTGGGGAAAGGGTGGTAGATGCCACTACTGTTAGAGAAGTGTCCAGGGGTATTACGAGGGTTTATACAAAGTAGATGAGGCCAGAGGGCGGGAACTCCCTGGGGCGGACCTACTTAACTTTTTGGATTCCATCCCTTTCAAGACCTTGGGGGAGGAGGAGCGACAATTACTCGAAGCACCTCTTTCCCTTGAGGAACTACAAGTTGCTCTTAGGGATCTTCTTGTAAACAAGGAAGTGAGGGCGAATAAAATCCCACTGGAATTCTATAAAACTTTTCTTTCCTATTTACAGTCAGATTTATTGTTCACATTCTGTCAGATACAGTAGGGGTGTACACCCTCAGTCAACATCATAGTCTTTCCCAAAAAAGGCAGACCACCAGATAATCCTGGATCTTACTGTCCAATTACACTTATTAATTGCGGCGCTAAATTAAATTCCAAAATTCTCACCACATGGCTGATCTCTGTCATTAGCAAGCTAGTGACACCGTGGCAGCATGGATTAATTCCTGGGAGAGATACCACAGATCACATTTGCTGTGTTATTGCTCTTTTTGATGCAGTATCAATGTTAGGATCCCCCATTGCCTTAATCTTCCTTGATGCAGAAAAAGTGTTTGATAGTGTCACCTGGGCCTACCTATGGTAAGTCATGGGATGGTATGATATTGGAACAGGATAGATTAGGGCTTTGCACGCTTAATATCGAAACCCAAGTGCTAGGGTGCTTTTGCGAGGGAGGCAGTCTGGTACGATATAGATTCAAAGAGGCACAAAGCGGGGGCGTCCTTGCTCCCCACTGTTATTTGCATTGTTCATTGAGCTGTTTATCTGAAAACTCGTAGTGGCCCCAGGGATAGTCCCTTTGGGATTTCATGGCGGGGAAACAAAAGTCCTTGCTTGTGCGGATGATGTAGCCGTGGTCACTCATTGCCCGGTGGATGCAAAATCTCAGATAGAAGGAATGGTGCAGGTATTTCAACAGTTTTCCGGTTACTTACTTAACCAATGCAAGACACAGTTGGTTTGTAATCCTTTAGCTGGGTTTAGCAACGCCAGGGTAAAAAAGGAAGCAACCTTTTCTGGAGTTACTATCACAGCAGAGCTGGACCAGTTGAGTGAAACAAATCTAGCACCAATACTGAAACAGGCAGGTAGTGACGTGACCAGGGTGAACAATCTGCATCTTTCTATTATGGGTTGGTGCAACAATATTAACTAGATTACTTTACTTTTTTCATGCTATCCCTCTTGATATCAAGAACTGTTGACTGCTGGCCATGAATAGAGTGGCTATGCGGTTTATCTCAGCGCCTTGAGACCCTCACAGGTGAGTAGTACGCTTTACAAATTCCTGATTGATTGATCTGGGCTAACACTAAGCCTAGATGAGCACTCAGGTATTTAACTTTACATAGGGAGCGAGAGGGCTGGGCTGACCCACATTCTAATTTATATTTCTGGGCTGCAGCACTCCAATATGTGTGGTCTCTCTTTAGAGTCTCGGGATGGTAGCCGCATATACCATCTATATATGAGCTTCTGCTTGGGAAAGCTGCCAGAGGGAGCCTGTTGCAACAGTTAGGGCCAGGTGTAGAAAGCATTTTGCATGGTGCAAACTGCGAAAATCGCAGTTTGCGCCATGCACAACGCCATTTGCGATGCACATTCACAATTTGCGAGTCGGTACCGACTCGCAAATTGTGAATGTGACTCGCAAATAGGAAGGGGTGTTCCCTTACTATTTGTGACTCGCATCGCTATGCTAAATTGCTTTGTGACCGCGAATGCGGTCGCAAAGCAATTCGCAGTTAGCACCAGTGTCAGACTGGTGGTAACCCATTCGCAAAAGGGAAGGGGTCCGCATGGGACCCCTTCCCCTTTGTGAATGTTGCCAAAAAGGGTTTTTCAGAGCAGGCAGTGGTCCAATGGACCACTGCCTACTCTGAAAAACCGAAACCAAATGGTTTTGTTATTTTTTTTATTTTGCAACTCATTTTCCTTTAAGGAAAAAGGGCTGCAAAATAAAAAAAAAACTGCTTTATTTAAAAAGCAGTCACAGACATGGAGGTCTGACGTCTTCAGCAGGCCACCATCCCTGTGAGTGCAGGGACTCGCTATGGGGTCGCAAAATGCGACCCACCTCATTAATATTAATGAGGTGGGTCTTTGCGACCCCATAGCAACTCGCAGAAGGTGTCTGAGACACCATTCTGCATATGGTTTTGCTACTCAGAAATTGCGAGTCGCACGGAGTCGCAATTTCTGAGTCGCAAAATCTAATTTAGCTACATCTGGCCCTTAGAACCCAGTTACATCATAAAAGTACGGTTTAAGACATTGCAGGGGCCCACAATGTCTGGGCTCCGATATACAAGAAGTTGCGTCTGTGGTGCTATCATTACCATATTTTAATTCAGAATAACCCACTTTTGCCAGAAATGTTTAGGGCTATCTAGTGATGGACAGAATGGCCTGTGGTATTGAGTAGTTGGGAGATTTTTTTTCTCCTGAAGGAACTTTTCCTTTGCAATGCTGCAGGATATGTTTGGGATTCCCCATAGGGATTTTTTTTAACGTTCTTACAGATAGGGGACTTTTTCAGTGGAAAAGCGGGAGGCATTAGTTGCTTGTGTTTCAGAAGTGTTGATTATTGGATTGCCTGGTTGGGGAGAGTCCTGCATGATTAGTCAGCTTCATGGTAATATAAATGCACCTAAGTTGGATGATTTAGGTAAATATACGGTGCAGTGGCATGATGTGTTAGGGGCCACGGAACAGGTTTTCCTAGATTCACCAAAACTAGGGTTCACAGTCTGAATTTTCACCAACTTACAGGTACAGCATTAGAAGATCATTTTTGACTTGTACTATACTCCCCGGAAAATTGCTAGCTGGGTTAGGACAGATAGTATTTCCTTTCCTCAGTGTCAATATTTAAAGGCTGATGCCTCTCATATGTTTGGTTGGTTGTGAGGCCTTGAACCTTTTTGGGGAGAGATTGCAAAGTTTATGTATAAGTTTCAGACTTAGGCGGTCATTCCAACTTTGGCGGGCGGCTGGAACCCCAAATTGGCCGCCATGCGGCCAAAAGACCACTGCCGGCATTCCAACATTCCCGCTGGGCCGGCGGGCGCTAACCAAGTTAGCGCCCGCCGGTCCAGCGGGAATGAGGCCGCAACACAGAAGCCGGCGACGGGTGCAGTTGCACCCATCGCGCTTTTCACTGTCTGCTAGGCAGACAGTGAAAAGCTGTCCGGGGCCCTGTTAGGGGACCCCTGCATGCCCATGCCAGTGGCATGGGCAGTGCAGGGGCCCCCAGGGGCCCCAGGACACCCCTTACTGCCAGCCTCTTCCTGGCGGTGAAAACTGCCAGAAACAGGCTGGCGGTAAGGGGGTCAGAATCCCCAGGGCAGTGCTGCCCTGGCAGATTCGCCCAGCCGGGGCAAAAACGGCGGGAAACCGCCGGCCCCGGTTTTCTGACCGCAGCGGTAAATGGGCTTTGAAGCACCGCCAGCCTGTTGGCGGTGCTTCCGTCATTCTGCGCCCTGGCGGTCCAAGACTGCCAGGGTCAGAATGACCCCCTTAATATTGAGCTCACCCCACATCTTAGGAATCAGCGATGGCAGGGTACCTGTGGTGGCGCAAAGATTTATATTTATCACTATGGGCATAGCACACCTTTGTATAGCATCTGGTTGGCTTGATAAGGACCCCCCCCACCTACTTTTCAGAAGTGGTTTGCCCGACTCCTGGCTAATTATAACTTCGAAAAAGCAATTTATAAGAGGAGAGGCTGCAGGGCCCTCATGAAAGGCAATTTTGACACCGATTGGGAGTGGCATAGGAGTTTGGCACCCTGAAAGAACAGGAATAATTATGGGGCTGGTCCAAACCGGATTATTAGGTTTAGATGGAGCTGCTATAGAGTTGTAGAAATTAGGTTATTGAAGTCATGAGCCCAGAAAACTCGTGAGGGGGGGGAGTTACACACTTTTGGATATGAGGATTTACTACATGTTGTGTAGGTCTGGGCACTACTAGGAATATAAGGTATAGTTGTGATGATCGTTACTGGTCTATATAATTTTGCTTTAATTTATGATATTTTGCTGTTTAATTAATTTTTTTGAAGCTTTCAATGTGCTGCTTTTGTTATTGCAAAATCCAACAAAAATGTTAAAAAAAAAAAAAAAAAGGAATACCAATGTTACATTGATGGCTCTGGAGGATTTACGGCTTTGCAGCCATTGATCTGAAAATCACACAGTCAAATTCACCTTCTGTTCCCCACAAATCCCACTGAAGAAACTCTGTCCCACTTGGTTTGTTTCCTCTCTTAGTGCAGTACAAGGTGGGTATTTAAGGCCTGATTTAGAACTCAGCAGATAGGTTACTCTGTCACCATAGTGATGGATATCCTGTCCAGCAACATCTAAATGCTATTATATTCTATGTGATTTAGATGTCAGCGGACCGGATATCTGTCACCCTTGTGAAGAAGTGCCTGTCCACAGAGTTCTAAATCAGGCCCTGTTGGAAAATGGGTTATTGATAGGGCAGGTAGGTACCTACACCTAGCAACAAGCCACAAACCTCCACAAAAGTACAGTTAGGTCTCAGTAAATTAATCCCAGCTCTACCCTTGGTAGCTTGGCATCGAGCGTCAAGGCTTAACTTAGGAGACAAAGTGTAAAGCATTCAAATATCACACAACAGTAATTAAATAAAACACAGGAAACAGTTTAAAAATCCAAGACCAATTTATAAAAATAGCTTATATTTTTATCTTTAAAATGACACAAAAACGATTAAAATCGGTTGAGGGGAACCGGAGATATGAATTTTTAAAGTATTATTATTTTCTAGCGCATAGAAACAAAAAGCGCCAATCGGGTCATCTGGTTGCACCAGGACCGGGACAAAGTCAAACTTTCAGGCCGACCGCGATGGAGCCCTGCTCGGCTACAGGTCGCGGGAAGCCTCGGTTAAAAAGTTACCTTCTGACTTAGTCTTTATTTTGAAGTTTTTCTTCACCGGGACGAACCTGCCAGTTGGATCCGACCTCCTGGAGCCCTTGTCCGGATACGCGAAGTCGGTTTCCTCGGTGGTGATTTCTACCTTCGGACTTAGTCGTTTTTTCGAGATGAAAATCCTTCGACCGGGGTAAACCTGGATCTTGATCCGACGTCCGTGGAGCCCTTCTCGGATACGATGGCTGGAAGGTCCCGGTCAACTTTTTACGTTCGGACTTAGTCTTTTTTTCGGATGTTTTTCTTGACCGGGACGAACCACGAAGTCAGGCCGGGTCGCGGTTGAGGCAAGCCGGCTAGAATTTCCGCGTCGAGTTGGTCACTTTATGGAGCTTTTTTCTAAAATTTCTCCAATCTTTTCCAAACTTCTGGGGCTTCACCCAGATGTTCTTTTAAGGTTCTTTTGGGGTCCACAGCTCACCCCAAGGGTCCAGAAGTTCTGTGATGGTCCTTGGGAAGTGCGGACTTCAACTCCCAGAGTGCACCTGGCGCAAACTCCTTTTTGGCCACTGGGCAGTGGTCAGCTGGTCACTTTTTCAGGAGTTGGTGCAGGGGACTCTGGTTAGCAATTTTTCACCTGTAGCAAACAGGGAGTCCCTCCTTGAACCAGTGGAAGCCAGGCAAAGTCCTTCTTGTGGTGAAGCCCAAGTGTGCAGCTGGTGCAGTCTTTCTGAGTGCAGGGTCCAGGTGCAGGCCAGGGGTCCAGCAGGGCAGTCCTTCTTCTCCTTGTAGTTCTTTCTTCTTGAAATTTGGTGGGGATCTGAGGCGTGGGTGCAGGTCTGCCAGTTTTATCCTTGCTCCTGGGTGAAAAGCAGGGGGGCCCTGGTCCTCCAATCAGGGACAGGGTCGTCCCCCTGTGATGACCACTTCCTGGGAAGTGTGGCAAAAATCCATCCCAGAAGGCAATAGTCTCTAAAAATCCAAAATGGATGAATCTGATTTTTGGAGGAGAGATCTGGCTGAGCCCACCCACTGGTGTGGCTAAAAATCATAAACACACCCCTCTCCTGCCCTCTCCTAATCTAATCAAGGGGGCACCTAGCTGTCTGGGGTTGCAGGATGTGGGGGTGTTGCTGGGTGCTCCAGATGTCCTTCTCTGCCTTTGAAGACCAGTTTGGCAGCCCTCCCCCTTCCTGCTTCCCCATCTGCTGAGGGGAGATTCTCTCCCCCAAGCACATTCCTTTGTGTGAAGTCAGGCCACTTCACACCTCATTAAAGTAGCCTGGCAGAAGCTGCTGCAGGCTGGCCAATCAGAGCACAGCAGCAAAAACAATGCAGAGCTGAAATTGGCAACTTTTTAGGTAAAGTCTAAACTTTTTACCTGCACTAGTTATATTAAATCCAACAACTGGAAGTTGTGGGATTTATTATAACAATCAATTTGATACCAAATTCTTGGTATGTAACATTTAAGGAGACTTTAAAATTTAAAATAAAGTCTGCCCATTCTAGCCTATGAAGGCCATTTACTTCAATGAGGGAAAAACGAATTTGGCTGTTTTTACCTCACCAGGGCTTATAAATCTATTTTTATAAAGTCCCTGCTTATAGTTACATGGCACCCAGCCCTAGGGGCACATAGGGCACACCTTAGGGGTGACTTATATGTAAAAATAAGGTAGTTTAAGACTTTGGAAGTACCTTTAATTCCAAAGTCGAATTTGCATATAACTTTAATTTAAAAGCAGCCAGCAAGGCAGGCTTGCTTTTAAAATGACACTGGGCACCTCAGCAATGCACCTAGGTGTGCACCACCTATGCTGTGGTCCCTAAACCTACATGCCCTACCATATACTAGGGACTTATAGGTAGGTTAACTTAGCCAATTATAATTAGCCTAATTTGCATATCCATTTTACACAGAGCACAGGCCCTGGGACTGGTTAGCAGTACCCAGGGCACCATCAGAGTCAGGAAAACACCAGCATAAAGTGGAAAATGGGGGCAAAAAGTTAGGGGGCCTCTGCAATCAGCCCCAGTTTCTCACACAACCCCCCCCCAGCCCACACGCCCAGGAGACTCAGCCCAACCCTGGGAGAGTCTTCCTGGCTTGTTAGGCGAGGAAGACAGTGCAGAAAACTGGCTGTCCCTTTGCAGGGCCTACTCTGCCTTATATCCTCTGTCAGGGTCACTCCCTCTGGGTAGTGAAGCCATCCCAACAGTAAAAGGACCCAACCCAAACTGAAACTTCCCTCTAGGGGGGTCTTCCTCCTCTCTCTCTGCCAACTTGGGTAGTGAGGTGCCCACCTCCCCTACTCCTAACTTTGCTAGGGCAAGACCTAGTTTACCCAAAGAGGTCACCCAACACTTGAGCAACCCCACCATGACCAACAGGGTCAGGGGGCCTACTTTGCTATTGGCCTTGGGGTCTGCCTCCCAGGCCAAGTACAGTGCTGCCAGGAAGGCTAGCACCCAGCAGAGGCTACTGACAGCTGTCAGTACCCAGAACCACACCCTAAGCTCTCCACTGACAGGTGGCTGAGCTGCTTTAGGGGCATCTTTGGGGTCCTGGCACCCCTCTTGCTGTCTAGAGAGGGGGGCTACCACCTCCTGTGGCAGACACCCTCCTTCCACTCTCCCTTCTGTCAGTGCAGGGGCAACACCTTGCATCTGGACAGCTGCCTGACTACTCAGGACTTCCTTGGGGTCAGGTGAGGCCTCACCAGTGCCAACTCTGGGCTCCCCCCCTACTGGGGCAGAAGGCCTTTGGCTCCCTGGAACTCTCTTTAAGAGTGGCCTACCCTTCCTTTTCTTCTTTCCTTTTCTTGGGGACCCCTGTCTCCTAACTGTAGGGACTGACTCCCCAGGACTTTGGGTTGGGGGGGCGCCCTGGGCGACCACCCCATCTGTGACCAGACTCACCTCTGGGAGGTCATTGCCCAGGATACAATCTAGGGGAAGGTCAGCACTGACTACCACCCTAATCCAGTCAAGGATACCCTCCCTCTCTAGGGGCACTATGGCTACAGGTTTGGAGGTGACCTCCCCTGTGGCTATCCTGACTTTCCTTGTCTTTCCTGGGACATACATGTCTGGGGTCACTAACCGGTCACTCACTACAGTGTGACTGGCACAGGTGTCTCTCAGGCCAGTGGTAGGGATCCCATTCACTTGAATGTGGTGGAAGTGCCTACTCCCACCCTCCGGGATCACCAGCTTACCATCTGGTCCTGTCTCCCAGCACAATGCTAGGAGGACTTCATCATCTGAGGAGTCCTCCTCTATGGCTACACTGGACAGCCCAGTGCTAACCACCTTCTTTGGACAGGCTGCATCTCCTCTGAAGTGACCTGTCTGCTGACAGTCAAAGCAAGCCCTACTGTCCAAGAGCTTTTTTAACCCTGGGTCTCCCTGTCTCTGCATGTCAGATTGGGAGTGGGATTTACTCTCCTCCTTCTTAGGGTTCTGGGGTACAGAGGGAGTCTCTGTGGTGGGCTTACCACCTCCCTCCTTAGGTTTTTGGGGACCTGTCCCCCCCTTCTTGGAGTCTCCCCCCTGGGACTTGACAACCACCCTGCTTCTCAACCACTCATCAGCTGCCTCCCCTAGCTCTCTAGGGTTGGTCAGCTTAGAGTCCACTAGATGCTGGCGTAACCTTTCTTGGATACAATTGGTCAAGATGTGCTCTCTCATGATCAGATTGTATAACCCCTCATAAGTATTTACTTTGTTGCCAATAATCCAGCCCTCTAGTGCCTTTAGTGAGGTGTCCACAAAGTCAACCCAAGACTGGGTACTGACCTTCTGGGTGTCCCTGAACTTCATTCTATATTGCTCTGGGGTCAGACCAAACTTCTTGACTAAGCACCTCTTCATACTAGGGTATGAATCTGCCTCCTCCCCCCTTAAGGTCAGAAGCCTATCCCTCCCTGAGTTGGGGACCAACTCCCACAAAAGGGAACCCCAGTATTGAGGCCTAACCCTTCTCATTTGGAGTGCCCTCTCAAAGGCCCCTAGCCACTTATCTATGTCATCCCCCTCTACATAAGCAGGAACCACCCCCTTGGGTAATCTGGGGCAAACTCCCCCACCCATGGACACCTCAGCTTCTTTATCGCTGCTTCCATCTTTTTTTTCTTTGCTTGCCCACTTCTTTTTTTCTAGGGCAAGCTTATCTGCCTCCAAAGCTATGTAGGCTAGCTGGGCTTCCAGCTCTCTTTCCCTGATGGATGGGTTCTCTCCTCCTGAAAGGACCCTCTTCCTACCACTAGCTTTGGGTCTGCCCCTAGTGACTGTATCCAGTGAGGACCGTTCCTCCTCTTCCTCACTTGGGGTCTGATGCCTTCCCTCCCCTGAGTGGTTAGAGTTAGCATCTTCCTCTTTTTCTTCCTCCTCTGGAGCTTCCTCTGTCTCTACCTCTTGGGCCTCAGCCCATGCTGTCAGGGATTTAATTAGGATTTCCTTCCTGAGATTAGTGGTTGCAGGCAACCCTCTCTCAACACACAACCCCCTAAGCTGGACTACTGTCAGTGTAGGTAGGCTAGCCAGATCAAGCTCCATGGTTCCCTAGTTTTGTGTCAACAAAAACTTTTTGCAAAAATTGGTAACAGGAATTTAGAAAAATTACAAAAATTCAATAATTGAAATTAATCCAAATTAATTTTTAAAAAAAATTAAAATTAAAAATTTTAAAAAAAATTGCACTAGGACAATTTAAAGGATTTTTAATTTGTTTTATCTAAAACTGTAACGCGATATTGAACACAAGTACAGGATCCCGTCGCTGCTTCCAATTATGTTGGAAAATGGGTTATTGATAGGGCAGGTAGGTACCTACACCTAGCAACAAGCCACAAACCTCCACAAAAGTACAGTTAGGTCTCAGTAAATTAATCCCAGCTCTACCCTTGGTAGCTTGGCATCGAGCGTCAAGGCTTAACTTAGGAGACAAAGTGTAAAGCATTCAAATATCACACAACAGTAATTAAATAAAACACAGGAAACAGTTTAAAAATCCAAGACCAATTTATAAAAATAGCTTATATTTTTATCTTTAAAATGACACAAAAACGATTAAAATCGGTTCAGGGGAACCGGAGATATGAATTTTTAAAGTATTATTATTTTCTAGCGCATAGAAACAAAAAGCGCCAATCGGGTCATCTGGTTGCACCAGGACCGGGACAAAGTCAAACTTTCAGGCCGACCGCGATGGAGCCCTGCTCGGCTACAGGTCGCGGGAAGCCTCGGTTAAAAAGTTACCTTCTGACTTAGTCTTTATTTTGAAGTTTTTCTTCACCGGGACGAACCTGCCAGTTGGATCCGACCTCCTGGAGCCCTTGTCCGGATACGCGAAGTCGGTTTCCTCGGTGGTGATTTCTACCTTCGGACTTAGTCGTTTTTTCGAGATGAAAATCCTTCGACCGGGGTAAACCTGGATCTTGATCCGACGTCCGTGGAGCCCTTCTCGGATACGATGGCTGGAAGGTCCCGGTCAACTTTTTACGTTCGGACTTAGTCTTTTTTTCGGATGTTTTTCTTGACCGGGACGAACCACGAAGTCAGGCCGGGTCGCGGTTGAGGCAAGCCGGCTAGAATTTCCGCGTCGAGTCGGTCACTTTATGGAGCTTTTTTCTAAAATTTCTCCAATCTTTTCCAAACTTCTGGGGCTTCACCCAGATGTTCTTTTAAGGTTCTTTTGGGGTCCACAGCTCACCCCAAGGGTCCAGAAGTTCTGTGATGGTCCTTGGGAAGTGCGGACTTCAACTCCCAGAGTGCACCTGGCGCAAACTCCTTTTTGGCCACTGGGCAGTGGTCAGCTGGTCACTTTTTCAGGAGTTGGTGCAGGGGACTCTGGTTAGCAATTTTTCACCTGTAGCAAACAGGGAGTCCCTCCTTGAACCAGTGGAAGCCAGGCAAAGTCCTTCTTGTGGTGAAGCCCAAGTGTGCAGCTGGTGCAGTCTTTCTGAGTGCAGGGTCCAGGTGCAGGCCAGGGGTCCAGCAGGGCAGTCCTTCTTCTCCTTGTAGTTCTTTCTTCTTGAAATTTGGTGGGGATCTGAGGCGTGGGTGCAGGTCTGCCAGTTTTATCCTTGCTCCTGGGTGAAAAGCAGGGGGGCCCTGGTCCTCCAATCAGGGACAGGGTCGTCCCCCTGTGATGACCACTTCCTGGGAAGTGTGGCAAAAATCCATCCCAGAAGGCAATAGTCTCTAAAAATCCAAAATGGATGAATCTGATTTTTGGAGGAGAGATCTGGCTGAGCCCACCCACTGGTGTGGCTAAAAATCATAAACACACCCCTCTCCTGCCCTCTCCTAATCTAATCAAGGGGGCACCTAGCTGTCTGGGGTTGCAGGATGTGGGGGTGTTGCTGGGTGCTCCAGATGTCCTTCTCTGCCTTTGAAGACCAGTTTGGCAGCCCTCCCCCTTCCTGCTTCCCCATCTGCTGAGGGGAGATTCTCTCCCCCAAGCACATTCCTTTGTGTGAAGTCAGGCCACTTCACACCTCATTAAAGTAGCCTGGCAGAAGCTGCTGCAGGCTGGCCAATCAGAGCACAGCAGCAAAAACAATGCAGAGCTGAAATTGGCAACTTTTTAGGTAAAGTCTAAACTTTTTACCTGCACTAGTTATATTAAATCCAACAACTGGAAGTTGTGGGATTTATTATAACAATCAATTTGATACCAAATTCTTGGTATGTAACATTTAAGGAGACTTTAAAATTTAAAATAAAGTCTGCCCATTCTAGCTTATGAAGGCCATTTACTTCAATGAGGGAAAAACGAATTTGGCTGTTTTTACCTCACCAGGGCTTATAAATCTATTTTTATAAAGTCCCTGCTTATAGTTACATGGCACCCAGCCCTAGGGGCACATAGGGCACACCTTAGGGGTGACTTATATGTAAAAATAAGGTAGTTTAAGACTTTGGAAGTACCTTTAATTCCAAAGTCGAATTTGCATATAACTTTAATTTAAAAGCAGCCAGCAAGGCAGGCTTGCTTTTAAAATGACACTGGGCACCTCAGCAATGCACCTAGGTGTGCACCACCTATGCTGTGGTCCCTAAACCTACATGCCCTACCATATACTAGGGACTTATAGGTAGGTTAACTTAGCCAATTATAATTAGCCTAATTTGCATATCCATTTTACACAGAGCACAGGCCCTGGGACTGGTTAGCAGTACCCAGGGCACCATCAGAGTCAGGAAAACACCAGCATAAAGTGGAAAATGGGGGCAAAAAGTTAGGGGGCCTCTGCAATCAGCCCCAGTTTCTCACAGGCCCTCAGCAGTCTCCATCACTTTCTCTTGTCACCTTTATGTAATGAGCAGAATCATAATAGTAATAATAATAATAATATCAAGAGAAAGGATTAGCCCACTTTTAGGCAGTGGCAACCTCCTTTTGGATCCGCCATTTCATGTTTGGCTTGTCAAGCATAATGAGTGATGGCATTTTCTTGCCTATTGTTGGTGCATACTAAAGCAGTATACACTGACAGCCAGATGAGCCACTCTCAGCAAAGCAAGAAAAGCTCTATAATTTCATGCTATAAGTATTCATGTCCTATTACTTACCGGTAATCTGTATTACTCCTGGTCATGATGTCCTCATCCCATGCTTCACAATTGAGATCTATCCTTTCTCACGTACAAAAAAAAAACAGAGGAATGCTAGTCCCACTTCTCCTTCCCCTCGTTCGCCTTCTGCTGGAGTCTACATAGGCAGCACCTATTCACCATTCTGCCTGAACTACCAGGGCCACCAATCATATGAAGGCTGGCAGCCCTGGGAGGGAGAGGCATGATAAATGAAACGAGGAAATCAGGACCAGGAGTAATGAAGATTACTGGTAATTATTAGGACATTACCCCTAGGTCCCTATGCCCTTGTCCCCTTCATCAGAAGTGAGAATACCCAGACAATCATATGTAACAGAATAAAACACCAGTTACCATCTTACGAATGCAGCACCACAAGTGATTTATTCAAGAAATGACAAATGAAAGCAAGGGAAATCAAGAAACAACAGAATGCAATACCCCCAACCCAAAGTTGGTATCAACATATAACACATTCTAGAATCTGTAATGCTTCACAAATGTATTAGGGTAAGGACATTTAGCAGCCCTGATGAACCCTGAAGTGGACTCCCCTTTTAAGTCTGGCCATCTAGCCACAACCCCGTGGTAGACCGCCCTTGAATCCCAGACAGAGAAGGTGCCCCAGGCACAGAGTAAACCAGGGAAATCATTTGCTTGAGCCAGTGACTAATAGACAAGGAATAAGCCTTGTCCCCTCTGGAAGAGGAACCAAACAAGACAAACAATGAGTCCATCTTACAAAAATACTTTGTCCTGTTAAAATAAATGAGCAGGGCTCGGCAACATCTAGCAGAGACAATAGAGTCTCAGAAAGAGACTCAGACTCGTCCACCAGTCTGGAAGAATCGCTTCATGCGACCTATGAAATAGGTAGGTCACCTTGAGGATAAAAAATGGCCCTAACTGAAGAACCACTACAACCTTAGAGAAAGACAAATAAGTTTCCGAAGCCATCAAGGCCCCCAGCTCTTCAGTCCACTGAGCAGAGGTTATGGCCACCTTGCAGGTGACAAACTTAATGTCGACCAATTCCAGTGGTTCAAAAGGAGAAGACACCAATGCTTTCACCACCACAGGGAAGACCCACAAGGAAACAAGGGTTTTATCAAAGGAATAGTCAGGGAGAAACTGTGCAAAAACCAAGCAACCAAATCCACAGCATCTGCCAAATTCCCCCAAGGAGATCAAAAAGCATGGATAGCTGCCCACTGGGCCCTCAAGTTGAAGACCACTAGATATTTTTGAAAACATCATCACCTTACCCTGCAAACCCTGCCTCTCAACTTCCAGATCAAAAAATGAAGCAACTGTAGTGACAGGATGGGGTGGGCCTAGAGGGGAAGGGAAGCATGGAATCATCCAAGTCTCCTGGATTGTCAACAGTTTGAGCTTTGGATTCCTCGACAGTCGGGCCAAAAGTGTACCACCACGATCATCACTCTGACCTCTACCAATAACCTGGCCAACAAAGGAGAGATTAAAAGCACTGGGGGAAAGACATGTAGCATATGATCCAGCCACAGCAAAGTTAAGGTATCAACCCCAAGCAAAGAGGTCTAGAAATGGCACACTAAACCTCTCCCACAACTGAAGAAACACCAATGTGGTCAATGACATTTCCTGAGAAGGAGGAAACAACCTGCTGAGGGAATCCACAACCACTTTTTCCACCCCTTTGACATAAACAACTACCAGCGACTGCAGGAACTGTTCCCCCCACTGAAATATCAGGGAAGCCACAGCATTGAGGGATCTGGACAAAGTTCCTCCCTGGTTCAGATAGGCCATCATAGCCTGATTGTCCGACCTGACTACCAGATTGCAACCCATCAGGAAAGACCCGAAGCCAATCACAGCTCTGTACAAAGCCATTAGTTCCCTCCAGTTGGAGGAGCGCAAGCTTCCCTGCATCTGAACTGACCTGTCCCCCAACATGGCTCTTTGCTCAAGGGAGCTGGCATCTGTTGTGAGTAGCAAAGGAGGACCTCGCTGAACAACCATCCTCAGGGTAAGAGCGGCTGGCTGAGTCCACCACCACAGGTTCTCTACCACTCCCACAGTCACAGGAACCACACAATCATAATCCCCTGAAAAGGATCCTAGTAAGTATGAAGATGAGACCAAATGGAGTGAAATGAAAGCGAGTCTATGGCAAGAGAAACACTGTTGCCACCAAGTGCTCAAACAACCTCAAGCACTGCCTCACCGGTAGGGAGGGACAACCCATGGCATGCAAGGCCAATCCCCTCAGGACTGCTACCTTCAGCTCTGGAAAGAACACCCAGCTGAGGCTTGTCCAAAAACATGCCCTTATGAAAGTCAGATCCTTGGAAGGGGTCAACTGGCCCTTGGCCTGATCGATTAAGATTCAATGTGCCTGAACCTGAGAAAAGACCAAAGGCAGATTCTCAAACAACTGAGACCTCTTAGGAGCATGCAGCAGCCGATCATCCAAGACCACCTGCAGATGAAGAAACACCACCAATGGAGCCACCACTTTCGTGAATACCTGAGGGGTTGACTTCAGCCCAAAGAACAACACCTGAAATTGAAAATACCACACCCTGATGCAAAACCAGAGGTACTGCTGGTGCAGGGGATGAATGGAAACAGGATAATACACATCCTGCAGATCCACTATAGACATTAGTTGGTCTCTGATCACCAAAGGAATGATCCTCTGAAGAGACTCCATCTTGAAGGGCAATGTCATCACAAATTTGTTCAGAGATTCCAGGTCCAACACAAGATGAAAACCCATGTGGAGGTCTTCACCAGAAAGACTATGGAGTAAAAACTCCTGCCCCACTCTGCTCAAGGAACCTCCACTATACTGTAATAGCTTTCTGAAGAAGAGAGTCTATCCCTTGAGAAAGGGCCAGGCATTTCTCTACCTTTGATGGCCCTGGGGTGGGCCTTATACCAGAGGAACCTGGAAGAGTTGAAATCTTGATCCGGTAGCCTTCCCGTAGTTCATCCAACACCCAACCATCTGAATTAGATGCCTCCTATACTGGAAAGAAACTTTGAAGACTTCCTCCACAACCACCTCCAAATACACCACCATGTTGTCAAGATCAAGGCTTCGGAGGTGACTTGCCTTTCCCGTCTCTACTCCTCCAAGCCTGAAACCTCCCTTACTGTGGCAAACTCCCAGAGGGCTGGCAAAAAGGTGATTTGGGCTGAAGAGAAAGTTTTTCAGAAGCCGCCTGCTTCAGAGAGGAGGAATGCTTATTCCCCTTAAACAACATATGTAGCTTTTCCTACAGTTCAGCCCAAAACAAATAAGCACCCTGAAAAGGAAGCTGAAGAGCTGAAGCCCTCTAGACAGACTCAGTCCACCAGTCCTTCAATTCCCAATTCCATCTGGCTGAAATGCAAGCACCTCCTAACAGTGTCGCATCCCTGGCCACATCAAAGAATAAGTCAGACATGACCTGGCGCTTGATGACCTCCAGCAACCCATCACAATCAGAGCCACCCACCAAGGGCCTATAGAGGGCCTTGAAGTCAGAAATTATTTACTGCCTGACACAGGTCCCATAAATCCCAGTCCGCAGAGCCAAATGCATGCCAGAATAAATCCTTTTCAAGCCTGCATCCACTGTTTTATCAACAGTCTCTTATAACAGCGTCCTCTGCCAGGGATGTACACCCCCAACAACTGGCTGTGAAAGAGTCATTAGGGATAGAACCTGGGAGATCTCTCTGCATATCCTGTAAGGGATACAACTTCTCCAATAACCTAGCCAGCATGATTTTATCCGGGTCCCTCCATTCATGTTTGGGAACCTCAGAAATACAAGGACCAACAGGGACATCCAGCTGCACAAACTTTGAAACTGATGAAGAAGTGACAAGGCAGATGTGCCAAGAACCCTTTAATGTGAGCAAGAAGGTTAGGCAACATATCCTGAGCAATATATTTTCCCTTCTGCTCCTCCATCCCAGGTACTTCCTCCTCTGAACTTGAAGACCCAGAGGTGGACAGAGGCAGCACCTCTTTAGGCTGTGGAGAGTCGGTATGCATCTCCCATAAGGTTTCTTTGTTCTGCCTCCCCAAGCTGTAATCCATACTCTTCCTGCAGTGACTTAGGGTGATAGAGGGAGGAGGATGACTCTGAAGAAGAAGAGTAGGTCTCTAGGTGCCTTATCTTCTTAGAATGTTTCCCAATGCCTAGGCAGCACAACAACAAAGCAGGAGAAAAATGACAAAAAGTGCAAGCAGCAGGTAGAGACAGCAATGTAAACCAGCTCAGCAACAAAACCACTATGCAGTACTCACCCCCATGCCAGTATGTGAATCCTCTCTTCTTTTACAACCCTGGGGAATGCTGCGATGGGCTCACTCATGCTCCCACCTTCATCTCAGGGCACATGTGCAGCTAAACACGACCAAGAAGCCAGGAGCTCAGTCCCAGGAAACTAGTCGTACAGAACAGCACCACACAAGGCCATGCCATGCATATGTCTCCCAGCAAGCCCCACAGAAGGAGATTTGTCTTCACCCCAGCCAGCATCTCCATCCCGCTGACACGCCGTCACCAACACAGTAACAATCACCACTCCTCGTCCTTTTCATCCAATGTGACAAAAGAACAAAGAACAGACAGAATACTAGATAAGTGCTGTCTATGTAGCCTCCAGCAGGAGTGGGAGGGGCAGTGGTATTAGCATTCCTCTGTTCTTTTTTTCTGTATATGAGATAGGATTTATCTCACTTGTAATGAAGGGGATGAGGATGAGGGATCTGGGGGTAATGTGGACTATGCATTACCTACTTTCCTTCCAACCCAGGAGTCACTGCACCATATTGCCAGCTCTCCTCCTGCTCACACACTGAGCCACTCCTACACATTCATTGTTATCTCTCCTCTTGCTCCTGCATTTAGCTGCTGCGGCACATACTTTGCTGACTTACGTCTTACACCCACACTCACCTGTTGCAGCGTGATTTCATTTGCAACAGGTGCACACCCATCTGTTTGTCTGAGCAGCCTCACAGGTAGTGTTCACTAACCCCTGTCTGCCCATCGATAGCTTTGTTATTTTTATGCCCTTCTATTTGCTCATGTCTCCATTTAGAGATTGCAACCACAAAGCCTTGCCTTCTTTTATGTCCATACTTTGTATCTTGGCTGGTGCTTCAGATTGAGTGCTTTCATTAATATGAAGTGTGTGCATGGCTGGCAAGTGCTGTGACATCACCAACTCATTAATGATTATGTGGGTAGGTGTGTTTAAAAAGTTACCCTTTGTTTTCTGTCCGGTGAGAGCACCTCAGGAATGACCGTGGCTGCTGTTAGGTTGCTTGCCATCTCCTCTAGTTTATTGTGTACCATAAAAAGTTGAAAACTTGATTTCACAGTAAAGCAAGATTACAATATGTTTAATGATTGATATCCTCTACTGTTTAGCATCAGACCTCCCTCTGTAATTACTTGAGTGCCAAAAGGTAGATAAAAAATTACTTTTCGTATGTCATTTTTTGCCAGTAACATTAACCAAATCAGATCAACATGATTCACCCAAATTTGTGAGAGTTTGGGATGTGTAACAGTTTGTATGCTATAGTAAATGAATTGCAGATCATCAAACATGTCAAAGATTAGATGCTTTGATAGGTGATTAAATGCCAAATGGAATCAGTTATTTGAGTCCCTTTAAATTGTGTTGACATTTCTCATTTTTTGTATTTAAAAAGCTATTGACAGAAGGAATGCTTGAATTAATAAGAGCCACAGGTGATTGCTCGAGCTGCCTGCCATAATTTTTTGCTCACTGCTATGTTAGTTTGTTTAGGCTTGCTTCTATGGCAACAGTCCCAACCCAAAATGTCAGACTAGCTTCCAGATGGGAAGACTAAAGTCCCAGATTGGGTTAATTGGTTTTGTTTGTCTACGTGAGACACCCTAAGTGCATCAATATTATACCTACTGAGTTTACATTCCTTGGAGGTGAGGCTTGCTCTGCAGCTACCTGTTCTACCCATTACTGTGTGTGAAGCTTGCACTGCTGCTGCTGTACCTGCTTTGAATGTATAAGTAGCTTGCGACCACACTAACAGTTGTAGAATTTGCACTGCTTGTGATTTATGCATTAGTTCAGCTTGTGCTGTATCCACTATGTGTTTATGAGCCAGAATTGCATTGTTGCTATCTGTGCTGCACATAGTCTGTGAGTAAAGCTTGCTCATCTGTTGCCCTTGCTGTACCTGACCTTTTTGTCCAGGCAAATTTTGGCAACTGTTACCAGTGGTGCATTTATGCTGTAAAGAGAAGCTTGGATTGTGTCCATTCTGGTCACACTGCTATGCACACAAAAGAATCTCATGTTCCACAAGACCTTTATAAAAAGAACAAAATGTTAACTCACAAGACAAGCGCAGAGCAAAAACACAAATAAAGACAATAAACGGAAATGTGTTAACTTATTTTGTCCAGGAACATAACAGTTCAATAGTGTCCGAAAAACATAACAGTTCAATAGTGTCCGAACAAGTTTGCCAAGAGGAGGGGAGGCTGGTGAAGGAAGAATCCAATTTCCTCTAGGTTTTTGTTCCTTACATCCCATTAAGCCTAGAGGTATGAAAAAAGGTTTCTAGGAACATCTTTGAGAGTGTTCATCATCAGGGCATAGTTTGTTAATAACGTCAGGACATGCTAAACAGAAAGAATGAATACATAGGCCCTCATTCTGACCTTGGCGGTCTTTTCGCAAGACCGCCGAGTTACCGCCGCGGTGAAGACCGCCGACCGCGGCGGTATGCCGCTGTGCGCATTCTGACCGCTGGGAGCGTTCCGCCGGAAAACCGCCAGCAGCCACACTGGCGGTCGGCGGGAAAGTGGAGACTGGTCAACCTCCACCGCCACGCCAGCAGAACACCGCCCACAGAATTACGACCCACATTTCTGTGTGGCGGTCTTCTGTTGCCGGTCTTCTGTTGGCGGTCACCTCCCCATGGCTCCCGTCGCCTCCCGGAGGACCAACGCACAAGGTAAGTTGACCGTCCGTGAGGGGAGAGGGTGGGAGGGTGTTGTGTGATGTGGGCGTGCATGGGGGTGTGCGTGTGAGTGTGTAGAGGGGGTGTGTGAGTGCGTGTATGCGGGCGGGGGGTGCTGCTGTGTCTATGGGTAATGTGTGCTGTTCGGCAGGTGCGCATGTCTGCATGTATGTGTGCGGGTATGTGTCCCCGTTGTGTATGTGTGTGTAGGGGGTGTGTATATGTGCATGTTGGGGGTGTGTGCATGTCGGGGTGCATGTATGTGCATGTCGGGGTGGGGGTGGGGAGGGGGTTCGTACCACCTCTGGGGGGTGGCAGGGGGGTGGAGGGTGTGGGGGGAGGACTCGGGTGGGTAGTGGGGGAGACCCCTATCAGTGCCAGGGAAGGAATTCCCTGGCCCCGATAGTGCTTACCGCCATGGTTCGCACGGCGGTTCCCGCCCGCAAGAAACCGCGGCGGTAGGCAGGGTCATAATACCCTTGGCGGTCTTGGGACGACCGCCGGGCCGGAGTGCGCAAACTCCAGCCCCGCGGTCATGACCGCCGTGGCGGTCGGAGTGGAGAAGTGGCGGTCGGTTGCGGCGGGGACCGCCGCGGTCAGAATGCCATTTTTAATACCGCCGGTCTGTTCGCGGTCCGACCGCCGTCTCTCCGCCGACCGCCAGGGTCAGAATGAGGGCCATAGTCCCTTTTGACCCTTAAACAAACATTTGAAATATATAAAATTTCCAGTAATTACAAAACAAAAAAATACGTAATTGTGTCAACCGGATAAATTAACTACTTATACTTCATAGTGTAGCCAGGACATAAGACCATTCTTTGCACAGAATATTGTTCATAGCCAACTTCCATAGTAAACTTGCAAGTTTTCATGTGTGTCACATAAAGAAATCATGGTGGAAGGTTTGGGCGTGTTCAGCCTAATATTTCTTTTGATAATTTATTTATAAGGTGACCCTTAGAGGTCGACAAAATCTGTGGACTCAGATAGGAGTGAGTTACCATCCCAATGGTCAACATTAATAAGATCAAATCAATAAACAACACTTTCAATATTGGAGTCAGTAATTTATACGTACCATTACCTACGTAGCCAAGAACCAAAACAATCAAATTTAGATTGTGGCATCCTTATCTATTACTCTAATTCGATACGCATGTTTGGGCTTCATTTAAAAAGAAAGAAAACAAAAACTAATTTGGAAAAAATCTGACTATGGCACGAACCAAAAATAGCAGTTGGGTTTCTAAAAGAGAAAACATAAAATTCTGCAAGAAAGAAAAAATGCACGTTTGGTTATACCTCTTCTAAATGAATCAGCAAGCAGCAATGTCTTCATCAGTGGAGCATCTTCTGGTGTTCTTCATTGGGCAGTGACATAATAGGGAACAGTTCAGAAATGTTTGGCTGTAAAGCATCTGAACTGTCAATGACAGAAAGCTAAAGACATAACACATCATTACACCAGCAGAGTAAAAGAAAAACTGAACTTACATCACCTAATTGTGTTATATTAAAGTCTTAGAAAGCAAATAGCTAAGCTTCTATTGGTCAGTCTATGGTGTGGTTTGGGTCGGTGCAATTACATTTACTCCATGTTCCAGAAGTATCTTTTCTTCATTTTCACCATTCACGATTGGCTCATCTTCTCCCACAGAAGTCACCAGTTTCCGCAGTAGAATACAATTGTTACAGGTTATGCATGAGCACTGAAGACTATTGTTCCTTTGTTCACATTATCTCACCCCAGGAAGAGACACAAATGTTACAACATAAGAACATAACTTTTCGACCATGAGCCGGTAACACAGGACGCTTAGAGAAACATCTTTTTGCACCATTAACATTTTTAGAAATTATTGCCTCAGGAAAATTACTAAAACGTGAGGCCATTCTAAAACCAATGCTAAAACATGGAGAATTAAACTTTTCATGATATTTAAACTAGTTAGCCTTTTAGCACATATTAATATTCATTTTCAGTACATTTCATTATGAATAAACAAAATACATTTCCATTAGACAGTTATTTTCATAATAATGTGCATGTTGTTTATGGTGTCCACCATCTCACCTATATGTTTTTATTCATTAATATGCTGTTTTCAAACAACCTTTTATTACAGGTTATTTCACACTATATTTTATTAACAATGTTTGCACTCCATCAAAGGCAGGGACCAAGGGCCTGCATAACATTGTATGTTTCCTGCATTACATAGGGAGAGACCCATGTGACACCAACGTGGGTATGCCAAAACGTTTGTTTTTGCAATCTGGTGGACTTTAAGGAGAATGTGCCAAAAGTACTTGTTTGTACGAAGTGTAAGCCGCGAGTTCCCGTTTGTTGCTATGATTGTGAACCTTCGAGAAATGAAAAAAAGCTGTCAGTTCAGTGTCCGAGCTATTGAGTAAAGGAAACGCGTGTTGGGTGCACTGAAATGAAAAAAATTAAAGAGCTCGATACCTGTGCTAATACTGCTACATGCCTTAAATTCATTGCAGTCTTCTCAGTTCCGGTCCTTTAGGTACTTCTAGTGCATATGTGGTTCAGCCGCCTACTCCTCGCGTTTGATAGTTGCGATGAAGCCCACTATTAAAAAGCATACCTGAGCGGGCACTGTCGACGTGCGCAGAGTGGCGACAGATTGCCGTCATGATGTCTTGGGAAATGTAGTTCCATGATATGGCTGTGGGATTCTTGAGCAATAAGCACTCTGTATACATCGTAGAGTTAATATCTGGAGCCTTTTTGATAAATAATGCTGACATGAGCTTCCATTTATCATCATGGGTTGTGCTACCAACATGGGCAATGATCTAGCTGTACATGTGTTCCATGTCAATATAGGCGAGGACAAGAGTGAGCTTTGTAAGACCTCAAACAAAACAGATGTCGTAGGACTCATGGGGAGTGTATTTCCCACAGGGATATCCGGGTGGAGCCCCTGATTTTGTTGGGCAGTGATAACTTCTGTATGTGCCATGGGTTAAAACAAAAGGGCATCAGAAGACTGAATGGCAATAGATGCATATGTGGGACTCCATATAACCATGAAGATGGATTATGTTGCTGCATTCAGGTGTATTACTCTCCGTTTTGAAAAATGCTGACATTCTGTGACTCAAAGGTATGTCAAAGGTTAACCAGCTTTATGTGCTGTATGTATCAATGGATCCACAAAACCACCTCTTTCAAATCTTAATTAAGCTGGAGTAGTAATCGCACTTTAAAGTATCTTCTGCCAAAAGGGACATGCCTAGAAACTGAACCCTCGGGCACCTCGTGAGGAATTCTCAATGAACCTGGTAGGCAATGTTGTAGACAATGCCCTGAGAGCTCTTTACATCTTGCCTATGTCAGATCATTCATTTAGGCCTGTTTCTGCTGTTCGCAATTTCATGATTATGAAGTCTCTCTGTCTTAATCGAACCCTTTCATCACTTGTTTTTATTTTCCTTAGCACTGCCCATTTTAAATCTGTCAATCTGTGTTTAAGATCTAGAAAATGTTGGACCAATAGAGTCGACACCTGATCCTTAACTTATGTTGGCTGATTCTGTGGCTCACTTCTTGGCTCGTTTGACTGATGTACTCTTTCTGACATGGTCATAGGATGCAGTGGATCACATTTTTAGATTTACACTTTGTGAATGTGTTGTGTTTAATGAATGTGTGATTGCACACAAACTTGTTCCCTTCCATTGTTGAGTGACATGGCAAGCAGTTTCGATATTGTTTATCTCCAGTCATATATGGTAACCCTAACAGATTTTTTAAATAGAGTGCTGATTTTCCCTCTCTGTATTGGAGTGAACCAATATACCTTTATGGTTTCTGTTTCTTTAAAGACTAAAAAGTGGCATTTTCTTGAAGCAATCCAAGGTGGACACAATTTGTGAGTGCTTTTGCAGTGCTTTCACTACTGGCCTGGTGTGTGGTGGGTACCTAAAATACTTACACCTTATACCAGGACCAGGTATCCCCTATTAGTGTAGTGAAGGCAGTGTCTAGAAGCCAGGCTCTCCAGAGGTAGCTCTGGATGAGCAGCCAAGGCTTAACTAGGAGACATGCAAAGCTCATGCAATACCACTGTAGCCACACAGCACTTACACACGTAAAGAAAACACTCAGGTGCATATTTATACTTGGCTTGCGCGGTTTTAGCGTAAACAATTTTGACTCTAAAACGGCGCATAGCTAAATCCATATTTATATTTTGACGTTAGACCCGTCTGACTCCTTCACTCCTAGGGAGATTCCTTCTTCCTTCTCATGCAGACTGAAGACTTGCCACCCTCAGAAAATGCACAGCCAGGCAAATGTTGCAGAAGCTGGAAGGAGACGTGGAAACAATGTTGCAAGCAGAGTCTTCGCCGTGGATGCAGATTGTCTGTTCCTGAAGGGTCCAGTTGCAATTCCAGTGGCTAGAAGTCAAAGTAGAGGTTGCAGAGGAGTCCTGCTGGAATCTTGCAAGCCAAATCCGAGGACCCACCCAAGAGAGAGAACCTAAATAGCCCTGGAAGGCTGATTGGTCACCAAGTTAGCTAATCACCTATCAGGAGGGTGCTCTGATGTCACCAGGCTGACCTGGCCACTCAGATGCCCCCAAAGGCCTCTGCCCACCTTGGATTCAAGATGGCAGAATCAAGGGACCCGCTGGAGGAGCTCTGGGCACCACTCCTGGGGTGGTGATGGACAAGGGGAGTGGTCATTCCCCTTTCCATTGTCCATTTGTGTGCCAGAGCAGGGACTGAAGGTCCCTGAACAAGTGCAGACTGGTTTCTGCAAGGAGGGCACCAAATGTGCCCTTCAATGCATACCAGTGGCTTGGGGAGGCTACCCCTCCCAAGCCATGTAACACTTATTTCCAAAGGGAGATGGTGCTACCCCCCCTCTCCTGGAGGAAATCCTTTGTTCTGCCTTCCTGGGCTTGATCTGATCAAGGAGTAGAAGAGCAGAAACCTGTCTGAGGGGTGGCAGCAGCTTGTCCTCCCCAGAAAAACCCATAAAGCTGGTAGAAGCAATGCTGGGGGTCCTCTAAGGAGCCCTAGGAGTGCATGGAATCATACTTCCAGTACTGGCACCAGTATTGGGGTATGAATCCAACATGTTTGATACCAAACATAATCATAGTAAGTGACCTATGTCCAGTACAGGCGTAAAATGGCATCCCCACACTCACGATGTCCATGAGAATGGAGCTGGAGTTTGTGGGTGAACCTCTGCTCATGCAGTGGTGTCCTCACACACAGGTACTTTCACCCTGCCCTCTGGGCTTGGAGGGCCTACCATAGGAGTGACTTACAATGACCTGGTGAAGTAACCTATAGTGAAAAAGCTGCATGTACCCTTTCACGCAGGCTGCAATAGCAGGCCTGCAGATACACTTTACATGGGCTCCCCATAGGTGAAATAATACATGCTGCATCCCATGGGGACCCCCGGTGCCCCAAAGCCCTAAGTACCTGGGTAGCATATACTAGGGACTTATAAGGGGCCACCAGTATGCCAAATGTGGGGTGTGTGTGGTCCAAGCAACCAAATTTAAAGGGAGAGAGCACAGTCAATGGGGTCCAGGTTAGCAGGACCTCACTTAACACAGTCAAGACGCACTGACAATAGGCATAAAGTGGGGGCAACTAAGCCAGAAAGTGGGTACTTTCCTACACCTGGAACACAGTCTAACCACCCCATACCTATGGCATGTATATCTAGCCTTCCAGAGGCAGAAAGCTACCCCTTTTTATAGTTAAAAGGCAAATAGTCTGCACAAATAGTTATTTTAACACTCATTTCCTCATGCTTTTCTCTAATACTTTTCCGGAGTTTCACTTGGGCATTTCACCTTCCTTTTGAAATAGAAGTATCCGGATATAAAGTATCCAGAGCCACAATGTTCCCCATGATTTGCAGTCCTGATTGGACTGGTAAATCCAGCTACTGCCCCGATTTTGGTTACTGAGCCGCTATTGATGAGGCCCTAACTGAAACTCATTGCTCTCTGCTCTATGTATGTTTTTTAGACCACACTACAAAGAGTCCACTCAGTGACAGGCACGCATTTTTAGAGAAGAATACAACATATAACTAAATTGTAAACTTAGACAAATAGTATATCTGAAAAGAAAGAGAAAAACACTGCACGCCTTTCTGTAAAAGCAATCCTACAGCATCATTTTATTTTGACGCATTCTCATATGCCGTTTTCGCTGAATTGCACCAAGTGAAAATACTATTTTGATATTAAAATCTCCTAATGTTTAAAGAAACATGTGTGAACCTTAGTTGTTTGAAAATACATTCATTATGTCCAAAGCAGTAATAATTAACACTTTTGTAATATTAACGTAGAATATAGTGTTATCCTTCCCAAAAATATTATTGAAAATGGGCAACTGCAGAAATAATCAACTATAATTCTAATAATCTGTTTATCATGGAGATTCAACACAGGGTGCTGAAAAATGTAATTTACTACATGGTCAAATAATACAGATCATGACAGATAATTTTAGATGTGTTCTGTCTGACAGGAAGTGTCATGAATCATCCATTTCTATGTAGATATACACTCCTCACTGGTCACTGTAAACAAGTAAATTTTCAAGTAACCAAGAGAGGTTTGCAAAAATGTTATTTTTCACCAACTCTAATGTGCCAAATACATCTATTACGCATTTGTAAAACCTACATCTCACACGCCTTCTATGCGAGCATTAAACAAAAAAAATAATCTATTTAAATGAATATTTGTCCCGCATTTATTTGAAAACTCAATATAAAAAGTGTGCAAATTTATCATGGGAAATCGTATTACAAAATGATGGATTCGGTCCTACCCCAAAAGACACAGGCCCTGATTTATACTTTTTGGTGCAAAACTGCACTAACACAGTTTTTCACCAAAAGGTTTAGCACCGGCTTGACCCATTTCTGTGCACCAGTCAGGCACCATATTTATGGAATGGTGCAAGCCAGTGCAAAGGGTAGGCTAATGTAAAAATAAAATGACGTTAGTCGGGTGGGGATGGTGGTATGGAAGAAGGGGTTTTGCACCAAAAAATGACTTTAGGCAGGTTAGAGTAAATAAAATGACTCTAACCTAACTAGAGTCATTTTCTGACGCAAAACCATCCATACCTCATGACTTCTGTCTGAGAAAAGACAGAAGTCATGCCCACCAGCCCAATTGCCAGCACAGGGGACCAGGGTCACCTGGGCATGGCCATTGCACCCAGTGCCATCTAGGGGGGCCCATTCCAGGTCCCCCAATGGCACGTTAAAAAGAGGCTGTCCTTCTGGTGTGGGTGTCCCTGGGGCATGGCGAGGGCACTTGTGGGCTTATGCCATGGCCCACGGGCCCCCTAACGCCTGCCCTAACCCTTTGACCCCTACTCCCTCCCTTGTGTGATTTTAGCATAAATATGGTGCTAGAGCCATAGAGTCATTTTTTGCACAGGAACGCCTACTTTGTATTTCATAGATGCAAAGTAGATTTCTATGGCCAGAAAATGACTTTAACCCCTACGGTGCCCTGGACGAGGTGATCTCGTCCTGCACCCGGGAACTGGGGGAAGCCCTTCCCCTTCCACCCCTGACCCCCCCCCAGCCCCGTGCTTGCAATCCGGCTTTTGAAACGCCCACTAGACACCAGGGATTTTCTTTTTTTGGTGAAAACTGGCATGAGGGAGTGACCCCTTGGGCAAGGGTCGCTCCCAGGAGGGGGGCATTTTTTTGGAAGGCCTTTTCTTCCCCCCCCAGGGGCAGATCGGCCTATTTTTAGGCCGATCTGCCCCCTGGGGGGGGGCAGAAACCTCTTGGCACCAGGGATATTTTTTTTTTGTCTTTTTGTTTTGTTTTGTTTTTTTGGAGGTGGGGAGCAACCCCTTAGGCAAGGGTCGCTCCCCTAGGGGGCAAATTATATTTAGGCCATTTCTGCCCCCCTGGGGGGCAGATTGGCCTATTTTTATGAAGACAATCTGCCCCCAAGGGGGACAGAAACCACTAGACACCAGGGAGTTTTTTTTTTTTTAATGTGAATTTCACGCAAGAGGAGCGACCCCTTAGGCAAGGGTCGCTCCTCTGGGGGGAAAATTTATTTTAGGCCATTTCTGCCCCCCTGGGGGGCAGATCAGCCTATTTTGATTAGGCCAATCTAAGGGGGGCAGAAACCACTAGGCACCGTTTTTTAAAAATTTTATTTTGTTTTACAGATGGGGAGCGAACCCTTGGACAAGGGTTGCTCCCCTGGAGGGGAAAATTGTATTTAGGCCATTTCTGACCCCGGGGTCAGATCGGCCTATTGTTATTAGGCCGATCTGCCCCCAGGGGGGGCAGAAACCTCTAGGCGCCAGGGCAAATGTAATATTTTTGTTTGTTTGTTTTTTTAGAGATGGGGAGCGACCCATTAGGCAAGGGTTGCTCCCCTGGGGGGCAAATTGTATTTAGACCATTTCTGCCCCCCTTAGGGGCAGATTGGCTGATTTTCGGTCAATCTGCCCCCAAGGGGACAGAAACCACTAAGCACCGGGGATTTTTTTTTTTTGCGCCAATGTCACGCAAGGGGAGCGACCCCATAGGAAAGGGGAGCGACCCCATAGGCAAGGGTTGCTCCCGGGGAGGGGTTGGGGGGGTAAATTTATCTTAGGCCATTTCTGCCCCACCTGGGGCCGGCTGAGCTAGAGGCCAAAATCCACAGGTAGGCACTTTGCAAAAAACACCTCTGTTTTCTGTGTAAAAATGTGATGTGTCCACGTTGTGTTTTGGGCCATTTCCTTTCGTGGGCGCTAGGCTTACCCACACAAGTGAGGTACCATATTTATAGGGAGACTTGGGGGAACACTGGGTGCAAGGAAATGTGTGGCTTCTCTCAGATTCCAGAACTTTCTGTCACCGAAATGAGAGGAAAAGGTGTTTCTTGGCCAAATTTTGATGTTTGCAAAGGATTCTGGGTAACAGAACCTGGTCAGAGCCCCACAAGTCACCCCATCTTGGATCCCCCTAGGTTTCTAGTTTTTAAAAATACGCTGATTTGCTAGGTTTCCCCAGGTACCGGCTGAGCTAGAGGCCAAAATCCGCAGGTAGGCACTGTTTTATGTGAAAATATTTGATGTGTCCACGTTGTGTTTTGGGCCTATTTCTTTTGTGGGCGCTAGGCCTACCCACACAAGTGAGGTACCATTTTTATCGGGAGACTTGGGGGAACACTGGGTGCAAGGAAATGTGTGGCTCCTCTCAGATTCCAGAACTTTCTGTCACCGAAATGAGAGGAAAAGGTGTTTCTTGGCCAAATTTTGATGTTTGCAAAGGATTCTGGGTAACAGAACCTGGTCAGAGCCCCACAAGTCACCCCATCTTGGATTCCCCTAGGTTTCTAGTTTTTAAAAATACGCTGATTTGCTAGGTTTCCCCAGGTACCGGCTGAGCTAGAGGCCAAAATCCGCATGTAGGCACTGTTTTATGTGAAAATATTTGATGTGTCCACGTTGTGTTTTGGGCCATTTCCTTTCGTGGGCGCTAGGCTTACCCACACAAGTGAGGTACCATATTTATAGGGAGAATTGGGGGAACACTGGGTGCAAGGAAATGTGTGGCATCTCTCAGATTCCAGAACTTTCTGTCACCGAAATGAGAGGAAAAGGTGTTTTTGGCCAAATTTTGATGTTTGCAAAGGATTCTGGGTAACAGAACCTGGTCAGAGCCCCACAAGTCACCCCATCTTGGATTCCCCTAGGTTTCTAGTTTTTAAAAATACGCTGATTTGCTAGGTTTCCCCAGGTACCGGCTGAGCTAGAGGCCAAAATCCGCAGGTAGGCACTGTTTTATGTGAAAATATTTGATGTGTCCACGTTGTGTTTTGGGCCATTTTCTTTTGTGGGCGCTAGGCCTACCCACACAAGTGAGGTACCATTTTTATCGGGAGACATGGGGGAACGCTGGGTGGAAGGAAATTTGTGGCTCCTCTCAGATTCCAGAACCTTCTGTCACCGAAATGTGAGGAAAACGTGTTTTTTTAGCCACATTTGGAGGTTTGCAAAGGATTCTGGGTAACAGAACCTGATCAGAGCCCCACAAGTCACCCCATCTTGGATTCCCCTAGGTCTCTTGTTTTAAAAAATGCACAGGTTTGGTAGGTTTCCCTAGGTGCCGGCTGAGCTAGAGGCCAAAATCTACAAGTAGGGACTTTGCAAAAAACACCTGTTTTCTTTAAAAAAATGTGATCTGTCCACGTTGTGTTTTGGGGCATTTCCTGTCGCGGGCGCTAGGCCTACCCACACAAGTGAGGTATAATTTTTATCGGGATACTTGGGGAAACATAGAATGGCAAAACAAGTGTTATTTCCCCTTGTCTTTCCCTAAATTTTTTCCTTCCAAACATAAGAGAGTGTGTAAAAAAGACGGCTATTTGAGAAATGCCCTGTAATTCACATGCTAGTATGGTTACCCCGGAATTCAGAGATGTGCAAATAACCACTGCTCCTCAACACCTTATCTTGTGCCCATTTTGGAAATACAAAGGTTTTCTTGATAGCTATTTTTCACTCTTTATATTTCAGCAAATTAATTGCTGTATACCCGGTATAGAATGAAAACGCACTGCAGGGTGCAGCTCATTTATTGGCTGTGGGTACCCAGGGTTCTTGATGAACCTACAAGCCCTATATGTCCCCGCAACCAGAAGAGTCCAGCAGACGTAATGGTATATTGCTTTCAAAAAAGTTGACATTGCAGGAAAAGGTTACAGAGTAAAACGTTGAGAAATATTGCTGTTTTTTCACCTCAATTTCAATATTTTTATTTTTCAGTTGTTATTTTCTGTAGGAAACCCTTGTAGGATCTACACAAATGACCCCTTGCTGAATTTTGAATTTTGTCTACTTTTCAGAAATGTTTAGGTTTCTGGGATCCAGCATTGGTATCCCACCCATTTCTGACACTGACTGGAAGGAGGCTGAAAGCACAAAAAATCGTAAAAAAGGGGTATGTTCCAGTAAAATGCCACAATTGTGTTGAAAAATTGGGTTTTCTGATTCAAGTCTGCCTGTTCCTGAAAGCTGGGAAGCTGGTGATTTTAGCACTGTACATCCTTTGTTGATGCCATTTTCAGGGAAAAAACCACAAGCCTTCTTCTGCAGCCAGAAAGAACGAAATTGTCACTGTATTTTGGCTAATTTCTTGGCCTCCTTCAGGGGAACCCACAAAGTCTGGGTACCTCTAGAATCCCTAGGATGTTGGAAAAAAAGGACGCAAATTTGGCTTGGCTAGCTCATGTGGACAAAAGGTTATGAGGGCCTAAGCGTGAACTGTCCCAAATAGCCAAAAAAAGGCCTGGCACAGGAGGGGGAAAAGGCCTGGAGTTAGTTTTACACCGAATGTAAACAAATTATGCAAATTCAGCATAAAACAAGTATAAATATGCCTACCAGTTTCTGTCTTGTGGAAACTACTGCTGACATGAATGGACTGCTCACATTCCAGTGAAGACACAGAAATGGCTTCTTTGATTTAAAAAAAAAAAAAAGAAAAGGGTTCTGCTATTCTGAAAACTGAAGCTGACATGTTATGTCCAGCAGATTAAGGAGTGGCCTCGTGCGAGTGGGTAATGGCTACAGTTGCCATTTGACTGCATCTTTACTGAGGATTTATTTTTGGAGTTCTATTATTAGCCGACAAATACTGCAGGGTTTATTTTTTTTAAATGTACTTAATATAAAATATACTATGCAACCGAATTCTTCAATAAAGTAGGTATCAATTTGACAACAAATGAAAACGTCCATTATAATAATCTTTATTACCATTTAGAGGTTGTCTGTTAGTGCACTTCTTCTCAGCTATGTCCATAATGTGTTCCTTTCTTTTTGCACAAACCACATAAATTGTTGCGGTACTAAGGAATTTAAAAAAAAAATTGACTGTGCAAGGATAACAGTATGCACAGCCTTTAGTAAAATGAGTACTTTACTATTCAGACTAACACGAGAATACGCAATGGTTCAGCAACAAACAAATCTATTTAAATACAGTCTATCAGAGTGGCCATGCCACAGCACTGTAAATAACAGGGATTATTGTTAACTGCTGTATGCCAATTTGATCGCTCTCAGAAATTCTTTCCAGTATTTAATCCTTGCGATATGATTCTTGAAATTCCATATAATTTTAGTTAGATTTTAAGATGTACCTTTACATTATGCTCAACATCCCACACAGAGATGTCAAAATGTATTTCAATAAATTCACAGGTCATGACACCTTTAAGAAAAGGTAACTGTTTTTCGTCAGAGAAGGGATATTTTTTCCTGAAAAGGGAAGTCAATATGATTTCTTCAAAAAAGAAAATCCGGATGATACACTGACTAGTAGCATAGTACTCGAGTTACAAGGATCACAACGTCCTTGGTGGCATCGTCTATTATGCTTACACTGTTAATGCGTGGTGCATTGTTACTTTCTGAGAAAGCTGTAAAATTTATTAAACTAATAATGCGCTCCTGATAACCATACTAAAATTAGTGAGATTAGTGGTAGATTGTTCTTATGTTATGTTATGTTTATGTTTCAAATTAGGCCGTTATGAATGCCAGACATATGAAATACTTACTATCAGTGCTTAGATTTTTTTACTATATACTTTATACTATATACTACAAGCATACTTCAATTATTTTATGTAAATCTGTTCAATACTTTTCGAAAAAATAGCATTTACAAAGGTGCAGAGGGTGGGCAAGAATGGGTTAATATCTAGAAAAACGCCCTCTTGAAAGCGTTTCCTACAGGCGATTCAGCAATCAATGAACATAGGCACATTTTCTGTTTGTCATTAAATTAAAATTATGATTACTGCTATATAAGTCTAAAATCAGGACACGTTTTCCTCAGGATTTTGAGATATCTTCCTTAATCATCTCAGTAAAACATACTGATGTTTAAAGTGCAACATTACTTCCAACACCAGCAGCTGTCTCCTAGTTAACTCTCTTGTGCTCAAATACCGCTTCCACAGAGCCTTAACTTTTTGTACTCAAGAAAAAAAGTGAGTCACTCCTGAAAGCCATTTTGTTGGAATAGGAGCTGTTTGGCTTTGCCCTCTCTTAAACTCTTTGCCATCCATCTCTCATCCTGTTTTGCTGAATTTGTTTTTTTGGCATTAGGACAAAGTGTACTTTAGCACAGCTAACCCGTGCCTAAGTGCTTATGCTCACTTCCTAAAACATGGCGTACACCTAAATGGCATATTTAATTTACTTATAAGTCCCTAGTAAAGTGCTACACCATATACCGATGGCTGGTAAATTAAATGCTACTAGTGAGCCTGCAGCACTTATTGTTCTATCCACTTAAGTAGCGCCTCAAAACACTTTTTAGGCCTGTCATTTTATCCTGTGTGCAGTTTTACACTACCAATTGAACCAGCCAAAACAAATCCCTAACCAGACCTAAATTTCACTTTTGAATACCTATAAGTCATGCTAGGGTATCTTGTTGGCAGAGGTATTCACCCTAAGTATGGACCACAACCCTAGTCAGGGTAAGTCAGATATACACACTAAATTAACCTCTGCTCAACTTCTGGTAGCTTGGCACAGAACTTAAGAGGCTTAACTTAAGAGGCAATGTGTAAAGTATTTGTGAAACACTTAAATTACAGTACCACATTGAAAGACACCACAAAATACTATGCACCAGTCTAGAAAAATAGAGAATATTTTTCTGAGTAAAACAGGACCAAAACATCAAAAAGCCAATAAGTTGGTCTTGCCATAATAATTTTTAAAGAACAAGCTGCAATGTGGTACTTCAGTCAGTAGCACTATTGTAAAAGGTTACTGAGGTCATGCTAGACCGAGGCCAAATCAAAGCTTAGGTCGACCACGATGGACAGTGTTAGAAATAGAGTCTTTAGATGGCAGTGGATTGCATTCTGTCCAAGTAGGGACCCTCACTCTAGTCAGGGTAAGGGAGTCACACACTTAAGATAACCCCTGCTCATCCCCTTGGTAGCTTGGCACGAACAGTCAAGCTTATCTAAGAGGCAATGTGTACACACACACACACACACACAGTAATGCAGTGAAAACACCACAAAAGTACTCCACACCAGTTTAGAACAATAGAACAATATTTAGCTGAATAAAATAAGACCAAAAGGACAAAAATCCAACATACACAAGCAAAGACACTATGGGGGTCATTTTGACCCTGGCGGTCCGAGACCGCCAGGGCTAAAATGACAGAAGCACCGCCAACAGGCTGGCGGTGCTTCCTGGCCTATTACGACCGCTGCGGAAGCGCCGTGGTCACTTTGCCGGGGCCGGCGGTATTCCGCCACTTTTGCCCCGGCGGTGATAATCCGCCTGGGCAGCGCTGCTTGCAGCGCTGCCCAGGGGATTACGAGTCCCCGACCGCCAGCCTTTTTCTGGTGGTATGAACCGCCAGGAAAAGGCTGGCGGTACGAGGAGTCATGGGTCACCTGGGGGCCCATGCACTGCCCATGCCACTGGCATGGGCAGTGCAGGGCCCCCCTGACAGGGCCCCATGCGGCTTTTCACTGTCTGCCATGCAGACAGTGAAAAGCGCGACAGGTGCAACTGCACCCGTCGCACAGCCGCAACACCGCCGGCTCCATTTGGAGCCGGCTCCCATGTTGCGGCCCACATCCCCGCTGGGCTGGCCCAGCGGGGATGTCCAAATGGGCTCCACGGGAGTGCTGCCGCATTGGCGGCCGCCCGCCAAAGTTGTAATGGCCCCCTATAAGTTCAAAGGTTAAACTCCAGTATAGCGCTTTGAAACACAATAGCTACAGCTGGGGTTATTACAATGTCGTGAGGCATTGGTTCCTTACGGTTGCAGGGGAGGTAATGGTGCATCCGTGATAAGGTGTGGGCACCTTACGATCCAACCAGGGTCGATGAATCAAGATGGTCAAGATGTGCAGTGTCGACTTTGTGGTTTCTCGATCACACCATGGGGCCACAGGTGATGTGGCAGGGTCGGAGTCAGGTGTCCCGAATTTCAGTGACACGGCATTCAGGACTCATGCTGTGGCAGGACTTCAGAGGCACTGATGCTGCGTTGGGCCTTTGGTGTCGGTTCATGGACAGTGCACTCAGCGGAGACCATGGCTCTGTGTGCAGGCAATGACGAAGAGTCGGACAGCAGCACCAGTTCCGAGGTTGTACTACAGTCAATGCACTTGGTTTCTTCTTGGTTTCATCAGAGCTCACTTCCAAGGGCCCAGGTACTGGATTTCACACCAATTGGCAAGTCAGGACTCTCAGCAAGAAAGTCAAGGTGCTGGCAGATGAAGTCTTTGGTGTCTCTGAGACTTCTAACAGGAGGCAAGCTCAGTTCAAGCCCTTGGAGAACCTTGGAAAGCCAGATGTAGAAAGCAAAGTCCACTCCTTTCACTCCCAGAACAGAAGCAGCAAGCAGCAGGCCTGCTCAGTGAAGAGACAGACAGAATGGCAGTCCCTCCTACGGCATCTACCTCTTCTTCCTGGCAGAATGTCCTCAGTCCAGAATTGTTCTGAAGTTGTTGTCTCAGAGACCCAATACTTGTACTAATTTCTGCCTTTGAAGTAGGCAACCTTCAAAGGAAAGTCTTTGTCATGCACAAGACCCTGTCTTTCCTGCCGTGGCCCCAGACAACCTCCAGGGGGTTAGAGACTGCTTGTGTAAGGACAGGCACAATCCTATTCAGGTGCAAGTGCCAGCTCCTTCCACCACTCAAGCTCAGGAAGATCGAGACGTGTATTCCCCAACCTGGCAAAGACACAGAGTTGTTAAGCAACAAAATGTCCACTTTCTAAAAGTGGCATTTTAAAATTCTTACAAACTTCACCAAAAGATGCATTTTTAAATTGAGAGTTCAGAGACCCCAAACTCAACATCTCTATCTGCTCCCAATGGGAAATTCCACTGAAAAGTTATTTCAAGGCAATCCCCATGTTAACCTATGGGAGTGATGGGCCTTGCAATAGTGAAAACAGAGTTTAGCAGTATTCACTATCAGGACAAGTAAAACACACCAGTATATGTCCTACATTTTAAATACAGTGTACCCTGCCAAGGGGGCTGCGTAGTGCCCACCTTAGGGGTCACTTTCATGTGGAAGTAGGGAAGGTTTGGTCCCGTCGCACTGGCAGTTCCAAACTGCCCACATAGACAGGGCTAGTCTTGTTGGTGGCAAACTCAGTGCCATTAGCAGCATTTGATTTGTAGGCCCTGGGCACACACTGTGCTCCGTACTAGGGATGTACTAGTAAATAACATGCTAATCATGGATAAACCAATTACCAATACAATTTAGACAAAGAGCACTGGCACTTTAGCACTGGTCAGCAGTGGTAAAGTAGTGGTAAAGTGCCCAGCAAAAACAATGTCCAGCACAGGGTCAAAACATGTCAATAGCCAAAAAGACAGGGAATCCACACCAACAGCTGACAGGTCTAACACGTGTGCCCCCTCAGATGAAAATGGGGAGAACAACCAAACCTCATCACTAAGGCAGAAACATCTGGACAGACCATCAGCATTGGTGTGTTCTGTGCCAGGGTGGTGTTCCACCGTAAAGCCCATTCCTTGTAGGGAGATGGACCACCTCAACAATTTAGGATTTACACCCCTCATCTTCATTAACCGTCTGAGGGGCCTCTGTCCTGTCTGAACCTGGAAGTGTCCCAATCAAGTAAGGTCTTATCTTCTTCAGCACCCAGACCACAGCAAAAGCCTCCCTTTCAATTGCACTCCACCTCAGTTCACGTGGAAGTATCCTCCTACTGATGAAGTCTACAGGTTGACCTAGGCCCTCTTCATTAAGCTGTGAGAGCATGACTCTCACACCATGCTCTGAAGCATCTGTCTGCAACATGAATTCTTTGGAAAAGTCAGAAGTCTTGCTCACAGGTACAGGGCACATGGCCCCCTTCAGGGTGTCAAAAGCAGTTTAGCATGTCTCTGTCCAGATCACCTGATGGGTCCTCTTCCTGGAAGTCAGCTCTGTCAAAGGGGCAACAATGGTGCCATACTCCGTGAGAAATCTGTCTGACCCGGACAGATGTGAGAAAGGCTCTCACATCTGTCTGGGTCTTGAGGGGTGCCAAAGCCAGAGGGCAGGCCAGCTACAAGACTCATGCAGAGTCTGCTGAAAAAGTACCTTGGATGGAGCAAGCTTCAACATTGAAGAGCGATGCGAAGGCAATGCGTCGGTTCTGATCTACGTGACAGAGTTGAGCTTGGCAGTGGGTTCCCTCGTCAAACTCTGTTGAGATGTATGCAATGTGTCATCATCAAGCTACACAGCAATGTCCTCAGATCGGCGCTGCATCATTGTCAAACCTCGCAGTCAGGTCCTGCTTCATCATAGGATCAGCAAGGCGTCAGAGGACACCGTGGGCCTCATTCCGGGGACGGAGGAAGCACCGCCAACAGGCTGGCGGTGCTTCAGGGGCAATTCTGACCGCGGCGGTAAAGCCGCGGTCAGAAAAGGGGAACCGGCGGTTTCCCGCCGGTTTTCCCCTGCCCTAGAGAATCCTCCACGGCGGCGCTGCAAGCAGCGCCGCCATGGGGATTCTGACCCCCTTCCCGCCATCCCGTTCCTGCCGGTTTTTACCGCCAGGAACAGGATGGCGGGAACGGGTGTCGTGGGGCCCCTGGGGGCCCCTGCACTGCCCATGCCACTGGCATGGGCAGTGCAGGGGCCCCCTAACAAGGCCCCATTCAGATTTTCAGTGTCTGCAAAGCAGACACTGAAAATCGCGACGGGTGCCACTGCACCCGTCGCACACCAGCAACTCCGCCGGCTCCATTCGGAGCCGGCTTCATCGTTGCTGGGGCTTTCCCGCTGGGCCGGTGGGCGGCCTTTTGGCGGTCGCCCGCCCGCCCAGCGGGAAAGTCAGAATAACCGCCGCGGTCTTCTGGCGGTCTCCGCCCGGCGGGCGGCTCCCGCCGCCTGCCGGGGTCGGAATGACCCCCTGTGTCAGTTCTGAACAGTACAACAGTACAAATGTGTTTATTTTTGCAGAGAAACAGCAGCACATCCCACTTCTAAGGTCCAGGACTGAACTGGCAACTCAGGCACAGGTAGGATTCACAGAGTCCAGCAGCAGGAGCAGAGTTGCAAGAAAACAGGAGGCAACCCAGCAAGCACTTGGAGTCACTTGGATCTGTAGAGGATGTAGGGAGTAAAGTCCAGACTTTCCCACTCCCAAGCAAGAGGCATCAGGACAACACATCAATGCACTTGACCAGAGTGGCTCTCCCTCTGGTCAGCATAGCAGTCCTTCTTCCTGACAGGATGTCCTTCAGATCCAGAAGTGTTCTGATTTGGTAGGGTTTGGGGTCCACCACTTTGAAATGGGAGGGACTTTAAAGAGAGGCCTTTGAAGTGCACACAGTCCCTGCCTTTCCTTCCTTGGCTCCAGACACTCTCCGGGGGTTCTGCAACCCTTTGTGTGGGGGGAGGGAGACGCACAGCCCTTTTCAGGTATGTCAGCTCCTCCTTCCCATCTAACCCAAGATGACCCATCAGCCTGGTTATGGGAAATTAGAATAGAAATGTCACACCCAAGCTCTCTTTGTGTGTGACTGTCTAGAGGGAATGCACAAAGCCCACACCAGACCTGTATTCAGAAACTGGTGGAGACAGAATGTAAGAAAATGGCAACTTTCTAAAAGTGGCATTTTTAGAATTACAAATTAAAATCAGACTTCACCATGAATTGTGATTTTAAATTGTGAGTATAGAGACACCTAACTCCAAATGTCTATATTTTCCCAATAGGAAGTTACACCCAAAGGTTGCTTCAAGATATCCCCAATGTAAACATAAGGAAGAGATAGGCCTTGCTGCAGTGAAAAACTAATTTAATAGTTTTTCACTACCAGGACATGTTAAACTTAAAAGTACATGTCCAACATTTTGAATACAGTTTTCCCTGCTGGTGGGGCTAACCCAGGGGTGACTTATATGTAATACAAAAGGAAGGTTTGGACCTGGCAAGTGGGGCACTTTCCAGGTCAAAATGTCAGTTTACGATTGCACATATAGGCTCTGCAGTGGCAGGCCTGAGACATGTTTACAGGGCTACTGTTGTGGGTGGCACACTTAGTGCTGTACGCCAACTAGCAACATTTAACTTACAGGCCGTAGGCATATATCGAACTCTTTATTAGGCATTTACAAGGAAATTAAATACTCCAATTGGGGATAGTCCAATATCACCATGTTTTAGAGTACAGAGCTCCTGCATGTTAGCACTGGTTAGCAATGGTAAGGTGAACAGAATCTTAAGCCAGCAAAAATGAAGTCAGAAAAATGGGAGGTCAGAAGACAAAATGTTAGGAGAAACCACACCACCATAGATGCCAGGTCTAACATGTGCCACGAATGCTGATAGTGGAGAGAGCTCTCCAACCTCTTGGGATTTCTCTTCACTAAGGCAGAAGAACTTGGAGAGACCATCAGCATTGTCATGGTCTGCTCAAGGATGATGTTCCACCATAAAGTCTATTTGCTCACCAGTTTGGGATTTTCACCTCTCATCTTCATCGATCTTCTGGAGGGCCTGTGGTGTGCCTGTACCTGGAAGTGAATGACAAACAGGTATGGCTTCAGCTTCTTCAGTGCCAAGACCATAGCAAAGGCTCACCTTTCAATTGAGCTCCACCTTTGTTCCCTGGGAAGTCATCAGCCTACTGATGAAGGCCACACGCTGATCAAGGACATCTTCATTAGCCTGTGAGAGCACAGCCCCTGTGCCATGCTCTGAGGTTTCCCTCTACAGAACAAATTCTTGGGAGAAATCAGGAACCTTGAGCACAGGTGTTGTGCACATGGCTTTTTTCAGGGCATCAAAAGCTTTCAGACATGCCTCAGTCCAGATCACCTGATGTGGGTGCTTCTAAGAAGTCAGTTCTGTCAAGGGGGCAACAACAGTGCCATATACCTTGATTAATCACCTGTAATATCCAGTGAGGCCTAAACAAAAGGCCCTCACCTCTGTCTGGATCTTAGGGGCTCCCATGCAACAATGATCCCAATTTTGGCCTGGAGGGGCTGCACCTTGTCACCTCCTATTTGGTGACCCAAGTAGGCCACTGAACCCTGCTCTATCTGGCACATACTGGCCCTGGTAGGCAGGCCTGCCCTCTGCAGAGTCTGAAGTATTTCCTTCAGGTGGCACAGGTGGTCCTCCCAACTAGAACTGAAGACCACAATGTTGTCTAGGTAGGCAGCAGTGAAGTTCTCCAGTCTAGCTAGGGCCTGACTTACCAAAGCTCTGTAAGGCGGCAGAGGCATTTTTCACCCAAAGGGCATGCCCCAGTACTGGAAATGCCCTTTTGGTGTAGAGGATGCAGACCTCTCTTTGGCCCCATTAGTCAAGGAAATCTGCCAGTACCCAGAAGTTAGGCCAAGTGTACTCATGAACTTAGCAGCTCCAACCCAATCTATGAGCTCATCAGCTCTGGGGTTGGGGTGTGTGTCAGTCCTCCTGGTGATTGCATTGAGCCCACAGTAATCTACACAGAACCAGAGGTCAGGTATTACACCTGGTGGGCAGCCTTGGGGCCAGCACTACTGGGCTGGACCAAGGGCTTTTGGAGGGTTCAACAGCCGCAAGTGCCAACATTTTGGAGACCTTATCCTTAATGTTAGCCCTCACTTTGCCAGTCAACCTCAAATGTTTATTCTTTACAGGTGAACTGTTTCTAGTGTCAATATTATGAGAGCACCATGTAGTGAGCTCTGAGTTAAGTGGGAATAGAGAGGCAAACTGCCCAACAACTGGTAGCAGTCTCTCTGTTGATCTAGGGTCAGTGTAGGCAAGAGGCTGACACTCTCCACTGACCCATCCAGCTCTTTGGAAGTTAGGAGGTTGGGGAGAGGTTTACCCTCCTCTTACACCTATCATCAGTTACCAAGAGCCTCAATAAGACTCATTGTCGGGACTTAAGGTAGGAAGGACCTATTGCACTGGGGAATCCCAAAAAGGCAAAGATCCCCACCAGTACCCTGGCCACGTCAGGGGCAGTCACTGCCCTCAGAGGGATAGCCTCAGGGTACCAGGTGGCATGGTCCACCAACACCAGAACAAATCTGTTACCAATTGCTGTCTTGGGAATCAGAGGCCCCATAATGTTGATACCAACCCATGCAAAAAGGGTGCTAATGACAGGTAAAGTTTGCAGAGAGGGCTTGCTAAGTTGCAAGCAGTCTTTGATGTCCCTGAGACTGAAGAAAACAGGAGGCATGCTAGCAAACCCTTTGAGTCACTTGGTTCTGTAGAGGATGTAGAGAGCAAAACCCAGTCCTTCTCACCCCCAGGTAAAAGACAGCAGGCCAATATAGCAACGTAGTTGAGCAGAGTGGTAGTCCGTTCTGCCAATGCAGCAGTCCTTCTTCCTGGCAGAAAGTCGGTCAGATCCAGAAGTGCACTGATTTGGTAGGGTTTGGGGTGCAGCACGTATACCCAGTTGAGCCTTTGAAATGGGGGGACATCATAAAGAGGCTTTTAAAGTGCACAAGGTCCCTGGCTCCAGACACTCTGCAGGGGGTTATCAAGCCTTTTGTTTTTGTGAGGTTGAATGGCACAGCCCTATTCAGTGGTAAGTGTCAGCTCCTCCCTCCCATCAGCCCAGGAATATCCATCAACCTGGTGGTGGGCCATAAGAATGCAAATGTCACACCCCAGCTCCCTTCATTTGTGACTGTCTAAAGGGAATGCACAAAGCCCAGCTGTCACCCACCCCAGACGTGTATGAAGAGATAGGCAAAGGCACAAAAGGTTAAAGTAAGAAAATACCAACTTTCTAAAAGTGGTATTTTCAGACTTATAATTTAAAATCCGACTCTGCCATAACTTGTGATTTATAGCTTGTCCCAATTGGAAGCTATACTTAAATGTTGTTTTAAGGTGTCCCCAATGTTATCCTATGTGAGAGATAGGCCTTGCTGTAGTGAAAAATCAAATTAATAGTTTTTCACTACCAGGACATATTAAACTTAAAAGTACATGTCCAAATTTTTAAATAAACTGCACCCTGCCCTTGAGGTTAACCAGAGCCTACCTGAAGGTTAACATATATGTAATAGAGAAGAAGGTTTGGGCATGGCAAGTGAGTACACTTGCCAGGTCGAAATGGCAGTTTAAACCTGCACATACTGGCTTTGCATTGGCAGGCCTAAGACATGTTTAAGGGCTGGTGCACTGGGTGGCACAATTGTATTTTGAAAGTTTGCGCCGCTTTTGTGTCAAAAAGCAGCACAAATGTGGCGCTAAAAAAGTATAAATATGGGCCTAAGTTCGAATTAAGAATTCTTCACTGCGACTTTGTCGGCAGCGCCCTGCTGCCAACACCTCTTCCTCGGACACCGCCGGATCCCTTGCCCTGCTGAACTTTACATTTTGAAGACTTTTCAAAAATGTCTCCTATGTTTAAAGGTAAGTGGAGACTGGTGCCAGTCAACTGAGTTTATCTAAACATCGTTCTAAAACTAGGGTAACTGTTGACGTTGTACCATTCTTATGTGACTAGAGGTCATCGGTTGGTGCTTTGAATTTTTAGGTGCTATTTTGCACTTTAAACTTTCAAAAATCATGTTTGGTTTTGATAACGCGTCCCAATCTAGATAATTTACTCACTCTGGGACTCGTTTTAGGTCGATGAATCTTTTGACCCTGATTGAAGTCTCCTTAAGACGATATAACTAGTCAACATGTTAATTAATAATCAAGAACCCCATCAATAATCACAGTAGCAATTCAATCAAATTAATCAATGACATTAATAAGACTCCAACACCACCATGACCTTTCAGTCATGAATAACCACGCCAGATTTTTGGCAAGTTTATGATGTTTATTCCCTATTGATTACACTCTACTAGCAAGTTTATTAGTCTCAAAACCAAGAAGCACATCAACATTGTCATAATATGGCAACTCGATAAGATTTCATCAAAGCAAAGATTATGAATATTAGAACATAGCACAACGTCAACATGGATTAACTTTAGCAGAGTATCATTAGCGCATTATTCAACAAAGCATAGATTCAGTGATTTGTCTATTTTAGTCCGTTTAATGAACCCCTTAACTAACCTCGAATTAGCATTGGCATGTTGGGCTTCATGCAAACAATTTTGGCAACACAAATTTTGAAAACATCTATCTATGGTCTCTGTCAAAAGAAGCAGTTGGTACCTAGAAAAGAAAGGAAAATAGCCAATCACAATTTCATCATCATAAAGTTACCCTCCGTAATGGGTCAGCATACGCAGTCAGTCTTCGTCCTCAGGACAGCAGTTGATTCGGCACCGGCCAGGAAACACAGCAAAGTTCAGCAAGATCGAGAAAAAGGAATACTTCCCTCATAAGGAGGAAAAGTATAGAATTGGGCAACTCAAAGTAAGGATGGTTTGAGGAATCACAGCAAAGTCTTTAGGCAGAATGACAGCATGCAATGGCAAATTAACTCATATGGCAAAAGGGTGGCATAGATTGGCTCTGAATGGCATCTAATGGCTTGTAATAGCTGATTTCTCCTCGTGTCCATGAATATTATATCAATCTTGTGGTACAGTCCCCTAATTTCCAATTGGGCAGGTTTTAGCGCAACATCATCTCCATCCAATAGTTTACTGATCGCCCCATCAAATGTGTCACCTCATAACAGTTCTCACGTAGTTTATTGGCTCCTGTGACTGACGTCTCCAGCGGGTAAAATGTCCGGTATGATTTCATGTCCTCGTGGTACTCTCACAGACCCAGTCAGTAGTTCCATTGTCTATACCAGTTTAAGCGACCTTTTACCTGTTACAAGTTTACATTGTTGCATTCGGCAAGAATGTCTCCTTGAGCAAGTCGAGTTTCATGAGAATGAATCTCCTACGGTTACACTCATCTTCTAGCTTCTGGAAAAGTACAACTACATGTCCTTCAGCAAGTCAGCACACTGCGCGTTAGAAAAACACATTTAATATGAAACCAGGCAGCTAGGCCTCAACTCATGCTAACTAAGGCCCAGTGAATTAATTAGCAAAACGTTAATGTATACCTCTTAATATTAGTATAAAATCATACATTAATACATTATTATTACATTATTAGTCAATTTCATTAATCATCGTATATAATGGTGGCCACTCCCCGTGGGCACATTCCGGACTCACGTTTAGTAAAACACATTAATACGCTTTCTATGCTGCATTATTATGCATTAGTTCATAAAAATGTCATGTTAATCTTGATTATAAAACCCACACTCTAACAGTTTCACTGACTGGATTTTTGTTGTTTCGGTGTCAAATAAGTTATTAAATTTTACTCTAGTTTCCTAAATTGGTATGAGATTTTTCTGGTGTTCTGTTTTTACTTTATTACTGATTAAGAGCTGAATAAATACTTACACATTGCCTCTAGGTTAAGCCCGAATGATTTTGTGCCAAGGTACCAGAGTATTAAGCACAGGTTAATTTAGTGACATTTTGTGGTTCACCCTGACAAGGATTGTGGCTGTTCCTTGAGCAGGGTTTCACCCCCACAACCAATAACACAATGTCTCATAAAAGGATCTCTTGAATTTAAACCCTTTCCTGTGTGATTGATCATTGATGTAAAGATTAATTAAAATTATAGCAAGATGACATACGAACCAAATAGATCAACAAATGAATTACAAAGAAAGCTCAATACGAAGATTATGGTTCTTCATAGGTTAAGATGAGTACATGGCAAAAGTACACTGCATAAGTACAATCACACAATCAATGCATAACGTTCATTAATGAAAAAACCTGAAGGCTAACATTCTGAGTCTTCCTAGACTAAAATGGCTATATGGATCAGCGGCCTCTCTGCCATAGTGGAGTAGCATTGCCCCACTGCTGAAAGGCAGCAGAAAAATAAAATGATAATGGAACTATTGCAATGTCATTTTATTTTTGGCTTCCTCCTCAAAGGGCAGGGTGGAGTGGGGCAGGGTGATCCTCGTCAGCAGCAGAGGGAAGAGGGGTAGTGTACATTCTAAGTGCACATGTGTGTTTGGCCCACCAACCAAGGCCGGCCAAAATGTCATGTGCACTTAGAACTCTCCACCCTGGCTGTATTGCACAGCTAGGGTGAAGAACCAATGCAGGCTCCCAATACCCAGCTGACGGGCATTTCAGGCCGCTCAGACCAATCCAGGTGATTCTCTCATGCTGGTTAACAGCATGAGAGAAGCTTCTGGATCTGGTGGGAGAGAGTAATAAAGAGTCACAAACCGAGAAGCACTGAGGCAACGAGGAACACAGAGACAGCATGTGGCAGGTACGTGGGTTTTTCCAATTATTTTTTATTATTAGCACAACCCCCCCTCCGCACCACCTCTCACGCACCTTACCAACCATCATTACAAACAGCTGCAGCTGGTTATATGGCAAAAGTTCAAGGTACAATCATCCCATTGAAAGAGACAAAAGTGCAATCAAGCCCTCAAATACATATAATTCATTAGTGAAACATTGAATGCTAGCATTCGGACTCTTCATAGGCTAAAAATGATCATGCGGCAAAAAAGATCAAAAGTGTGGTTGCGCTGTCGAATACAAAACTTTGATGAAAATAAGCCATCACAAATAAAATTAATTATCTCACCTAAATAGAACAATATGCAGAAACTGCAATTATGGCATTACGTACGTAATCTATCTTAATAAAATCATCAACTGCAAAAATGATTATTCGCAGAGGGGGGCAAAAGTACAATCATAGAATATGATAAAGGATCAAAAGTGTAATCATGTCATCAAAAAGAGCCAAAAGTGCAAGCATGCCATCAGATGTAAAAGCTTCATTAACAAAAAACTGAGTGCTTGAATTCTAAGATTTCATGAGCTCAAATGGCTATTTATAAAAATAAAAAAGTGCAATTGTGCCATCAAATAGATAAAATTCATTAAAAGAATACATGAGAGATAAAGACATTGGGGGTTATTCCAACTTTGGAGGAGTGTTAATCCGTCCCAAAAGTGACAGTAAAGTGACGGATATACCACCAGCCGTATTACGAGTTCCATAGGATATAATGGACTCGTAATACGGCTGGTGGTAAATCCGTCACTTTTCCGTCACTTTTGGGACGGATTAACACTTCCTCCAAAGTTGGAATAACCCCCATTATCTCATCTAAATAGGACCGAATGCAAAAAGTGCAGCACTACATATATAATCAATTGTAATACAATCAGCATCGACAAAAATAATTGTTACAGAAGCGTAAAAGTGTAAACATACTTTCAAATAAGTAAAACTAATACAAATGATCGATACAGACACTTCGAAATGTGGTTTCTCATTTGGAAATCAAAGAAAGAAAAACAATTACTCGTGATTTTTAATTTCCTTTACAGGCAAATGTTATGAATTTGAGAAAGCGAGGCATCAGCTAGTCACATTCTTCCATGAGACATGCTTTACCTGCTATCTGACAATTCTCAATCAGATTTTGCTCCACATGAACGACAGGAATGGAATACGCCTTGCCTAAGCCTACGATACTACTCTAAGGGGGTCAACTCGAAGGGGTATCTCATTAATGCTAATTTTTGCTCCAGTGGCCTGGGTTGCTTAAGATAATGTGGGGCCCTCTGTTGTTCATATAGCCTAAGGAACAATCTAATATGCACTTTTTTCTGAAATCTTCAGTATCTTGCGTAGTTGATAGGAGGTTAGCCTGGATGTTTACTAATTTAGAATGTAATTTATCTGGAAACTCTTTCAACCAGAGGCCCCTTGCTTCTCGTTCTTCTATGGCCCTTTCCAAGTAACCTAACCAACTGGAGCTTTTAATTGTCATTGTCCAAACATAAAATTTCATAATATCTAGGTCCACTCTTTTCAACATGTAGCAATAAGAAATACATCCGAGTTGAATAAGCCATTTACATCTGGTCAGGTTAAACTCTAATTTTACTTGTACTTGGGAGAACGTGGGAGGGAGTCTATGTGCCTGGCAGTAACTCCTACGATGTATTGTCTCAAACATGTCAACCTGTTTATCTTTAACTGCAATCATGCCACAAAGCAGCGTTGCATTTAATTTATACTCTTGCACAATTGAGTTGTACAGAATATTGTGCTCAAAGAGGTGGCAGCATTCTTAAGTGATGTTTAGTGTGCTATTGCACACCCAGTCTGATCACCCAATGGCATTTCTTATTTTGTTTCCTACCCCAAAAAATATGATCGTTGTTTTGGATGTATTCATTTTAATTTAATTACTTGTGCCAAATCCTACAAGCCTTTGAAGGCCCGCTCCAGTTAGATCCAACAGAACAGTGTCATTGGTATATTCTAAGAGAATAACTTTCACATCTGCATGCTTGGGTGGGCAGGCTCTTTTTGGGAAAGGGACTTTCACCATGTCCACTAGGTGTAAATTAAAAAGTAGAGAGGCCAATAAACAACTTTGCATCTATCCCTTGTTCGTGAGAATTTTCCCTGAGGTGATCCATTTGAAGGTAAATATTATCTTCACCCACGTGTTTAAATAGAGACCATTGATTGTCTTCAGTAAGGGATGCAGTGTCCCCCATTCATTCATTCAGACCTTTCCCTAGGTTGCAAGCTGAATTAAAAGGGCATTGAGATGTTATTACAAGTATGAACCAGCAGGTTAAAAATGTGATGAGAAGTGTGGGTTTTCAGTAACTTAAGACATACTATATTTTTAAAGGGATTAAAATGTGTTTAAGAGGGAGACATAAGCATAAGTACTGCATCCTCTTTCCATATCTGTTAACTCACCTTACTCAGCTTCTCAGTCATTTAACAGCTATCAAACTTTAAAATAGTAAATATTTGTGTAGACAAACCTTGGGGCATATTTACTAATATTTGACGTGGTGCAACATAGCAAGACAACTTGCTGTTCTGCTTCAAATGGAGAGAACAGGAATGTGTCATATCAACTAAGATATGGTGCATTCCGGCTCTATGCTGGTGCATTAGTGGCTGTCAACAGCCAACGCTACACCCTTGCACAAAACAATCCTCTGAGGCGTTTTCCTCTTTGTACACGTGCTTCAGAATTCAGCACACATAGAAAGAGGAAACCATGAGGAGAAACTACCATATTCCTCCTTGTTACACCTCCCATGGGAAAGCATAACATTCTGATACTTCCACCAATTTACCCTTGTTAGTAAATCTGGAAATGTGTAAAAAACCATGAGTTGATGCATGGGAATACCCATACTAAACCAATTGGAACACCTTCCTAGGGCAGAGTAATAGAGTAATGCAAGGCAGCAACTTGTGCTACCTTGTGTTACTTCAGATTTACTATGCTATGCAGAGCCATGAAATGTGGCTCTGTGCTGAGTAATAAATCTCACTTAAAGGCTTGCATTGCTCTTGATTCACCTTGCTTCACACAAGGGCAACGCAAGCCATTAGTAAATCTGGGCCTTTGTGTGTAGTGAATAGTTGAACATCCATCCAGGGACTAACTAGGGCCGGGTCATGAGGCCAAGCAGTGGGAGAAAATCCTTCTACACACGATAGCCCAGATTTACTAAGCCCTTGCGTTGTTACTGCATCACACAAGGTGATGCAAGGCAATGTACGGGCTTAAGTGTTATTTACTAAGCCATGCAAATCCACCATGTGCGGCTGTGCCTGGTTAAGTAGTTCCAGACTAAGCCAAGACAGTGCAAATTGCTGCCTTGCATTACTATGTTGTGGGAAAGGCGTTCTATGGGTGGAATGAACATTCTCACACATCCATCCATGGATTTTGGTGCATTCACAGATTAATTACTAGGGGTAGGAAACCTGGGAATGCATAAACATGCTACACCATCCCAACAGAGGGGCAACAGGGAGAGAGATGTTTATTTCTCCTTATTGTTTTCTCTTTTTATATGTGGTGCATTCTACAGCACATGTAGAAAGAGGAAAATACCTCTAAGATTTGTTTTTGTGCAGGAAAGTGTACCTTCCTCACAAAAACAATCCTACCTGTAACAGAGGCACACTTGCAATATGGCACATTGGTGCTAGACAGAACACTGTACGCAGTGCAGAGAGATCATGAATGTGCTGTATCTTAGTAAATATGGTGCATTCCTCCGCTCTCCACCTTGTGCAGTGCAGCACAACAAGTTGTCTTGCTGTGTCGCATTAAATCTTAGTAAATCTGGCCCATTGTGCGCAGTGGTGATTAGTTGCCTTCAGAGCGATGCTCATGGATGACTAAGCACAGGTCTAGTGTTTGACACCTGCTGTGTGTGGCCAAGCCTGTGTGCAGTGGGGTGTGGATGCAGGTGAAGGGGTGGGCACAGAGCCATTCTGTGAGATCAGGCCAAGAGGCCAACCCTCACTGCTCACTGCACATGCTCTAAGGCCCTATTCAGAGGGTGCTGGACATTCGTGGAGAGTTGGGCACTGGGAAAATTTAGAATATGAAAACAGTAATTCATTGTAAATATAATGTTAAAATTATGTTAGCATTAGGTGATGAAACAAGTAACATTTAAAAAAATGTAAAAACCACTAAAATGCACCAGTTGTAGTTTAGTCAACTATTACAATTTGTCCCCTATAATGAACTGCTTTTGACCTCACACTGCACTTCTCATGACATGTTAAATTACATTATTGATTCCATGGCTCATTAGATTTAAAGAACAATACTGCTTAAATAACTCATGGGCATTTCAGTCCCAAAGATAATGATCAGTGTTACTGTTTTGATACCAAGTTACCCTGCATATTAGCTCCAGGGTTTAAAAAAAAAAAAAGTTTAACAATCACACATTGGGGGTTATTACAACTTTGGAGGAGGTGTTAATCCGTCCCAAAAGTGACAGTAAAGTGACGGATATACCACCAGCCGTATTACGAGTTCCATAGGATATAATGGACTCGTAATACGGCTGGTGGTATATCCGTCACTTTACCGTCACTTTTGGGACGGATTAACACCTCCTCCAAAGTTGTAATGACCCCCATTGTGTTTTCATCTAATTTGAAAATGCAAAGCATTTCACACACTGGTTGTTTTCTTTTGTTTAAAATCTGACCCATCTTACCACTACTGTCACCCCATCTCAAGCAGTATGAGCTACATTTGCTAACATTTCATGCACCAATGTGCAGCAAGTCAACTTGTTGCACTACTCAGCGTTGTTTGAAAGTAAGACATACATAAAGTGGGATTCATCACACATAGAAAAAGGAATTAACAGAGAAATATGGATATTTCCTTTTGTTACACCTGGGTCTGGGAGGTGTACCATTTTGACACATTCCCAGTACTCCTTGTAAATCTTGGAATACACCAAAATCCATGGGTGAATTCCTGGGAACGCTTATACTCCACCTATGAAACTCCTCCATGAAGCGTACTCCACCTATGGAACTCCTCCATTCAGCAAGGTAACACAAGACATCGATATGCGTTACCTTTTGTTATGTTGGATTTAAAAAACACACAGAGTCATGAAAGGAGGATTTGCATGGCTTAGAAAAATTCCATTAAAGTGCTTATGTTGCCTTTGTGCCATGCAAGCCCTTAGTAAATCTGGCTCTATGTGACCAGCACTCAGGGAAAGATTTGTCATACTTTCACACATCACAACTGTTGCAATTGGGTTCCACCCAATCAGTACACCTGGATTTTTTTGTTGTTTGAATCACCCTCTATTGTACTTTTCACTGTTGGTGAGTCTCACTACATGTGTCTCACAATGGTAATCACATGGCAAATGGACTGAAAATATTTACTGCCAGTGTCTGCCTTTTAAGATAAGTCTGCTGCAAAGTGGCAAAGGTAAGGGGCACTAGGCTGGTGACTCAGGAACACTTGTGCACACAATTGTGCACACATTTGCAGACCTCACATGGGAGTCTATTGCTGCGCCCAGCCCGGTAACTGTGCACAAGTAGTCTGGTTGCCATTTTAAACTTTCCCAGCATACTGTACAGGAGGATTGGGAAAGGGGTGGTGAGGTGACACAGCATGGGGGACTGGCTTTTGAAACCTTCCTCTCCCCTTTGAAAATTCTTGCACAAGACAGAGACTGTCTCTTGCCTGGTGATTTTTCTGCACTTCTTTACTGGACTCTGGGGCTGCCATGGACCAATGGAAGGAAGAACCCCCTGTTGCCCACAAAAGACTAAAAACTCCTCCAAGTTGATCCCAGGACCAGTGAATGTCCTCAAGGGCCAGTAAGGCTGGATCACTTATGCCCCCTGAGGACCAGCTGGGGAAAACCTTGGACTTCTGAACCCAGAGACATTGACCAGAAGGAAGGCAGGAGCAGGGAGCCAGGAGGACCATCTCCCTGAGGATCACATTGCTTTGGAGGCCAGGAAGTTTGCTGCAACTGCCCCTGATGGCTGGACACCGGTACGAGTAATATGAGCCCAAGATCAGCAAAATCAGCCAAAAGGGCCTGAGTTTTAGCATTTGAGAGATTGGTAACCTTTTCTTGCAGTGGAGCCAGTGGGGGCTGCCACCCTTTTACCAGTTATCCATGGGGAAAGGGCCAGGGCCTGGGGGGGTCAGTGCAGGATTTAATAATCATTTTTTGCCAGGGAGGGGATGTACATGTGACTCCCTCCGTGGACTCTGCATCTCCCTGGGACTCCATCCCCTGGGTGTACTTGTGAAGGAGGGGTTGAGATTCCATTCCCAATTCCCGAAGGCATGTCCACCAGCAGTGAGCCTACAGCACTCCCCATACCCATTTCTGGGGGTAGCGGGCAGCCACTGTGAGAACAGAAATCCCTGCCTGCAGGAGAGGGCAGTGAGAGAGAAGCTGCCGGCATGTGTGGCCACACATAGAGGAGTGTGCAGCATGGGAACTGTTGGAGCAGGGAACCCTCAGCTGCCCCCAGCATTGAAGAGGCATGGGGGAGTCAGTAGTGCTCATAAACCCATCTAAAAAAAAGAGAAAGTCCTAAAAGAAAGCTTTGTGGCTCTCCTAGGTCTCCTTTGGATTTTCACCACTCTTTTAATGCACTCCCAAGACTGGAGATTTGACTGCAGAGCTGAGAGTGCAGTACCCTCTAGGGGTTTATTTTATGGTTGCATTTATGTTAACCTGAAAATGTTTGAAAAAGGCACATGCTGTACAGCGCTCTCTATGGCTAAGTCTATAGTTGCATGTTAATGTACTCAAAAAGTGATGCCTTTTAGAGGGTGTTTTTATGATTGCATTTTCCTGGTTTATAAGTCTACAAAAAAAACATAGGCACCTGTTTTGTTAATTTTTAAATGTTTTATTAATACAATGATGTTAGCTGTGATTATGGATCATTGTGAATATCCTTTATTAATAGCAATAATGGTATTTACACATGATTATTATTGATGATTGCATTTATGTGCAAAGTGATGTCTTTAGTATGTGAATTGTTCATCTTGAACCTTTGACCAACCCAGTAGACTTACCTCAAAGTTTGCATGAGGTCAAAGGTGATTATGCAATGTCATCTATGGTCTTTTTCTTCTGCCACTGTATATAGTTGTTAAATACGACACAGTATTTAGTAGCTTATTTGTCATAAAAGTTATTTTATTTTTTCTAACTGAAAAGGACTGATTAGACAATAATTTGTTGAGTGTTTTTATTGTATGCCAACAAACAGTGATTACCTGCCCACACCACCTCCCCTGAGTAGACTGCTCTGCTTCACTACTCTGAGAGAGTCAAGCGTTATAATGGGTTGCTTTGATCCCAGTTAGGAGAATTGTGGACCTATTACTTGTGCAGGCCATACAACTAATAACCCAATTTCCTACAGCAACCTAACAAGACTTCTTCTGTACCTGTGCTACAAAGAAAAGGGCAGTAATACACCATCTTTACCATTGTATGGCAGATTCCTGTCTTCTCCTTGCTGTGGCCCACAATGGGCTGCCTTGCACCAATGCACGCACCTTGCGCCATGGGGAAAGGGTGACTGCATTGTATGTAGATTTGATTTTGTGCAAGAAGGGGTACACATATATGTACATATTTACATACAAATATATGTATATATATATATATATATTTATATATATATATATACATATATATATATATCTATATATATATATATATATATATATACATATACACATTACCTAGTGGCGGTCACCACTAGGTAGTTATAGTTAGGACCAAATTTCAATAGAATTTTTTTTTTAGTTTTTTGCTAATAACGTTGGCTTTGATTGATTAATCTTCACAACATTTTTCAAAAGGCAACAGACCTCACTTCAGTTGCTGTCTGGAATGTTTCGGGGTGATCCATCACTAGGGAAAAAGGTGGGATCCTAAACACATTTTCTCTATTTATTTTTCTTCAGGGATTTTGTGATAGCGCCGAAACCACTGGACGGGATTACACCATATTTGGCAGAAAGGTAGCTCTTGGTCTAGAAAGAGGCTTTTTTATGTGGTATAAATCTATTCAGTAGATTTAGAGAAATTAAAGCAAAAGAAAATTTAAATTTGTATACATATATATATCGGGATGCAAAGGATTTGCGACCCCTCCCGATCTCGTGCTGGGATCTGATTGGCTGACCACACTTCAACAAGGAAGTATTATCAGCCATATTGGGATTCAGCTACAGTAGAGTCCCACAAAAAAGGTTAAAAATAAAGAAAAGGGGCCAGGGAAAAATCAGTCTGGCCCCTTAGTTCTGGTGGTGGGCTCCAAGAGGGACTGACCCACCCCCCAAAGGGCTTAAAAGCATTTTTTAAATTTACGACAGGAGTTGCAGTGGATCCGCCATAATTTTTGTTTTTTAAAGGGCGGGCTCCGGCACTTTCCTTTTTTAAGTCCCCAGGTGGGCCAAGTCCTGGGGCCACTTACATCATAATGTGGTTTGGCTGACTTGCCCACTCCTGCTGCCCCAGGGCCCCCCACTTCCTGGGGCTTATAACAGAGATGCCAGGGAGGACACCACTGCCCGCGGACCACCACCTTCCCAGGGCCTTTATTTTTGTGTTACATGGTGCAGGGGGGCAGTGTGCCCCCCACTTGGCCTTCCTGGGGCTTTTATGTTATATGGTGTGAGGGGCTGCGTGCCCCCCCACTGCCCCAGGGACCACCACCTCACTGGGGTTGTATGCAAATATTATACATGGGGGCGTGCAGCCCACTCGCAGCCCCAGGGACCACTACCACCCCAGGGCAAGTAGTAAAAAAAGAAAGGGAGTTTGTTTCAGAGCCCACCACCTCCCCGGGCTACTTCCACATTGGAGAAGGGCTGCATGGCCCCCCTCGAGGATTCCCTTATGGCCCTGGGGACTGTTACCATCCAGATCCAGCTCTAGCTATATCCCAGGGTGCCCACCCCGACATTGCTCCATTTCCTGCAGGTCCCGCTGTCAGAAAGCAGAGTTTTCATCTCTCTTTCCAAGGTAGACAGATTAAAACATTTCTCCAACAACCAGGATGATACTACTTAAAGCAGCTACTTGGTTGCTGGAGCAATGCCACCTCCCGCTGGAGACAGGAGCCGGGTGAGAAAGCAAGGGAGTCCTTGAGGCTCCCCCACGGTCCCAGATATGCCATTAAAGGCACACAATAAAAAACAAATAATAATATGGGACCACGGGGAGGCCTTGAGTCTCCCTCTTTGGTCCCAGATATCTGGTTAAGGACAAAAAATTAAACATTTTTGAAAAACAGCTTGCCTAATGTTGAATGTCCACCACCCTGTGAGTTGAGGGTTCGAGTCCAGGTGTGTCCCTACTCATTTCCCTCCTTTCTTTTCTTTCCAATTACAAATGTATCAGGCTCATACTGAAAGGTGATTTTACTATTTTAGTTGACAAATATATTTTTGCATTCAATTTGTGCAGAAATATCTCACTCTAAGTATATCATACATCAAAGCCTAAAGAACTCTCTATCTCCCTCCCTCTCACTCTCTTTCTCTCTCTCTCTTTTAATCTTTTTCGCCCATCACAGATGCACTCATACTCTTATGCACCCACTCACAGAACTACTCAGTCCCTCATGCACACGCACAGGGTCCCAGTCAAACCCTCATGCACCCACTCACAGCCCCAGTCAGACCCTCATGCACCCACTCACAGACTCACTCAGCCTCTCACACACCCACTCACAGACCTTCTGAAACCCTCATACACCCACTCACTGGGGCCAACAGCCGGCGCGCACGGCCTAAGGCCGTACGCGGCATTGGCTGCATTAACATATATAATGAAAATTACTAAAAGTAAAAAAAAAAAAGAAATTCACTGAAAAAAACCCAAAGGTTACAGGGACGTTATAGTTAGGCTCACATTTTGAACGTATCAAACCATAGAAATTCACCAGTTAGAGTTAGAGTTTTCTCGAGTAACTATAACTCATACCCTAAGATAACTATACCTCGCGCCCTCACCATGCACTGCTGATTTCCCCACAAATTACGGCACTCATGACATCTTTGATAACATCATTGATAATATCAATCTAATGTTTGCAGCCAAATGTTTGACAAAAAACTGTGCATGGCGAGGGTGTGCATGTGTATATACATATATATATGCAAACCACACTCCTTTCAGAAAACAGTTAAAAAATAACAAAACAGAATTAACTCTGTCCCCACTAGATTCAACAAATAAAGACTTAAAATGAAAGTATTGCACTTTTTTTAAACCAACAGAAAATAACCCACCTGCTTCACATTACAACACCCCAACAAAAAAACTGCAGAGAAAATGGAAAGAAGGAAACTGCAAAGAAAGTGCAACATCTAGCAAAAACATGCATTTACGTATAAAACAGAAAAAGTGATGCATAATTTTGTATATGAATAACAAACATATTTTACATTTTATAATTCCAGTAATTTGTGCTATTACACTATTTTTATAGGTCACGAATGACGGAAGCACCGCCAACAGGCTGGCGGTGCTTCAAATGGCATTCTGACCGCGTCGGTAAAGCCGGGGTCGCCCTGCCTGGGCCGGTGGTATTCCGCTGTTTTTGCCCCGGCTGGGAGAATCCGCCAGGGCAGCGCTGCAAGCAGCGCTGCCCTGGGGATTCTGACCCCCGTACCGCCAGCCTGTTTCTGGCGGTTTTCACCGCCAGGAAGAGGCTGGCGGTAAGGGGTGTCCTGGGGCCCCTGGGGGCCCCTGCACTGCCCATGCCAGTGGCATGGGCAGTGCAGGGGCCCCCTAACAGGGCCCCGGCCAGCTTTTCACTGTCTGCCTAGCAGACAGTGAAAAGCGCGACGGGTGCAACTGCACCCGTCGCACTACCGCAACACCGCCGGCTCCATTCGGAGCCGGCTCCTGTGTTGCGGCCTCATTCCCGCCGGCCCAGCGGGAATGTTGGAATGGGGACCGCGGAAATTTGGCCGCATGGCGGCCGCCGCCCGCCAGAGTTGGAATCATCCCCATAGTACCTGATAATGAGTTTGGCAGTCTGGGGACCATCTTCACAATGGTGGCAGTATGACCTCCTCCATGTTGGCAGTTCAACCGCCATATTACGATATATGCTTTTGCATAGATGGAAGATTGCCCAGGTTCCGCCGGCACCGCCAGCAACACTGGACTGCGGTGGCGGCAAAATAGGCCAAAAGCTGTAAGAGGTCAGACCGTGAATGTCCATACCAGCCCAATTGTGATGCTGCTTTCCACTGACGTGACTGTGGTGGTCCAACCACCACATCTGAGCTGGCGGAAATGGAGGGTTATAAGGCAGACACTCACCGGAAGGCAGTGTCACACATCCTATGCCACCATGAAGCTGAACCTTTATGTCCTGCTGCTGCCTGTGCTTCTTAATGGTGCACAAAATTGATGCAGTTGTGGATGCAACTGGCGGTAGGCCAAACGCTTACCCATTTTTTCCAACTCCACAGCAAATCGATGGGTGACGTTAACCTGTTACGTCGGTTGTGCTACATGCCCCAAACATATTCTGAGTGCCCGGTTCAGAATTGTACACAGCGTATGACCCAATCACAGCCTCATGATGCTCCCTTTGGCCAGGTCACTGACACTGCACTGCCGCCCTCTACAAAAATTTATATGTGAGCACATTACAGTTTCAGGGATATTGATGTATTCATAACATTGTCTCATATAATAGCAATCCTCATCAATATTATACTTCAAAATTGAAGTGACACTCTCACATTGTTCACATGCCATGGCCTATCATGACATAACATATAAGTGTGTATGGATGTGTCATTGAACCCAAACAAACCTTCCCTGCAAAAATCTTGTCATGGACTCACACATATCACCCACATTGCAAGATAATGTAAGGTAAATGGGATGTAGAATAATTTGTGTGACAAGCATCCAAAGCTCACAATTTAAACAATCCCTGCAGAATAGGTATGGTGACATCAGAATGACTCCAGGGAGGCTGCTGCCCTGGGACCCATTTCAATTTCCACATCCATCAAAACAACTATTTACACAGGAACTGTGGCTTGATGAATATCAGACACAACCAATAGTATAACCAACTGTCATGTTTATGTGGCAAATGTGTAAGTGAAAGTCTAGAAAGCAAATACGCTAGTAACAGAATTGATCATACATTTAGATAAAATATGTGTAAGGTGCACACATTAAACTTGACAGATGTCCACATGTCAAATGTATAGGAAGATAGCACAATTGAACACCATCCATGTGTGGACAAACAAACCTCAAGCATGCACACATGATACAAATGGACAATCTACATCAGCGAGAGAAATGTAACCTGATAGATGTTGACATTGGCCAAGCCAAGATGAAATACTTACCATATGAAATACCATCCAATGCAATGCCACCCCAGTTGAATTACAGCCCACACATCTATCTATGAAACATTTCTCTTGTCGTGGGTAACTCCAGCACTAGTTCCAAAGCCAGATCTTACCAACTAAGTCAAATAGACCACAAATCAGGGTAAAACAAACACAACTGTAGTCATACATCACAAATCATTCATGAACATCAAAAAGGTAAAAAAGTAATGGTAAGACCAATGTATAGCAAAACAACCAACTGATGTTTATTTACAACAATCAGAAAATGAAGAAAAGCCCAATGGCCAGTCCTTCTGCCAAATATGCTGAGCACACTGCTGTGCCCCACAATTTGCCTCACACATCATTGTCACAGGAACCTCCACAGGAAGGGGCATCTAATGGGCATTCCAGGTGTCAGGAATCCCCAAGGTGCCTCCTGCGTTATCTGTCAGCATCCCCAGGGATTAGGGTTAAATCATATCTCTGTTCTTGGTTAAACCTTCATGTTTCTAAGTAAACATAATGTGCTGTGTTACACAATTGGTTTTATCAATTCTTGTTTTTACCAATGCTTGTTTGCTAATGTGAGTAGTTGTAGACATGTGCTTCTAATTGGGTGTGGTGACGTTATTTTCATCCACACATGGAACCTCAACTGCTTTCCTGATTGGCTATAAATAGCAGAGTGAAGCGTGCCTCCCTGCTTGGCTTTGTTTAGCTTCCTGATCTCAGCACCTGACTTGGCAGTCCAGCCCCTGCAGTCATCCTCGTATTCAGGACATTTGAGGCAATTCTTTTCTTTGTTCCAGTACCAGCTGACACCAGGCATTCTTCCAGCACACCTCTGGTATTCTCCAGGGAGTTTGTTCTTTGAGCTCTGCCCTTTCCTGGAACAGCTGGTGTATTTCAGACCTCGTATTTTGGCAGAGTGCTTATCTTGAAGAGACAAATGCATTTCTGAACATTCTACATTATTATTGTAGTTACTTGCCTAATTATGCTCCAGGAAATCTGCTTGAGCTCAACTACTACAAAAAGTGACATTCAATTTTAAAACAGCATGTACGTTACTTTTCTTTCTCTAATAGCATAACTCTTGGATTTAAATTGTGTCATTAATGCCTGTGTTTCAGGTTTGGGGAATTTGCTTTTTGAAGGGTTTTTCACACACACAGTGAAACCAAACTATGCCACCCTAACTGTTTGAACCCAGAGAGGACATTTGTATTTCTTGGATTGTTTTTGTTCCTTTTAGTTTAACCCTGTGCATGCAGGAAAGTTATATGTGATATAATATATGCCCTTGTTTGTCTTTCTATTGCATAATAAGTGCAACCGCAGTTCTAATTGTAGTGTGCAACAGGGAATCTCTGTGAAGCCAGCCTTAGTGTTGCAGTACTTATTGTTATGGCATTCAGTTTGGGTTTTTGGTAATGCAGTGTTAGTAATTGTGCCAACAGTTATTATTATGCAAGAAAAGTGCTGGAGCATCCCAGTGTTCTTCTACCACTCCGTTGTCCATATCAGAAAGAGAGATTCTGTTTCAAGGAAGTTAAATGCACTAACTCTATTATCACTCTGTCAACAATGACCTGCCCCCCGAAGATACAGGGTGCCTGGTAGGACCGGCAAGACGTGGCAATGTTTTGTATCTTTTGCTTCCACTTCCCTTTTCCTTTTGGGACACCTGGCGGGGCTTCTGTGTCCACCAGGAAGTGCCGAGAGGTGTTCCAGGAGGTTGGGGGTATACCATTGCCCCAGCAGACATCATGCTTTTCAGGTGAGTGGCACCGTCTCAACACCAGGGACCTCAATGATGACCGTTATGTACGGTGGGGTCAGGTTTTGGATATGTGAATTTGGTCTTGTGAGGAGTGGGCTTCACTTTGGGAGGGGTGGGCTTCTTCTTGGGTTTGGTAGGGGCATGGTTGGTTTCAGTGGGGCTGGTGTTACAGGGGAGTACTTGGACGTGGAAAGAATGGGTTGGGGTGTGGGTGGGGTCCCTTTTGCTTTGAGAGTGGGGTTTCACTGGGGTAATGGCAAGGGCAAACATAAAACCTTCTTGAGGAAAATGGGTAGGGTGTTTAGGAAAGGATAGGAATTGTGAGGTTGAGGACATGCTTGTGTCAAGTGTGGGTGTGGCTGTTGGTGCAGATGTTTGTGTCTGAAGTATGTTTGTGTTTTGTTGGTGTCTGTTGAGTGTGTCAGTGTGGGCAGTTGCGTCTCTTGGTGGGCTGTGACATGGATGTGAATGGTAAGGTGGGAGTGGTGGATGTGTCTATGTGGGGGGTAGTGTCTGGGGTATGGTGTGAGTGGTGGCTGTGTCTGTGGGTATTGGGCTCGTATCTGGGGGTATGCTATGAGTGGTGGCTGTGGGTATTGGGGAGGTATCTGGGGGTATGTTGTGAGTGGTGGCTGTGTCTGTGGGTGTTGGAATAGTGTCTCAGGATATGTTGTCACTGGTGGCTGAGTCTGTGGGCATTGGGGTGGTTTCAGGGAGAATGTTGTGAGGGGTGGCTATGGGTGCTGGGGTAGTGTCCTTGGGTATGTTTTAAGTAGTATCTGTGTCTGTGGTTGTTGGGGTGGTGTCTGGGGATGTGGGGTGAGTGGTGGCTGTGGCTGTTGGGGTAGTGTCTGGGGTATGGGGTGAGTGGGGTGATTGTTGAGTTCTTGCATGCTTGTTTGTCTTGTACTGTTTGTGTTTATGTGTGATGCTTGTGACTGTTAAGGTGTGTCCATGCATATGTGTGAGTGTGTTCGGGACATGTATTGGAATAGGAAAATTGGATGGGGAAGAGGAAGGTGGGGAGGGATTGTGGAGGGTGGTAGGCTGCTGTGAGGGCAGAGGCTTGAACCTGAAAAGATTTCTGCAGGATAGGCACAGCACTGTGAATTCCTTCTTGGTATGCAACCATCTGTTGGAGCTGGCTGCCCTGTACCCAGATGGCATTCAGAATGGTCATCTGAACCACAGAGATGCTTTTCAGAAGGCCAATCACCTCTTTACTCAGAGCAGCAGAGGTAACAGGGGCAGTTGTAGGTCCTGAGTGTTTTGCCACCACTAGGGAGAGTCCACTAGAGGTTGACTCGAAAGAAGACGATGTTGAGTTCGTGTACTCCATGGCACTTCCCTCAACCTCTGGGCCACTAGGTCTCTCCATGTCTGATGTTTCATGACCAGAGGTAGAGTGGCCAGCTGTTTCCCTGCTGATGACGGCCCTGCCTCCTCCATTTGCCTGTGATAATGCTTAAAAGACAAATACAAATAGGGTAATTCCATGTGCCTGAACAAACTTGAACAACAGCCTTGATGACAAAACATTGCCATAATGTTCAGCAGCCCCGTGCCACAAGATCCTCCAAAGTGGCTTCAACATTTGCAACACCACATGCATGCAGGCTACATGAACTGCAAACTATTGGCCACAGGAAAATCAGAATCACAGACAACTTCAATTGCATGAGTGAAGTTGTCCAATCACAATACCAATGGATCAAGTAGGAGACCTTGTCACCTTGAACAGTATGACTCCTGTAGCACCCCTCAGTAGCCTGTTGGCATTAAATCATATGGCAATGCCAAGTTCTATCTCACAGCTTACACACAAGGTACTACAATCAACAAATGCTCAAACACTCAATACCACATCATGATGAAATGATATACAAATAATCCAGCTATGTTGTAGGAAGAAGTACAGTAGTCGAAAATGACATGGAAGCACCTATGTCACACAGTAAAAACTCACCAATGGTAACTTTACAATATGTACATTGTCTAAATAGTCTCATGGAAGTTGTACTAATGTTGCTTTGCTTCATAGCACATATTGCACAGAAAACTACACTGCAGACAATCTGGTCAACCTTTCTGGGGGATTTCTCTATAAATATCGACAGCACAATGAATCATCTAGGCCTAGGGAAATCACATGTCTCAATTGGTACTCCTGAGAACACCCTTCTAATATAGCATTAACTCAAGGGCAATAGTCCATTGAATGTTGTTGAGGCTCAGGGAATTTCGAATATCTGAAGAGGGCCTTTAACAGAGAGGGGGAGCCTGTGGTGCCACCAAGTGAGAATCCAGAAATGTCAAATGAAGATGGTAGTAGTGAAGAGGAAGGGGCGGATTTGCAAAAAGATCTCAACAGCTTCTTCTCATGAGTGTAAGCATGTCATGAGATATAATGACTTTGTCTGTACAATGAACTCTTGTTGCGATGATGTGAGGAGTATATTTGTTTCAAATGTTTGGAAACTCTGGCAAATACTGCCAAAGTGTGCCTGATGAGGAAACTTTTGGCACAATCACATTTTGGAGATGTTGCTTTGTTTGTGTGAGATTTATAACATAGACTGCATTCTTCAGATGTTTTCTATGTGAATTGTGTCATATGTATGCTTTCATAACTATAATCCTTGTTTTTGCTTTTGTTCATGTACCTTAACCATGACATCTTAGTTGGGACATTTCCGAGTTGTGACATTGGCAGTTATATGATGCTGTTTGGACATACAAAGTGGCATGAATTGTTGCTGGAAATGTATGTGACAGACTTTGGGTGTACAACACATGTGCCAAGACAGTGATAGGATGGAAGTTTAGAAGACTTCTTTGGATTTGTTCCTTGTCATGTGGTGGCCATGATGCATCATATGTGGTCAGAAAATATGTAGCCTCAGGGCGATTTCATGTTAGTTTCCCATCAAATTGGCTAAATACTCTTTTTATATGAACCATATGTCTCTCTTGATGTGTTTCATCATTGTAGGCCAAAATGCCTGTGACACATCACTGTCCTTTGTTTGTGTTATACCACCAGATGCAGAAGCACTGGATTGTAATGACCCTGTGATCAGAAACTGTTGCAGTGCGATCTGTCTGAGTTTTGCATTATGAGATGTTAGATTCCTTTTGTGAGATAGGCGATATGGCTCCAGTCGATGACATCAACCAATTTCATGTTTGCCTATTCTTCAGGACAATGTGTGATATATGCCCTCCTTCCATGATCTGAAGGTCTGTACCTGTAAATTTGAACATTTACAAAGTATGATTTATTTATGTATGATTTGCTATGTTTCAGACACTTTGACAGCCTATGAGCTGAACAATGTAATACAATTTCTTCTTTGACAAGACATTTGTATGCATGTGCTGGTGTGGAATGGTTGTAGTTCTGAGCTAGACACTGTATACATGAACCATATCCCTGCTTCCACAACTAGCTTGTTTTTTCATTGTATTGGTCACATCTTCCTACATGTCTGCATTGCTAAATGCAAAATTTAAGACACCACCCAATGAGTTTGTGACTGGAGCATTTATTACAGTGCTAAGGGTGAAAACAAACTTGTGGCAAAAAGTAACATAAATGAAAAGTGAACATGTCAGTCATGGTGAATGAAATCATAAGAGCCCTACCATCAGAAGTTAAAATTTCAGAGAACTCCTCCCATCAGAAATGGAAAGGGGTTCAGGATCAGTACACAGAGTGAATGTGTGACACACAAAGAAGGGCACAACAATGTTTCTTGCTAGCAGTGGTGGGTGTCTTGCCATCTGCACCTCCTGGATTTTTACATGGATGTCCCCACTTGTGAAGGTGGGGGGTTCAGCTGTTGCAGGGGTAGGGGTGCCTGAGGGTGGTTGCAGGGCCTCACTTGCTGTGTCTACTGCAGGTGTGCTTGTGCTTGATGTATTTGGCCTACAGGAAGGGGTTAATGCTCAGGGTTGTATGGATGTCCCTCAGAACCCTTGTTAGGGTGGCCATTTCAAAATGTTGATCCTCCAATTGTTGGGTCATGTCCCTCTGCAGCTGCTTGATTTCCCGGAGTTCGATTAGCACATGGCTCATCATGTCTTGACTCCTGAGAGAGCCCCAAGACTTGGCTGATGGTATCCTGGCTGTGAGTGGCACCAGTGGCCTCACTTTAGTTGCCCTCAGCATCCCTCCCACAGAACCTACCTCCACAAGCCTGTGCCCTTGGTACAGGATTGTTAATTAGCACCTCAGGATCCAGGGCTGGGGGGCACAAGATGGTATAGTAGCAACTGTGCTATGTACACAGGTTGAGGGGACATTGTTGTCTGTGATGTAGAAGCAACTCGGGTGGCAGGGGTTGTTATGAGCACAGTGAGACTCACTGTTGCTCTCTGACCAGGCTGTCCAGATGGGCAGAGACTGTCATCCACATCCACATGTCCATGAGTGTCATCATCACTGAGGGCTTCATCCAGAGGTAGTTTGGGAGTCCGGTCCGTGGATAATGTCTAGCCAGGTGAGGTGCCAGATCGACCTGTTGAAAAATAATATACATTGTTATTGATTGAAATGGGGAATATATATCCAAAGGTTTTCTGGCAAGCTAGGTAGACAGACAAGTCTCTGAGTTAAGCATATGTAGATTTCACACTCTCATGTTCACTCTCATATGAGTGAACATCAGTTGTCAGATGTATTTCAGGTGTATTTGGACAGGTGCAGCAATGGCCTGTCGGTTTGAGTTACAGAAACAGGGCCTCTTGGTAGTTGTAGGTATATCACTTGCTGGCTCCCAAGACTACACAAATGCTAAACTCCTAGGTACATGAACATCAGTTGTGAGATGGCAAACAGGTGTATTTGGGCAAGAGCACAAAGGCCTGTTGTTTTGAGTTGTAGAAGCATGGCCTCCTGGTAGTTGTAGGCATGTTACTTCCTGGCTCCAAAGATTACACAAATGCTAAACTCCTAGGTGCATGTACATCAGTTGTGAGATGGCAAACTGGTATATTTGGGCAGAAGTACAAAGGCCTGTTGGTTTGAGTCACAGAAACAGGGCCTCCTGGTAGGTGAAGTCATATCACTCTCTCTACTTTCCAACATGTTGCCATACTCTAGTTTGGCTGGCCCATACCTTTACATGTTGACACATATCATGGGTCCTGGAATGATATTTTTATATTGAAACACTTACAGACCCCATTCCAACATATGGCATGTAATAGGGATTACTACTTGTGATGTTATGGATGACAATACACATTGGCAAGCTGATATCTCTTTTACTATGGATATTGCATGGTGGGAAAGTAGATGAACAATATAGTGGCAATAGGCAAGATGGGAGCATGCAGGACATTGAAGATTTGTGCCAGTTTTTGTGTTGTAACTTAATAGACTCTGCTCCCCCAGGCATTCCTGTCAAGCCCTCTGGATGCAGGATGGCCAAGATTTTCTTCTCTCAGGGAAATATTTGTAATGGGGAACTGGGAGGACCACAACCAGTCTTCAGGGACTCCATGTGTTGCTTGAAGACCAGGGAATGCACCTTCACCCTCAGTTCATTCCACCTCTTCCTAATGTCCTTTTTTGTGTGTGGGGTGTTCAAATCAAATCAAATCAAATATATTATCAGTGCACCTAGTTAATAAAAACCATTGCACTTATGCACAAGAAAAACACATAAAATCAAGCCATTACTCTTATGAAAAATAAAACACATAAAGTAAAGCCCTTACACTTGTATGCCATTGAATAGACGAGTATCATTTGATACTGATAGTTATTATTATTGCCCCCTGGCAGAAGGCTTGTCACTATGGGCCAGATGTAGGAAGCATTTTGCATGGTGCAAACTGCGAAAATCGCAGTTTGCGCCATGCAAAATGCTCATCGCGATGCTCATTCACAATTTGCGAGTCGGTACCGAATCGCAAATTGTGAATGCGACTCGCAAATAGGAAGGGGTGTCCCCTTCGTATTTGTGACTCGCATCGCAATGCTAAATTGCTCTGTGACCGCAAATGCGGTCGCAAAGCAATTCGCAGTTACCACCAGTGTCCCACTGGTGGTAACCCATTCGCAAAAGGGAAGGGGTCCCCATGGGACCCGTTCACCTTTGTGAATGTTGCCAAAAAGGTTTTTTCAGAGCACGCAGTGGTCCAATGGACCACTGCCTACTCTGAAAAAACGAAACCAAATGGTTTCGTTATTTTTTTTATTTTGCAACTCATTTTCCTTTAAGGAAAACGGGCTGCAAAATAAAAATAAAAACTTCTTTAGTTAAAAAGCAGTCACAGACATGGAGGTCTGCTGTCTTCAGCAGGCCACCATCCCTGTGAGTGCAGGGACTCGCTATGGGGTTGCAAAATGCGACCCACCTCATCATTATTAATGAGGTGTGTCTTTGCGACCCCATAGCGAATCGCAGATGGTGTCTGAGACACCGTTCTGCATCCGATTTTGCGAATCGGAAATTGCGAGTCGCACCGACTCACAATTTCTGATTCGCAAAATCGTAACTTGCTACATCTGGCCCTTAGTCTTGTTGTCAGCCGTGGATGCATCAGTCAGGGCGAGTGCCACATCCGCTACATATCTCATCGTATGGGCGATCAGTTTTTGGTTGACAGAATTAAGGCAAATCACCCACCATCTTATTGCAATGTTTCGACTGGGCTGACCTGTGGAAACATAGTATTATGATGTTTCCAATGGTCAGTCCGGCAGAAACAGCACCACGGCATTGGCCTAAGCTCCCTTAAGGGAGCTGAGGCTGATGACATTACACAACAGCACCCCTGGAATGCACACTGTCTGCAGAGCAGACAATGTGCCTTCTGAGGCTTCTGGCATAGCGTCCCCTGTGCCACCCATGCCATGGGCATCGGCCATACAGGGGCCCCCCATCTGGACGCTAGCACTGGCTTTCCACTAGCCTTTTCATTGCAGTGAATCCACCATGGAAATGCTGGTGAAAAGTGGACATGTGATCAGTATGGCAGTGCTGACATGGGCCCCACCACGGCTGACCGCTGCCACTCTTGGGGATCCGTGACCCTTGCGGTGGCCCACTGCCGGTCCAACTGCCAGGGTTGGAATCTATGGTCCGACCGCCAGGAGTGCAGCAGTCCGACCGCCACTGTGAGTTTGGCTATCTTAACACCCCCAAACTCGTAATGAGGTCCTAAAACTCACTAGCATCAAAACCAGAAAAAAACTTAAAGGTCTCACCTGTTCTGAAAAACAGCAGTACCAATTGCAATTTCCAGGAAAATATACTTAAAATGAGACAAATAGCCTACAAAATTAAAGGTGGTGGTAGGATAAATAATCACTAAATAAAACTAAAAAATCTCCTCGTAGAAAACAATGGAAATATATGAAAGATAATGTTTGAACATACTAAAATGATATCAAAATGTTAAGAAAATAATACAAATGTAAAAAAAATGTCACAAACATATGTAGAAAAATAGAAACTATAAATGAAATAATAGTATTTAAAAATATACAACTATTTCCTAAATACTAAAAATAAATGCATAAAAAGGTACAAAAAAAATCGTATTAAGTATAAAAAATGTAAAACAATTCAAACAACTACAGAAAAATGTACAAAACACAAAACCGTTTAAATAAAATTTATGTGGCTCATTTAATACTAAAATTGCATCAAAATATTGTTTACATATCAATATAAAAATGTTTTTGTATAAGTACAATTTATATGTTAAAAATGTAAATTAATAAATTAATATGATGAAAAGATTACAAACTGTCGGATGTAATATTATTCTAATTAAAACATAAATATAAATAAGGTATATTATAAGTGTACAGCCAACTTCTGTGTGAATAATTTTTCTGAAAAACGTAGGGCCTCATTATGAGTTTGGCAGTCTCAGGACTGCCATGGTGGCATTAGCACTACAACTGCTGTCAGTTTAGTGGTCAGACCACTGTATTATGAATCGTGAGGGCCTATGTAGCAAGGACCGCCATGGTCCCATCGGCATCACCAGGCAGCACAGATCACCACGGTCACAAGGCAGCAAAAAAAGGCCGGCAGAGACATTGTTTCTGCTGGACACATTTTGCAGGCCGAAATGGAGAGCATAAAGTGAGACATTCACCTGCAGGCAGCCGCAAACATCCAGTGCCACAATGGTGGCCTTCACACATGTCCTGCCATTGCTGATGATCATCGATGAAGCACAAAATCCATGCAGTCATGGGCACAACCAGCCATAAGTACACACACCTATCTGTGTCATTATGGCCAACCATAGATCGTCACGCCTTCATCTGCATCATTTGGGGGTCACGCTATGGGCCCCGAGTACAATTGTCATTGTGTCCTGCGTAGGAATCAGACTCAAAGAAGCACACATTCACAGAACCCCCCCTTTGGGCAGGTCACTCACACTTTACCGCAACACTACACAAAAACTCCCATCTGCTCATCTCAGGTACAGGGATAGTGAAGTGTACACAACATTGTCTCACAAAACACTAAAGAGACTGCAACATCGCATTACAAATACAACTCACACACTCATATTCCTCACATGCCATGGACTGTCATCACATTCAACGCACATATGTATGGATGTGGCATGGAACACAAACACTACTCCCAGCAAACAGCCCTGCAATGGACCCATACATCACCCACATTGCAACACAATGAATGGACAATGGGATTCACATTAGATGGCAAGACAGATATACAAAGCTCACTATGCACAGAATACCTACACTTTAGGGATGGGGCATCAGGAGCACTTAAGGAAGGAGGCTGCACTGGGACACATATTACTTTGCACATGCCCCCTAAAATAACATTTGCACAGGAACTGGCCCTACATGCATCTCAGGGACAAACAATACTAGACCCACATGACATGGCTATCTGCAAAATGTGTGCAGATCAACAAAGCACATACAACTCCAACTGCAGGAGACATACCTCTGCATGAAGTAGCTGCAAGGTATACACAGCTAAATCGACACATGCACAGTCAAATGCAAAGGAAGCTACCACAATTGAACACACTCTGTCTGCACAAACAAAACTCAAGCTCCCATACATTACATGTATCCGTAATCCATATCAGTGGGACAAGTCTAACACCCCACATGCTTACATTGAATAACACTTGATGAAATACTTACAATACCAAACAGTACACAATACCACTATACCACCTTTGCATTTGCTCCCACATATCCATACAGTCAACATATACCCTTGTTTTGGGGACACCAGCACTTCTCACAAAGTCAGATACTGCAAACAACAGCAAATGGATCAACAAGTATGCTGAAACACACACAACTATTGTCAGACGACACAAGTCACTCTGGACATATGTATACCCAAACAAACAACTGTTTTGGTTTATTAAATTTAACTTGAAAGTCCAATGCCATAGGCCACTCCATTCTGTTACACACAGGCACATCAATGTGCTGTCACTTGACTCCTAACTCCACAGGACATCAAGTGGGAAGGCAGTCACCTCAGGGATCATCTTTGGTGGGTGGGGGGCAGATTTGGGAGGGTGTGGGTTTGGGTTTGCAAGGTGTGGAATGATTCCTAGGAGGGGTAGACTTCTTCTTGGGGGAGGGGTATGGATGCGTGCAGGAGTGCAGGTGTGACAGAAGAGGACTTGAAGGAGAAAGGGATGGGTTGGGAGGTAAGTCTCGGCCTTTTGGGTTGGGACGGAGGTGGAGGGAACAGGTGAAAGGTCAAGGTCAAACAAAAAATCTTTCCTAGGAACAGGGGGATGGTCAGCAGAAGGGGTGTGGATTTGGAGGTTGAGGGAGTAGTTGTCTGCTGTGTTTATGTGGATTTAGTGGGTCTGTTCGTGTGAGAGGTATGCTTCTGTTTGGATGGTGTCTGTTGCGCAGGTGAATATGGGTGTTTGTGTGTTTTGGGGGGCTGGGATGTGAAGGTGCTGGGGGATGGAGTGGTGGATATGTGTGTCTGTTGGGGTGGTGTCTGCAGGTATGCTGGGTGTGGTGGGTGTGTCACTGACTGTTGTGGTGGTGCCTGTGGGCATGCTTTATGTCATGTGTGGGCCGGTGGGGGTGGTGGGGACGTGGTGACTGATGTGTGTGTGGGTGTCTATTGTTTGCTTATATGCCAGTGTTTTTTGTGGTACTTGTGTCTTTGTGTGCTGCTCTTGTGTGTTGGGGTGGGTGTATGCATATTGGTCTGTGTGACTGAGATAGAGAGGGGAATAGGGAATTTGGGCTGGGAAGAGTGAGGTTGATGGGAGATGGAAGGTGGGGGTTGGCTGGCTGCCTTCAGTATGGAGGCCAGAGCCTGAAAAGATCTCTACATGCCAGACATTGCACCATGAATACCTTCCAGGAATGTTTGTCTGCTACAGTTGGGATGCCAATCCCTGGATGATATTCACTATGGCTGACCCACAGAGATACTCATTAAGAGGTCAATAGCCTCCTCACTGAGGGCAGCAGGGGTAACAGGGACTAGGGCAGAAATGCTGGTGCAGAGGAGAAGCCCACCCTCTTGGGTGAGCCAGCACTACAAACTGGGTGAGGAGCAACAGGGAGGATGGTCATTTATGCAATATGCCTGTACAGGACAAATATGACCTGTGTGAAGGTGACAACAGAGCTGTGGGAGTAAGGACGTGTCATGAGTCTAAGACATACATTGTCAATGATGCTAAATGCACATATGGACTAGATTAATGATTTACCTCTGAACCCATCCCTAATCTATTCAAAGGAATGAGGAATTAATTCAGGGCAGGTTTTACCTCCAGAACCTCATATTGGCCGCATGGCAGGATCTGCTGGTGTACAGGGAGTGGGCACAGCGCTACATTTGCATGCCCACAGTGACTCCACACACCCTAGACTAGGTTCCAAACTGGGAAATACATTTGACAGACCCTGGTCTCTGGAGGTTGAGCTGACTGAACCTACTTGACACTCCATTCCCATCACTTCCATGCATGACAGTACACCATGTAGTCAACAGCAATTTGTCATGTGGTGTGTGTGGCACCTGAAGGGCAGAGTGACTCATGATATGCCTTCCACACTACAGTTTAGAAAGGGCAGATTTGATTTAAAAAATCTGTGGCACTATACACATTGCTCACATGACTCTTAACTACAACATGCATACACAGCTCATGTTGTCATGCACATACATGTTGTCTGACATTTACAACAATCATGAGGAAAGAGATGTCAGTAGACTGCAGTAATGACTCCTTACCTAGTTATGTGCATCTAACAAAAAGAGGATGGAGGGCCCCAAAAACCTCACACAACACAATGTGACTGAACTTAACATATTGCACTAACCACCAATACCTCCACATTGTCCATCCCATTGATGCCACACAGACTGCAGCAACAGGCACATGAGTAGTCTAACTGGCACAAGTGGGCACATTCTTGCCTGTGAAGATGGAAATGATGGTAAAATATAGAGAAAATTGAGCACAGGAGGTCCTTACCTGCTCCTCTGGTAATGCATAGAGCTGTTCATCCAGGGGTAGGACTTCAGTCACCAGCCTGTACACCTTCTTTGGTGAGAAGGCAGGGGCCCTATCACCTGTTGAATGTGGCTGAATTGCTCCCGGAGGCAGCATACAGCAGCTCAGGTTGTGGAGGGTTGGCTGGCAGCAGTGTCAGGAGTCAAGTGAGTGAATCTGCAGATCATGGTGGTCACGTCTGCCACTTACGCAGTCATCATTGCTCGCAAACACAAACATTGGCCCATGACCACCACTGACAACAATGTTAGCCTATGGCTGTGCCCGCCGCGGTTGCAACTGCCTACCACCATGATGACTTCTGCAAGCGGTCATGGGCAGATCCCACTGTCCAATGGAGTAGGTCAGGCAGTTGCCATTTTGGTGGCCTGAAGTGGTGTACTGGGCTTTAGAAACTTCATCAGACCTGTAAAAAGATTTGTTGACTCCACAAGGTCCTATTACTCAAACATCATTATAGTATGTTGCAGGGCACAGATGGTATTTAACAGTGGGGCACAGTCCACCACCGCCGACTGTAATTTTGGTTGTCAGGATATATAGTCACATTTTGAGGGGCATTTGTGTTGCACATCTTTATATTTGGCTCATATATGTGTTGTGAAAACCATGAGGGTCACATGTGACTCTTGAGTTATTTGCAGCTGTGATGTGCACTGGTTGCCATAGCTAACCATACAGAAATGCCTTGTCCCATTATATCATTGACATGCTCATGTATGTTGCTGTGGACACACTGACTAATGTTACAAATTATGGGGGTCATTACGACCCTGTCGGACGGTGTAAAAGGTGCGGTAATACCGCAAACAGGCCGACTGACAAAAAAAGGGAATTATGACCCTGGCGGAAACCGCCAACAAAGACAGCCACTTTAACACACCGACCGCCATGGCGGTACAGACAAGCAGCGCGGCGGTCACTGCCAACAGACAGGCGAGAGACAATGTACCGCCCACACTATTACAACCCGCCAATCCGCCACCTTTTCCAGGGCGGATTCACCGTGGATAAAAACACGGCGGAAACAGATTGTGCTATGGAAAAACACTCACCTTAACATATCCCACGAGGAACGACGACTCCATGGACCCCGAACTCCAAATACTACCTGCCCTTGTCTTTCTGCTCCTTTACGACCAACAGCGAAGTAGGCGCAGAAGATATCGTTGAGTACTGCACCTACGACACGGGGAGGCCAAAGTTAGGGGGACACCCACCAAACACCCCCACCCTCGCATATTACAACATACACACCAATGCAGTCAGAAATATCACATTAACAACCCACAATCCCCCCGGAAGAATCCAAAGACAAAGCGAATTTCGGTCAAACATTGTAATGTGCCAATATACATGTCATACAAAAATATACAGATATATATGTCTAAATCACTCATAATTATATATACAATACAAGAAGTAGTGCAGATATGTACACAACAATGTCCGTGCACCAACAGTCCAAAAATGCATGGGCGAGGCCCACAATAGATACCTGACCAAAATCGGAGAGAACACTGCCGGGCCATCAGATAGAAATAAAACAGGCACCTCAGGGGGAAGGGAAGGGGGGGCACCTCAGCCAGATGAATGCGAAGCCAGATCCACGACGGGGCTCCATGCCCATTGATGTATCCTTGGGAGTGCAAAGCCACAGTCTCTCAAGTCTCTACAGTGGGTGGCTTGCCCACTGTGCCATCCTGGGAAGTGCAAAGCCACAGTCTCTCAAGTCTCTACAGTGGGTGGCTTGCCCACTGTGCCATCCTGGGGAGTGCAAAGCCACAGTCTCTCAAGTCTCTACAGTGGGTGGCTTGCCCACTGTGCCATCCTGGGGAGTGCAAAGCCACAGTCTCTCAAGTCTCTACAGTGGTGGCTTTCCCACTGTGCCATCCTGGGGAGTGCAAAGCCACAGTCTCTCAAGTAGATGCAGGTCTCCACTTGTTCTGGAGGGGGACTGGTGCCCAGACTGGATGCGTCTCCCCGTGAAAGTTCCTGTCCTGTCACTGTCCCAGCTACACATGGGATAAGGATGCCTGATGTGGCGGTCCATTCATTCCTACACGGTCCATGCCCTGTTCAGCGGTGCTTTACCATGGCGGTCTTTGCCCTGTTCAGCGGTGCTTTGCCATTGAGGTTCATGACTGTTCAGCGGTGCTTTGCCATGGCGGTCTTTGCCCTGTTCAGCGGTGCTTTGCCATGGCGGCCTTTGCCCTGTTCAGCGGTGGTTTGCCATAGCGGTCTTTGCCCTGTTCAGTGGTCTTCACCATGGCGGTCTTTGCCCTGTTCAGCGGTCTTCACCATGGCGGTCTTTGCCCTTTTCAGCGGTGCTTTGCCATTGAGGTTCATGACTGTTCAGTGGTGCTTTGCCTTGGCGGTCTTTGCCCTGTTCAGCGGTGCTTTGCCATTGAGGTTCATTACTGTTCAGCGGTGCTTTGCCATGGCGGTCTTTGCCCTGTTCAGCGGTGCTTTGCCATGGCGGTCCATGCCCTGTTCAGCGGTATTCACCATGGCGGTCTTTGCCCTGTTCAGCGGTCTTCACCATGGCGGTCTTTGCCCTGTTCAGCGGTGCTTTGCCATTGAGGTTCATGACTGTTCAGCGGTGCTTTGCCATGGCGGTCTTTGCCCTGTTCAGCGGTGCTTTGCCATGGCGGTCTTTGCCCTGTTCAGCAGTGCTTTGCCATAGCGGTCTTTGCCCTGTTCAGCAGTCTTCACCATGGCGGTCTTTGCCCTGTTCAGCGGTGCTTTGCCATTAAGGTTCATGACTGTTCAGCGGTGCTTTGCCATGGCGGTCTTTGCCCTGTTCAGCGGTGCTTTGCCATGGCGGTCTTTGCCCTGTTCAGCGGTGCTTTGCCATAGCGGTCTTTGCCCTGTTCAGCGGTCTTCACCATGGCGGTCTTTGCCCTGTTCAGCGGTGCTTTGCCATTGAGGTTCATGACTGTTCAGCTGTGTTTTGCCATTGCGGTCCTGATACTGACATTGGTGTGTGGCATGACGATCTCTACACTGGGCATTGGTGTGTGGCATGACGATCTTCACACTGGACATTGGTGTGTGGCATGACGTTTCATCATTGACCAGCGGGGCTGTGGCATCCTGTCCCCTCCTGGGCTGTGACTCTGGCAGTGGTCTCTGGACCAGTGACGATACTTGTGCCCTCCTGGGCTGTGACTCTGGCGGTGGTCTGGGGACCAGTGACGATACTTGGGCCCTCCTGGGCTGTGACTCTGGCAGTGGTCTCTGGACCAGTGACGATACTTGGGCCCTCCTGGGCTGTGACTCTGGCGGTGGTCTCTGGACCAGTGACGATACTTGTGCCCTCCTGGGCTGTGACTCTGGCGGTGGTCTCTGGACCAGTGACGATACTTGGGCCCTCCTGGGCTGTGACTCTGGCGGTGGTCTCTGGACCAGTGACGATACTTGTGCCCTCCTGGGCTGGGACTCTGGCGGTGGTCTCTGGACCAGTGACGATACTTGGGCCCTCCTGGGCTGTGACTCTGGCGGTGGTCTCTGGACCAGTGACGACGGTGCTGGCGGTTGTGTCTGGACCGCCGGAAATATGGCGCACTTCTCCGCCGTGACACTCACAACAGGCTGGGCATAGTTCCTCTGGACCTTCCCCACCTTTTTTGGAGTTACAGCTGACTCACCAATCGCCTTCGATCCCATTTCACTTGTTGTCCCACCAGGAGTCTTGACACGGTCCCGTCATCCACTCTCCAATTTTGGAGCCTTTACAGGGGGTGGGCTGCCAGTGCCTTGGCTCCGGGTCCTACTGCCTGCCCTGGTGGATGGTGCACTCCAAAAACCTGGAACACGCACCACTGGTACTGGAGGCTTTTTGGCTGAGGCGCTACGATGGGACTGATGAATTGGAGGGGGGGGTGGGGGCAAAAAGGTCAATTTGACAGAGGGACAGTTTCTGACGGACACTGGGATGGGTAGCTGGAGGGGGTCTGGGAGTGGAGGAAGAGGAGGTGGTTGTAGGAGGTGTAACTTTAGCTGTTTTGGGTGCAGGTGCAGGTACTGGAGGCTGTTGTGAGGTGGATGGATGTTGGGTGAGTGATTGCCGGCGTTTGGGTACTTTGGGAGGGGGCGTTACAGACACACTGGGAGAGGACACAACGGACGTGTAAATGGCAGTGGAGGTGGTGAGTGCAGGTGAGCGGCTTGTGGTGCTGGGTGCCCTGGTGCGAGTCCTAGTGCCTGTAGATGTGGTGCATGCAGGTGTGTGTGTAGACGAGACTGGGAGGGAGGAGGGAGAAGAAGAGGAGGGGGACACAGTGGAGACAGTGGATGTTGCTGTATCCGTATGTGTGTGATGCTTGTGTGAGTGCCTGTGGTGTGTGTGGTGCCTATGTTTGCTTGAGCTACTTGTGTGTGTTGACTTGTGTGCATGCTGGTCTGTAGGTGTGCTTGGGATGGGCTGGGGTACAGGGGATTGGTTCTGGGTGGAGGAAGTTGGAGGGGGGAGGCTAGACACAGGGACAATGGCTGCCATCAGTGCTGAGGCCAGAGATTGCAGGGTTCGCTGAAGGACAGCCTGACCAGAATGAATGCCCTCCAGGAATGCATTACCGTGTTGCAACTCTCGTTCTACACCCTGGATGGCATTCACAATGGTAGACTGCCCAACAGTGAGTGACCTGAGGAGGTCAATGGCCTCCTCACTGAGGGCAGCAGGGGTGACTGGGGCAGGGCCTGAGGTGCCTGGGGAGAAGGTGATGCCCACCCTCCTGGGTGAGCGGGCACGGGGCGAACGCTGAGGGGCTGCTGGGAAGGCGGTGCTGGTAGGGGAGGTGGCGGCTGTACCTGTAGAAGTGGGGGGCACAGATGGTGCCGCCACCACAAGGGAGCTCCCATCGTCGGACGAGTCCGTGTCGCTGGTTGCTGATCCTGTGGCCAACGTGAAGCTCCCCTCGCCCTCCGTCCCACTGGTGCATTCAGAGTCTGTGGTGTGGCCCTCCAAGGCCATGTGGGATGCAGCTCCCTCGTGCTCCGGTGCCACTGTACCTCCGCCTGATGATGCTGATGTACAAAAGGACAGGGAGAGCAGAAAAAGGGGGGGAGACAGAAGTAAGAGAGTTTTAGTGCATGGCATTCCGCTACCGTTGGCGGACAAGACAGACGCAGCAGCCCCATGCATTACGCCGTGCTCCTGGCCTCGGCACATGCAATTACTGGGATATGGCCTACATGGCAATGGTGGACATCTGCGCACATGGATGCCACAGGGGCAACTATACCTCAACTTGGCACTCTTCTGAGGTGGGGTAGAGTGCCACATGGCCTACATTACGGAGGGGCCTTGCCTACCGAATTCGCCCTGGCCTAGAGACACCCACAGCCCACCTCCCCCACCCAGACCCCTCCACTGCACGCAAAGTCCGCAGAATTAGGTTATACTCACCCCCTTGTGTCTGCTGTGATGCCCTCAAGTGCCCATCCAACTCCCGGTAGGCCACCGCCAGGATCCGGAACATCAGGGGGGTCATGGTGCGACGGGCGCCCCTCCCACGTTGGGAGGCCATCCCCAGCTGAGCCTCCGCCGTCTTCTTGCTGCAGCGGCGAATGTCCTCCCATCTCTTCCGGCAGTGGGTGCCCCGTCTCTGGCGGGACCCCAGGGTCCAGACCTCCTTGGCGATGGCATGCCAAATGTCCCTATTCTGGTGGGCGCTGACCTACATGACATGCACAAGGGAAGAGGAACAGTCATTACCAACTGCACCATCAATGTGAATGGCCACCTCCCTACTCTGACCATGTGGCCCATTTATTCCCATTCTTTACTGTAGTATGAACTCTGCCCCCTTCACTCTTCCCCCCAGCCCTGTCCACCCAGGCCTAGCCCATACAACGTGCTCCCTGTGTACTGACCTGTTGGTCTGGAGGACCGTAGAGTAGCATGTACTGGGGGAGGACCCCATCCATAAGTTTCTCCAACTCCTGTGCAGTGAAGGCAGGGGCCCTTTCCCCAGACGCAGCAGCCATCGTCGCTTCCAGACCAAGGTCACAGCAGCACTAGCAGTGTAGGTCCTCTCCTGTCGAAGGTCAGGTATCTAGTGATTGAACAGATAGAAAATGGCGGTGACGTCCACGGTGGTGACGTCCGCGGCGGTGCCCATCATCACCGCCAGCGCACCTGTTCATTGGCTCCTGTGACCCATAGGGTCCAATGTTGACCAATGCAGCAGTGCGCCGCAGTCTACGACCGCCTACCGCGATGGTGTGCAACGCCAGCGCTGTTACCCCACAATCCCATTGTCCCAGTTTAGAGGTCAGGCAGCCGCCATTTCAGGGGCCCACATGGATTCTTTTTCAACTGCGTCACACATACCGAGGCCTACACTCAACACACATACAGGAAGGGTTCATTGTCTGGTGTAGTCTTGTGTGTGACTGTGGATACATACCTGGAGGAATATTGACTGGTTATTCGCTGTTGTCCTTCGTAGGCACCGTCAGCTGGGACATGTGAGAAGATGGCGGAATCCTCCGGTGTACCGACCGCTGGTGGACCTGTTGACAATGGAAGAGAGACATTTAATCGTCACCTACAGGTTTGACCGTGCCACAATCCAGGAACTATGTACCCAGTTGGAGCCAGACCTGATGTCACCAATCCGCCATCCAACTGGAATCCTCCCTGACATGCAGGTGCTGTCAGTGCTCCATTTCCTTGCAAGTGGGTCTTTTCAGACAACAGTGGCCAGGGCATCAGGGATGTCCCAGCCTATGTTTTCAAACGTGTTGTCCAGAGTGTTGGCTGCCCTGCTGAAACACGTAAGGAGATACATCATTTTTCCTGAGGTGGAGGATTTGCCTACAGTGAAAGGTGACTTCTATGCCCTTGGACATATCCCGAACGTCATAGGTGCCATTGATGAGACCCATGTAGCTCTGGTCCCCCCCGCAGGAGTGAACAGGTGTACAGGAACCGGAAGAGTTATCATTCGATGAATGTCCAGATGGTCTGTTTGGCAGACCAGTACATCTCGCAGGTAAATGCTATGTTCCCTGGCTCTGTGCATGATGCCTATATCCTGCGCAATAGCAGCATCCCTGATATGATGGGTCAACTCCAGAGGCACCGTGTATGGCTATTGGGGGACTCTGGTTACCCCAACCTTTCCTGGCTATTGACCCCAGTGAGGAATCCCAGGACCAGGGCAGAGGAACGGTACAATGATGCCCATGGGCGGACTAGGAGGGTTATCGAACGCACCTTCGGCCTTCTTAAGGCCAGGTTCAGGTGCCTCCATATGACAGGTGGGTCCCTATTCTACTCACTGAAGAAGGTGTGCGACATCATCATCGCCTGCTCCATGCTCCATAATTTAGCATTGCGACGCCAGGTGCCTTTTTTGCAGGAGGATGATCCAGATGACGGTGTTGTTGCAGCTGTGGAGTCTGTGGATCCTGTGGACAGTGATGAGGATGAAGCTGAGGAAGAAGAAAACGACAACAGGGAGTCTGTCATACAGCAATATTTCCAGTGAAACTTAGGTGAGTACATTTTCCGGTGTAACATTACATTAACTTTCACACGTCTACCTCTATCCTGTACCGACATTTCACTCACTATTTGTTAACTGAGTTGTGCCCTTCCATTTCAGTTTCACAAATGTGGTAACCTACGTGTCAACTGCTTGCATCCTTGAAGGGCTTGTGATATGTGACATTGGTATGTTAGCCTTCCAATGGGTAACCCATTATGACACTGTCATTGATAATAGAAAAATACAAATTATAGACTGACTCCAGTTTTTTTAGTGTTTCAAGTGTGTTCAATTAAGTGCTAAAAATGAAGGGGGGTTGTAAAATGGTGACGGGTGATGGTGGAGAAATGTCCATGGCAGAGTCCAGTCTATTAGTCTCACAGGTACATTGCACTTCTGCTCATTGGAAGTGGAGCTGGGGCAGTTCCGATTTGGACAGGGTAACAAAGTGGGACAGTGGGGGGTCAATCAGGGTGGTCTTATTTCCTGGCGGGGGTCTTGCCATCTTGCTCTGTCCTGTTCCTGGATCTCAGGGCCCGCTTGCGTGATGGTTGTCCGTCTGCAGGGTATGGGGTGTTGGTATGGTGGTCCTGTGGCGGGGCGTCCTGTCCACTAGCGCCAGCGGAGGTGGTAGGCAGTTCATCGTCGTGGCTAGTGTCAGGGGCCCCTTGGAGTGCCACGGTGTCCCTCAAGGTCTTTTGAATGTCCGTCAGCACCCCTACGATGGTGCCCAGGGCTGAGGCGATGGTCCTGAGCTCCTCCCTGAACCCCAAATACTGCTCCTCCTGCAGACGCAGGGTCTCCTGCAACTTGTCAAGGACCGTGGCCATCGTCTCCTGGGAGTGGTGGTATGCTCCCATGATGGAGGAGAGGGCCTCGTGGAGAGTTGGTTCCCTTGGCCTGTCCTCCCTCTGTCGCACAGCAGCCCTGCCAGTTCCCCTGTGTTCCTGTGCCTCCGTCCCCTGGACCGTGTGCCCACTACCACTGCCCCCAGGTCCCTGTTGTTGTTGGGGTGGTGGGTTAGCCTGGGTGCCCTGTAATGGTGGACACACCGCTGATTGACCTGTCCTCGGTAAGGAGGTTTGGGCCCGCTGGGTGGGTGCTGTTCTGGTGTTACCAGAGGGTGGAAGGTCAGTGTTGGGCTGTGCCTGTGCGAGGGGAACCGACTGTCCTGAGGCCCACGATGGTCCGGGCTGGTCATCAAGATCCAGTAGGGCAGAGCTGCTCTCGTCACTGTGGGCCTCTTCTGGGGGTGGAGTGGTGTTGTCTGGACCCTCTGGTGTGGTGACGTTCCTTCGGGTTCCTGCGGGGGTATAAGTACATGATTATTGCATGTGTGTGTGTAATGGTGTGCAATGGTTGGGTGTGCGTGAACCCCAGTGCAGGCATTCCTGTGTGTGGGGTTGTGTGCTGATGGTTGGGGGGTGTTCTGGGTATGTGCAGTGGGCATGCTTTAGTGATGAGTGTCCATGGTTAGTTGTGTCATGCAGGTCTTGGGGTTGGGATGTGTAGTTGGTGTTCTTAGTACATTAGTGAGGAGTTTGGGTGATAGGGGAGGGTGTGAGGTTGGGGGTGTGTGATAGCATGCAGGTAGGGTGGGGGATGTGATAGTTAAGATTTGACTTACCAGTGTCCGTTCCTCCGACGACTCCTCCGAGGCCCTCAGGATGCAAGATGGTCAAGACTTGCTCCTCCCATGTTGTTAGTTGAGGGGGAGGAGGTGGGGGTCCGCCGCCAGTCCGCTGTACCGCGATGTGGTGCCTGGATACCGTTGAACGCACCTTCCCCCGTAGGTCGTTCCACCTCTTCCTGATGTCCTCCCTATTTCTTGGGTGCTGTCCCACTGCGTTGACCCTGTCCACTATTCTTTGCCATAGCTCCATCTTCCTTGCAATTGATGTGTGCTGTACCTGTGAGCCAAATCGCTGTGGCTCTACCCGTAGGATTTCCTCCACCATGACCCTGAGCTCCTCCTCGGAGAAGCGGGGGTGTCTTAGGCGTGACATGGGGTGGTGTGTGTGATGTGTGGGGTGGTGTATGTGGTGATGAGTGTGGTGAGTGTAGTGGTATGTGGTGTTTTGGGCTTGGATGTTGTGTGGGTGATGGTGTTGTGTGCCTCTGTGTGATGGGGTTGTCTATTCTGTGCTCTCTCTCTCGCCTTCTCTCAGAATTTCTGGTTGTAGGGGTTTGTGGGTGATGTGGGTGTGTGTTTTATATTGTGTTGGGTGTGTGGGAGTGGTGTGTGTATGTGTCTCAATTGTGTGTATTTCAAAATGTCCAATGTGGCGGTGTTTTGGAGATGTGTGTGTATTTTGAGCGCGGCGGTGTGTACCGCCAATGGAATACCGCGGTTGAAAGACCGCTGCGTGGATTCGTGGGTCGTAATAGCATGGGCGTGTTCTGTTGGCGTGGAGGTGGAGGATGTGTTTCCGCCAGTTTATTGCTGACCTTTGGTGTGGCGGTATTGTGTGGGTGTCTGAATTTCTGCAGATTCCGTGATGTGTGTCATAATAGCTGTGGCGGTCTACCGCCGCGGCGGCGGTGTATTGGCGGTCTTCTGCATGGCGGTAAGCGCCTTATACCGCTAGGGTCGTAATGACCCCCTATGTCTTGTCATACATAGGTACCCAGGGAGAGAGAGGATGCAACAACCTCCTGTCTACCATCCACTGCCACACTTTCAGACCATAGAGCAAAGGCACATAATGACATATTCCCGCCTGGATAGGCAAACAATAGTAGATATGTGTCGGTTGGAGCCAGATCTGAAGCCAGCTATTAGTTAACCAAACAGCATACTACCCATTGTATAAGTCACTTCACTATTGCACTTCCTAGCCACAGAATCCTTCCAACATACAGTGGCCCTATCTGCTGGTATGTCCCAACCTGAGTTCAGTCTGTTGTTGAAGGATATCCTCTCAGCAATGTTGAAACACTTTAACAGCTATTTCCAGTTTCTCCAACATGAGGATTTATGCCATGTGAAGGCTGACTTTCATGATTTTGCAGGCCTCCCATAAGTGGTGGGGTCCATTGATGGTGTCCATGTTAACTCGATCCCACTGTGGCTAATTAAAAAGTGTATTGCAATAGAAAGAACTTCTGTTCCATCAGCGTGCAAGTTGTCTGTTTGGCGGATCTCCACATTTCATGTCTGTGTCCATTATCCAGGTACAGTCCATGGTTCCTTCATAATGCATATCAGTACCAAATGATGCCACAACTATACCGAAAGAGGGCCTGGCTGGTTGGTAAATCACATCTGTCCTGTTTGTTTGTGTGCAATGTCTGGTGCTGCAGTCATGAAGTGAGTGACGCATATTTCCCATTCCTTAACAAGAGACTCCGCATATCTAAACTGTCCTTGGTTTTTGACGTCACTAAGGAGTCCAACTATGCTAGGTGAAGTCTGCTTCAACAAGGCCCATGGAAGAACACAGTGGGTAGTGGAGTGGGCTTTTGGGCTCCTGAAGGTCAGATGTAGGTGTTTGGACAAGAGTGGTGGAGCCCTCCTATACTCACTCAGAAAGTGTGTCAGATCACTATAGCATGGTGCATGCTCCACAACATCACCCTGCAGAAGAATATCCTGTATATCCCAGAGGAGGGGGAACCAGCAGTGTCACCAGGTGAGAATCCTGAAATAATAAATAAGGAGGACAGTGATAAAGAGGAAAGAGCTAACTTGTAGGAATATCTCATCAACAGCTACTTTTCATGAATGTAAGTATGTCATGTGATGCCATGAATGTGACTGTGCAATGAACTGCAGTTGTGAAAATGTGTGGAGTTGAGTGTTTTAGCAACGCCTAGGGAGCTGATACTCTGCAATGTTCAGCCAAGGCTGCTTGAAGAGTTGGTCTTTGACATATCCACACCTTGATGATGTTGCTTTGTTTGTGTCAGTTTCCTTGAAATGTAATTACATTTCCAGTTGCTTGCTATGTGATTTTTGTCATAGGTATGCTTTGTAGCTTATACTCCTTGTTTTACCTTTGAACAGGTACCTTAACCATGACATCCTCATGTGGGCATTTCAGAGTTGTGACATCGACAGGTATCTGATGCTGTTCTGACATACAAAGTGGACATGGATTGTCCCGGGTAATGTAGGTCACAGATTTTGGATGTATGAGACGTGTGCCAAGGCAACTTGCACAGTGTCTGGGTGGAAGATCAGAAGTGGACATTGTACTTGTTTTGTGTGCTTTGTTGGGCCAATTGCATCATGTGTGTCATCATGTGGACATGAATTATGTAGACAGCAATTGCGAGCAAGTCATTCACCCTTCACATTGACTAAATACTATTCTTGTATGACCTGTGTGTAGCTGTAGATGTGTTACACCATTGCTGGACACAGTGCCTGTGCCACAAAACTGACATATATTTGAGTCAGACCACCAGGTGCATGGTCATTAGATTATCATGAGCCTGTGATCAGGGACTGTTGTACTGTCATCTGTCTGTATCTTGGATTTTGTGATGTTGGATTACTTTGGTGTGGTATGTGCTAAGGCTCAAGATGCTGACATCATCTACTTTAATGTTTGCCTATTCTACAGGACAATATCTGACAAATCCCTCCCTTCCACGGTCTGGTAGGGGTTGTACCCTAGAACATGTACTTTGACTCAGTATGTATCACACATTCTTATGCGAAAAAGGTCCAGACATATGGGAGGTCTCTATGCTGTACACTGAAAAAAATTGTTTGGTGTGGCCGGCCACTTATACGTATGTGTTTGTGTGCAATGGTTGTAATCCTGAGCAGGACACTGTGTACGTGTAACATATACCTCCTTGCACAAGTAAGTTATGTCTTCATTATATGGTTCACATGGACTTACATCTTTACATAGCAAAATATTGAAATTTAGCAAGCAAACAATGAGTTTGTGATGGGTGAATTTATTACAGTGCTGATTCAGTTAATACAATTTTGACAGAAAAAAAGAAAAATAATAAAGTGAAGGTGTCAGTCATGGTGAATGGAATCATTGGCGAAGATGCCGCACCATTGGGAGTCCAACGTCCAGAGTACTCCTCCCATTGGAACTGGCAGGAAGGTCAGGATCAGTCAACAGAGTGAATGTGTAGCACACAAAGGAGTTTCTTTAAGAGAGGTCACTTGCTGTAAGTGGTGGGTGTTTTCCTATCTACACCTCCTGGATTCTTGGCCAGATGTCCCTGCTTGGATTGTTGGGGGGGGATTTGCTGCTACAGAGGCAGGGGTATCTAGGGCTTGTTCCTCTGGCAGGGTCTCCCTTCCAGTGGCTGGCACTGATGAAGAAGGGCCTAGGGTTGATGCGCCAAACGAGGGGGTAGAGTGGTGTGGTACAGCCCTGCTCAGGGTGGTGTTCATTTCCCTCATCACCCCTGTTAGGGAGGCCATGTTAGTAATGTGAGTGTCCCACTGTTCACACATATCCCTATGGATGTCCACATATAGCTGCTTGATTTCTGGGAGTTCAGTTACTACCTGGCCCATCACGCCTTGGGACCCCTGAGAGACTCACCCTGCTGGCCTACAGCATCCCTCTCGCTTACCCTACCCCCACTGGCCTGTGCCATTGCCACAGGGTACCCTCTCCCACTGGGTCCTGGACCCTCATTGTCATAAGTGTTGTACTGCAACTCAAGGTCCAGGACTGGGGACATGAGATGGGAGACCCCCAAGACATGGCTGATGGTGTCCTGGCCAGAAGCAGCCTCAGTGGCCTCACCCCACTGACCCACAGCATCCCTTCCACTCATCCTACCACCATGGGACTGTGCCCTTGCCACAGAGTGCCCTCTCCCACTGGGTCCTGGACCCTCATTGTCAGAAGTGTTGTGCTGCAACTCAGGATCCAGGACTGGGGGACACAAGATGGTAGACACTTTGCTCAGTTGTTCGGTACAGAGACTGGGGGGAAAATGGTTGCCTGTGATATTGAGGCTGGCGAGGTGTTGATGTGGAGAAAGCTAGACTCACTGTTGGCGTCTGACCAGGTTGCCCTGATGGACAATAACTGTCCTCCATGTCCAGACGTCCAGGAGTGTCTTCTTCTATGAAGGCTTCATCCAGAGGGGTAGTGGCAGTCTCTTCTGTGGCCTCTGTGTAACCAGGGGGAGCTCGACCTGTTCATGTGAAAGATACAATGTTACTAATTGTATTGAGACATCTACCTCAAACAATTTACTGTTACATTAAGCATAGACATTGTATAAAGTTATTTTGCTGTTAAGCTTATTGTGGCAAGTAGCCATGATATTGGTTGTATGGACCTGATGTTTTTGAAGCATGCCAATTCCATCTAAGTCAAGTAGCTGCTAAAATGTGCAGATCTTTAGCATTTGAGAGGCTGGCCCGAGAATGCCTTCTTGCCACCAGTGCAGGAAAGACAGTGGCTTGGCAAGATATGTCTTTGGCCATTTTGAGGCCTAGTTGATCGTGATGCAGGCAGACCCAGGACTTTGTTGTATATGTGACTGGAGTCGTCATGTGGTCAGTGCATTGTAAATGTGTCTGCTACCAATACCATTCTGGTGATGCACCTTGAGGCCTTTGGGATCATTGTTTTGCACACTGGGTAAGCTGACCTTCCTGTCCTCAATAGTTTCATCTCAGGTTAGCTGGTCAAGATGCGGCTGGGTGGCCAGATGCATCTCTGAGTTGAGCATGATCTGTATCTAGGTCACTCCTCGGTGGGTAAACTGCAATTGAGAATTAGCAGGCAAGCATATTTGTACAAGTGGCCACTGGTCTGGTGTTTGGAGTCACTGAAACAGTGCCTTCCGGGAGTTGCAGTCAGGTCACTCTCTATACTATACACACTTGACAAATGGAACCCTCCCTGGTGAGTAAACTTCAATTGACAGTTCATAAATAGATAGATTTGGGAAAGTGAACAATATTTGTTTGGTTGGAGTTAGGGCCTATTGGGCTTAGCATTCCGGCCATTCCCTCTACTTCCCACCACCATACAAATGTTCCAGATATGTAAACTTCATTTGAGAGCTAAGACACAGAGGTATATCAGCATAAAAACACTGGGTTTGTGTTTGGAGTTAGAGAGATGGAGCCTCCTGGAATTAGCAGTCATGTCACTCCCTCTACTTCATACACTTGATAAATGTCATTCCCACAGGTGAGTACAATTCAATTGGGAGTTGAGGAACAGGGGTATTTGGACAAGTGAACACTGAGCTGGTGGTTTGAATTACAGAAACAGAGCCTCATGGCCTCAGCAGTCATGTCACTCCCTGTACTACATGCACTATACAAATATCCTCCCAGATGAGTACACTTCAATTGATAGTTAAGACACAGAGGTATTTATACAAGAGAACACCAGGCTGATGATCAGAACCAGTTTCTGCTGGGAGTTGCACTCATGACACTCTCCACAGTGCCCACACTTGACCAATGTTCTCCCCTCAGGTGAGTAAACGTAATTTGAGAGTTCATCAACAGATGTACTGGGGCATGTGACCACTGTACTGGTGGTTCGAGTTCCAGAAACAGTGCCTCCTGGGAGTAGCAGTCAGGCCACTCTCATTACTCCCCAATTCTTCATAAATGGTATTCCCCCAGGTGAAAAAACTTACAGGCATCTTTGGCTGGTGTTTGGAGTTACAGAAACAAGGCCTGCTGGGAGTTGCAGTCATGTCACTCTTTCTAGTAGACACACTACGCAAATATTATCTCCCCCAGGTAAGTACACTTCAATTGAGAATTAAGTCACAGGGGTCTTTGGACAAGAGAATACTGTGCTGGTGTTTGGAGTTACAGAAACAGGGCCTCCTGGCTTTAGCAGCCATGTCAGTCCCTGTACTACACACACTATACACATGTTATCCCACCTGGTGAGTACACTTCATTTGTGAGTTAAATAACAGGAGTCTTTGGAGGAGAGGACACTGGGCTGGTGAGTGAAGTAACAGTGACGGGCCCTCCTGGCCTCAGTAGTCATGCCAGTCCCTATACTGGATACACTATACAAATGGTGTCCTCCCAGCTGAGTAAACTTAAATTGAGGGTTGTCAAACAGAGTTCATTCGACAAATGAACATTGTTCTGGTGTTTTGAGTTACTGAAACAATGCCTCCTGTGAGTTGCAGTCAGGTTATTCCATCTAGTTCACACACTTTTCCAATGTTCTTCACCCAGGTGAGTATACTTCATTTATGAGGTGACAAACAGGTTTATGTGGACAAGTGACCACTGTGCTGGTGTTTGGAGTTACAGAGACAGGGTCTATTGAGAGTTGCAGTCATGTAACTCCCTGTACTATACACACTATACAAATACCATCCTCCCAGGTGAGCAAACTTCAATTGAGAGTTAAGACACAGGGGTCTTTGGAGAAGAGGCCACTGCGCTGGTGAGTGGAGTAACAGTAATAGAGCCTCCTGGTATTAGCAGTCATGCCACTCCCTGTACTACACACACTATACAAATGGTATCCCCAATGTGAACATACTTCATTTGTAATTTGACAAACAGAGGTATATGGGAAAGTGGCCACTGGCCTGCTGGGAGTTGCAGTTAGGTCACTCTCTCTAGTACACACACTACACACATGGGGCCATATTTATACTTTTTGACGCAAAACTGCGCTATCGCAGTTTTGCGCCAAAAAGATTAGCGCCGGCTAACGCCATTCTGAAGCGCCATGCGGGCGCCGTATTTATTGAATGGCGTTAGCCGGCGCTAGCAGACCGGCGCTGCCTGGTGTGCGTGGAAAAAAACCACGTACACCAGGCAGCGCCGGCGTAGGGAAAAATGGCGTTAGGGCGTCTTAAAATGGGGCAAGTCAGATTCAGGCAAATAAATCGCCTCCACCCGATTTGCGCCATTTTTAACGACGCCCAGACGCCATTTACATGACTCCTGTCTTAGTAAAGACAGGAGTCATGCCCCTTGCCCAATGGCCATGCCCAGCGGACTTATGTCCCCTGGGCATGGTCATTGGGCATTGTGGCATGTAGGGGGGCACAAATCAGGCCCCCCTATGCCAAAAATAAATATTAAAAAAAATAATAATTATACTTACCTGAACTTACCTGAATGTCCCTGGGATGGGTCCCTCCATCCTTGGGTGTCCTCCTGGGGTGGGCAAGGGTGGCAGGGGGGGTCCCTGGGGGCATGGGAGGGCAGCTGTGGGCTCATTTTGAGCCTACAGGTCCCTTAACGCCTGCCCTGACCCAGGCGTTAAAAAGAGGCGCAAATGCGGGGTTTTTGGCCCCGCCCACTCCCGGGCGTGATTTTTGCCCGGGAGTATAAATACGACGCATTTGCGTCGCAGTAATTTTTTTAGACGGGAACGCCTACCTTGCATCTCATTAACGCAAGGAAGGCGTTCACCAAAAAATTACGCTCTTTCCTCATACTTTGGCGCTAGACACGTCTAACGCCAAAGTATAAATATGGCGTTAGTTTTGCGCCGAATTTGCGTCGAAAAAAATGACGCAAATTTGGCGCAAACGGAGTATAAATATGCCCCATGGTATCCTCCCTGGCGAGTCCACTTCAATTAAGAGTTACCAAATAATGGTATTTGGATAAGAGAACACTTGGCTGATGATTGGATTTGCAGACACAGGGCCTTCCTGGCCTTAGTAGTCATATCACTCCCTCTACTTCCCACATTTGACAAATGGCATCCTTCCAGCTGAGTAAACTTAAATTGTGAGTTGCTAGACAGTGGTCTTTAGATAAGTGAACACTTTTCTGGTATTTGGAATTGCTAAAACAGTGTCCCCTGTGAGTTGCAGTCAGGTCACTCTCTCTAGTATACACATGTGATCAATGTTCTCCACCCAGGTGAGTACACTCCAATTGAGAGTTCACTAACAGATCTAGTGTTGCATGTGACCACTGTGCTAGTGTTTGTAGTTACAGGAATAGTGCCTGAACGGAGTGTAGCCATGTCAGTACATTTACTAGACACACTTGACAAATGTTATCTACCCAGGTGTATACCCTTAAATTGAAAGGTACCAAACTGGGGTATTTAGAGAAGTGACCACTGGAACGGTGATGTAGTTATAGAACAGTGCCTGGTGGGAGTTGTAGTCATGTCAGTCCCTTTACTACACACACTATACAACTTTCATCTCCCCAATGAGTACACTTCAAATGTGAGTTGCCAAATAGAGGTATTTGGACCAGAGGACACTGGGCTGGTGAGTGAAGTGAAGTAAAAATTGCCAAAGGTGAGCTATCAGCATGCATGACATAGCATCTTGGTGACATTATTAGTGTTGTGAATTACCAGACTCCACTCCCCCAGGTATTCCTGTCAAGCCCTCAGGATGCAGGATGGCCAAGACCTTCTCCTCCCAGGGAAAGGGATGTAATCAGACTGTGGGAGGACCACTGCCAGTCTTCTTGGTCTGCAGCTGGTGCCTGGAGACCAGGGAACAGCCCTTGTCCCTGAGGTCATTCTAACTCTTCCTAATGTCCTCCCTTGTGTGCAGGCTGGTGCCTATAGCATTGACTCTATTGACGATCCTGTCCCACATTTCGATGTTCCTACTGAGAGGAGTATGCTGAACTTGTGCTCCAAACAATTGTGGCTCTACTCTTATGATTTCATCCACCATGACTCTTCAATCATCTTCTGAAAAACAGGGATTTTCAAACATGCCATGGTGGGACACAAAATGAGTGACAGTGACTTACTAGTACAGGGGAAGTGTAAAAGGGTGTGACTAGACAAAAGTGTGGTAGGGTGTTGTATGGGATAGTGAAAAAAGTGGTGCCTGGTATCTGTACTGTGTGTAAAAATATTGCTCTGGATTCTGTGAGGTACAGTGTAAATGCAAAGGAATGTGGTGTGTGAAGGGATGTGTTGTATAGTGTCCCTTACAGGTTTGTCCAGTGTGGCAATCTGTGTCAGCTGTGTTGTTTTCAAATTCATCCAATGTGCAGTTGTGTATTACTATGGCAACCGCAGACCGCCATGGTTCAGACCGCCATGGGGGTCCGCCATGGTGACTGGGTGCTTGTAATACGGTCAGCTGCTGGTCACAGTGCTGACACTGCTAGAGCCCAGACCGCATATTTCCATTATTTTCTTGGGAAGGAGTTCCTTGGACTTGGGTTTGGGAGGGGACAGGTCCTTGCTCTGTTGCTTAGGGGGCAGAGGTGGTGGCTTGGAGTGGGTGTCGGAGTGCCACTCGTGTGTCCCTTAGTGGCAGGTTTAGTTGCAGGGAGCGGGACATAAGTGGACTGGGAGCTGAGGTACTGGGCTGGGTGAGAGGGAGATTCCTCTTACAGGCAGGATGGGGAAGGAGGAGGGAAGATGTCCAGGCAGGAAAGGGAATGTTTTTTAGGACAAATGGGGTGGGTTGTGGGAGAGGTTTGGGAGAGGAGGGAGTGGTTGTAGTAGGAGTAGGTGTGCTGGAATGGGTTACAGGTGCATGGGCAATGTGCGTGCGTGAGGTGGATGGCTGTTGAGTGTCTGAGTGGGAGCTTTTATGTGTCTTTGGAGGGGGGCAGACAGGGTGGGAGAGGACAAACAGGACGTGTGAATATCTGTTGTGGTGGTGTCTGCAAGTGAGATAGGTATGCAGCATGAGGATGTGATGGTGGTAGTGGTGACTGCACATGTGGTGTATGGGAGTGCTAGTCTGCATGTCTGCCGTTGTGGCGAATGTGGGCAAGGCTGTACAGGTGACAGGATCTGGGACTGATGATGAGGTGCTTGCAGGTGTGTGTGTTGATGTGACTGTGAGGGTGGAGGAGATGGATGAGACAGTGGAGGTAGGGACTGTTGTTGTATGTGCTACTGTGTGTTGGCTGTATGTGTGCTTGTGGAGTGAAGTGTGATGCCTGTGCTTGTCTATCTGTTTTTTGGGTGCATGCTGGTCTAAATGTGTGCGTGGGATGGTTGGGAGGAGAGGGCTTTGGGACTCTGAACAGGTAGTTGGAGGGGGGACAGAAGAACCAGGGACACTGGCTGCCATCAAAGAGGAGGCCAGAGCCTGAAATGATACATGTAGGGTAGCCAAGCCACCGTGAATGCCCTCCAGTTAGGCATTGCATTGCTGCATCTGGGATGCCAGCCCCTGGATGGCATTCACTATAGTTGACTGCCCTACAGAGATGGATCTCGGGAGGTCAATAGCCTCCTCAGTGAGGGCAGCAGGGATGACTGGGGCAGGGTCTTAGGTGCCTGGGGCGAAGGAGACGCCCACCCTCCTGGGTGAGCAGGCACCGGCAACTGAGTGGGGGGCTACTGGGAGGGCAGTGCTAGTATGGGTGTGGCGGAAGATGTAGTAGCTGGTGTGGTCCCACAGGGGTCTGCCACCACCAGGGAGCTTCCATGGGAGGAGAAAACAGAGTCTGTAGTCATAGCTCCTGTCACCCTGTGGTGCTCCCCTTGCCCTCCAACCCACTGGTCCCCTCGGCATCGGTGTACCTACCACCCTACATTATTAAGCAGGACTCCACTAGATTAGCTAAACCAGCATTATGGGGCATCCACTGACTATGACCTTGCACTCAAACACCATGGCAGGCAACAATAAGTATACCACACAGTATGTACTCACCCCCCTGTGACTGCTGTGCTGCCCTCGAGCGCCCATCCAACTCAGGATTGGCCACTGCCAGTATGAAGACCATTAGGGGGGTTATGGTCCAACGGGCACCCCTCCCTTGTTGGGAGGCCGTCCTCATCTGGGCCTCTGCTGACTTCTTGGCCCAGTGTCTCACATCCTCCCCCCTGTTTCCTGCAGTGGGTGTTCCACCACCTGTGGACCCCTAGGGTCTGCACGTCCTAGGTGATGGCTCACCACAACCCTTTCTTCCGATGGGCACTGACCTGCATAGGGAACGCAGACGAATGGACACCATGAACTCAACACTCCATTCTGTCACAGAAATGGCTTACATATCGCATTGATCTCACATCAAGCCCACAAATAACCCGTACCTCTGCATACACATTGCATGAAGCAAAAATATACCCCCCAAATGACACACTGTCAGCACACACATACATCTTCATATAGCCATGTTGCATCCAACGTACCCATAAGTTACTCACCTGTTGGTCTGGAGGGCCATACAGCTGCCCATACAAGGGCAGGACCCCATCCACCAGCTTCTTCAACTCCTCCGATGTGATGGCTGGGGACCTTTCCCCTGTAGCACAGGCCATCGCGTGTTTCAGACACAGAAGCAAACGCAGTGGAGGTGTTGACCTATGGAGAGTCGGGAATCAAGTGAAGTGGGACTGAGAAAATGACGGTCACATCCTCGGTGGTGAACACCTTCACTGCTGGTGTTGATCATCATTGGTTCCTGTGCTCCATAGAGCTCCATGTTAAACAATGAGGAGGACACGGCAGTGCAGACAGCCTTCCGCCATGGCATCAAACGCCGGCGGAGTGAGGTCACTTCCACCTGTCCCTGCATACAAAACAGGCAGTTGTCAATTCCTAATGCTGGTACTCATGGCGGACAATTAAATGTGTGTCATGGGTACAGATGGTGCACACCAGGACAATTTCAACTCTGCTACATACATACATGCTCCATGTACTGTGGTATTGTGTATCCATCTACCTGTCACACACATCTCATGTTTGCTTTACCTAGATACCTACCAGAGGAGGAGGCAAACACCTGTGTACAGACCCCTTGTGGACTTGGCTACACTTGGGGAACACCACATCATTATGGCCTATCTTAAGGACAGGACCACAATTACTGAACTGTGTCAATAATTGGAGCCAGATCTGATTCCTGCTATCCGTAGCACCACAGCAATACCCCCAGCAGTGCAGGTACTGTCAGTGCTCCACTTCCTGGCAAGTGGTTCCTTCCAGGTGACTGTGAGCTTGGCTGCAGGAATGCCACAGCCAATGTTTTTGAATGAGTTTGGAAAAGTTTTGACCGCCCTGCTAAAACACATGATCAGCTCATCCCCCCCAGAGTGAAGATTTGCCCACTGTGAAGGCTAGGTGTGCCATGGGGCACATATCATTTGTGATTGGGACCATTGACGGCACCCATATTGCCCTGTGCCCCCCCCCCAGGACAAATGAGCAGGTCTATAGGAATAGGAAGAGTTACCACTCTATAAATGTCCAGATGGTGTGCCTTGCTGATCAATACATCTCCCACGTCACTGCCAAGTTTCCTGCATCTATGCATGATGCCTATATGTTGAGGAATAGCAGCGTCCCACAGGTGATGGCACAACTACAGACGCAGAGAGTGTGGGTCATAGGTGAGCTTGAGTCCTCACCCAATAAACGTCACTGTATGCCACCTAAAGTTGTACTATGTGGCATTGTACATTAGTAATGTGTGTCCCTCACTACCTTCTGGTGACTCTGGCTACCTAAACCTGTCCTGGCTGTTGACGTCAGTGAGGAATCCGAGGACTGGGGCAACAATTCAGTACAGTAAAGCACATGGGCATACCAGGAGGGTTATTGAACATACATTTGGTCTACTGAAAGCCAGCTTCCAGTGCCTCCATGTAACTGGTGGATCCCTATTTTACGCTCCTAAGAAGGACTGCCAGATAGTGGTGGCTTGCTGCATGCTGCACAATTTGGTACTCAGACCCCATGTGCCCTACATGTAGGAGGAGGGGGGAGACAATGTACCTGTGGCAGCAGAGGACACTAAAGACAGTGAGGAGAAGGAGGAGGAGAAGGAGAAGGAGGATGTGGAAAACAGGACACATATGATACAGCAGTACTTACACTGACACCCAGGTAAGACTGCACTTCTGTTCATACCTCCATTACAGTTAAGTGCTGTGTGGTTGCTGTGTTATGCCATGCACTACCTTCCCTTCTCAACTGACTGTCACTTATGCTTTCCCTTTTTGCAGATGGTGTGGTCACAACTGATGTGATGACTACAGACTGCTTACACATTTTTGTTGGGTGGATTAACACATTAAAGGACATTTGCACAGGATAATGCAGTTTCAGACATTGTATATTATTGTATGATAAATCACAGAAACTTCAGGTGTGTCCAAAGGTGTTTATTGAAGTGACAAAAATGATAGTGTAGTGCAATAGAGTGGGGTGATGGTGGGCGTAACCTTCAGTGTAGTGGCCCAGTTGGTATGTTGCACAGGTCCAGTATCCAAGGGGCCACAGGAAAAGGAGCAATGGCAGTCCAAAATGAACAAGGTGTCTCAGGGGCATTCAAGGAAGACATTCAGGAGGGGCTCATTTCCTTGCAGTGGTTTGGGTCTTGACAACAGTCTCTGGTGTCTGTCTGGGTCGCAGGGAACGTTTGCGGGGTGGTTCACCTTCTGTAGGGGGAGGGGTGCTGGTGGCCTGTGAGTGATGTGGCAGGTCCTCCTGTTGACTATCTGCAGCAGATGTTGTTGGCTATTGAGTGGACTGGCTAGGGGAAGGGGCCCGCTGGTGTGCTGTGTATTCATGCATCGTGTTGGCCATATCACCTAGCACCCCTGCAATGGTGGCCATGTTGGCATTTAAGTCCTGCAACTGCTGCATGACCTCCTGGTGGTGTACCCCCTACAGCCACTGGTTCTCCTGCAAGATGCTAATCATATGGCCCATCCTGTCCTGGGATTGTTGGTAGGCCCCCAGGACATGTGTGAGTGCCTCCTGGGCAGACGGTTCCCTGGATGGGCCTCCCCCTTGCGAACAGCTAACCTCCCACTGGGCCTGGCCCCCTGTGTCTGTGTCCCCTGAATGGTGTGCCCAATCCCACTTACACCAGGACCTTCCTCATCTTGCCTGTGTCGTGTCGACTCGGGTCCCTGTACAGATGGGCACACAAGTGATCGATTTGTTCCAGTCATTGTCTGTCACGTATTCAGCATTTTTGGCTTTCCCTATGGGTTGAGTGTTGTCCTCCCACCTTTGGTTAGTGTATGCTGGTGGATTGTGGGATTGGTAGTATTACATGCTGCCCATGCATTACTGTTGTGTGTGCATGCAGAGCTGGGAGGGGTGTGCTCCTCCCATGCTGTCAACTGTGGGGGAGGTGGTAGGGGTCCACTGCCAGTCTTCATGATGGCAAGTTGGTACCTGGAGACCACTGCACACACCTTACCCCATAGGTTATTCCACCTCTTACGAATGTCCTCCCTGTGGTGGATTTTTTCCCACGGAGTTCACCCTGTCCGCGATCCTCTGCCATAGCTCCATATTCCTGGCAATGGGTATCTGCTAGACCTGTGCATCGGACAGCTGTGGCTCTACCCTGACAATTTCCTCAACCAGCACCTGCAACTCTTCATCTGTGTAATAGGGATTCTTCAGTGGGGACATGCCTATTGTGTGCATATTGTGTGCGTATAGTATGCGTGTTGTGTAGAGTGTGTTAGGTGTTGGGGTATGGTTTGTGGTGTGTGAGGCGTGAAAGGTGAATAGGTGGCTGTGGTTTGTGTGTGCAGTTCTTTTATTATCTTTTGCTGGCAAGGTGTTGCAGTTTGCAAAGGATTTTGGGTTGTGTGGGGGTGTGTTTTATAGTGCTGTTGGTGGGTGTGTACGGTGTGTGTATATGTGACAGGTGTGGGTTTTTTCAATCTGGACAATATTGGCTTCTGTTGGTGTTGGGTGCCCACCGTTGACTCTCTGCTGTGGTGTTTCGTGGTCCATAATTTGGAGAGTGGTGTATTGCTGGTGTGGCAGAGAGGGTGGTGGGTCCGACAGTTTTTTTGCCTCCTTTGGGTCTGGTGGAATTGTCATTGTGGCTGGTTTCTGTCAGTTTTGTGTTTGTGTGTCATAATGTGGCATGCGGATTGCCGCTTCTTTGACAGTCTGTTGGTGGCTGTCATCACAGCTGTCTTCGGAAAAGACCGCCAATATCATAATGAGGGCCTAATTGTCTGATTACGTGTTTGGTGGACCTAGGAACAACAAACTTGTGGTAGCAGTCTGACCGCCACACTCCTGGCAATCTGACCACCAGATTATGATCTTGGTGGTTAGACTGCCAGGAGACTGCTGCCACCACCGGGGTCACGGATCCCAGCGGGTTGGCTGCAGTCAAAGTCATGGTCAGCCATGGCAGTACCCATGGTGGTACCGCCTTGCTCATAACAACTTCACTTTCCTCCAGCCTTTTCATTGCTGGGTCCTGACCATTAAAAGGCTGGTGTAAATCCAGTGCCGGGGGCCACAGAGGGACCTTACACTGCCCACTACCATGTTGTGGGCAGTGCAGGGGCCCCCTGCTAGCACCCTCGGAATGCTCACATGTCTGCTATGCTATGCAGACAGTAGGCTTTCCAAGGGTGCTGGTGAACAACGGCTTTGGCCTCGGCTCCCTATGGGAGGCAAGGCCAATGCTGCTGCACTGTTTCCACCAGGCTGACTGGCAGAAACAGCCTAATGTGACAATTCTGCCAGTGAGCCCAGTGCAAACATAGCAATACTACAGGGGTGAGGCTGCCAGCTTGAAAGGCGGGCTCATTCCTGCAGCTTTGGCAGTCCGAAGGTCAGACCGCAAAAGTTGTAATCGGGCCCCAAATAACTTACATAAACTACTCCTACTGCATACAAAACCATTTTAACCATGTCACTGGACAACAAAAAGGTTACATTTACTATTCTCACTCAAATCAAAAATAATCTATGGAATGTGTTAAACACTAAAGGGGCCAAATTATCTATTCCTTGTACAACACACATTATTTTGGACAAGGTGTTTGACACTAAAAGGATGACATTTGCCACTTCAACCAAAACCATCTTAGGGAAGGTCTTGGATACTAAAGGGGTAACACTTTCCCCAATACAATTTAAAACATTTTAGGGAAAGTGTTGGACAATAAAAGGATCACATTTACTTTCCCTAATTCAATCTAAATCCTTTTGGAGAAAGTCTTGGACATTACAGGGGTCACATTTACAGTTTCTACCCCAAGCTAAACCATTGCAGAGAAAGTTTTGGACACAAATTTACTATTCATACCGCAATCTAATCCATTTTAGAGAAGAAGAAGGACACTAAAAGGGTCACATTTACTATTCACACTCCAATCTAAACCATGTAGGGAAAGACACTAAAAATGCCCCATATACTATTCCCACTCCACACTAAACCATTTTGGGAAAGGTTTTGGACACTAAAAAGTTAACATTTACTATTTCGACACTAATCAATACCAAATAGGAGAAGGTAGTAAACACTAGGGGCCTGATTACAAGGCTGATTGTCCAAAGACCACCAACCTCACAGTGGCTGTTGGACTGCCGCAGCTGTGGTGGTCCGTCCGCCACATTTTGAGGTTAGAAGGCAGACCTGCCAACCTACCGCCATTCCTGCCAGGATCTAAGATCCTAATGGGCTGACGGCAGTGCAAGTTGTAATCAGCCAAGGTGGTGTTGAACTCAGCGCCACCCTGCTGATTACAACCTTGTTCTCCGACAGCCTTTTCATTGTGGTTCAGCCACCATGAAAAGGCTGAAAGAGGACAAGTGCATAGGCCATAGGGGGGCCCATGCACTGCCCACAAACAGGTTGTGGGCATTGCAGGGATCCCCCTGCCCATCACCCTCAAAATGTGCACTGTCTGCTATGCAGACAGTGTGCATTTCTAAGGTGCTTGTGCCCCCTGTGTGCGGCAGCATTATGAGCCGTCGAGAATGCTGTTGCACATTTCCCACTGCGCTGACTAGCGGAAATCACTGGTCAGCTCAGTGGGAAAGTTGTAATGGGGCCGGCGGGTAGGTGGCCAGCACAGTGGTAACCCCCCCCCCCCCCGTCAGAGGTTTGGCAGACAGGTGTTTCCATCCGCCAAACACCTAATCAGCCCCTAAAAGAGTTACATACAAAATACAAACTAAATAATAAAATATAATAAATATTTATTTAAAAATTGAATAAAAAATAACATTACTTCTAACATGCTATTTACCAAAATCTATATTTTAGCATGAACAAATAACATATTAAACAATTTTTTTGAATGAAAAAAACACTAAATTACACATAACATTTTTCAAGCAAAATGTAAATAAAAATTAGATGTAAAAATATACATAAACAAAATGTTACAAATCATAAAATATATTAACGTTACATAAAAACGCTTAAAGTAAATAAAAATTACAAACAAAATCATTAAAGATTAAAAATATACTATTGCAATTATCTGTTTTATACATAAATATACCTATGGAATTTCTCATTACCAAAATGTTCTTTATTTAAAACATTTAATTATTCTATATCCATTAAAATATAGTACATATATAAGATGAACAGAAATATAATTGCTAATAAATACATCATAATTACTATATATTGAGTAGACTTTTTCTTCCAACTGTACATATTAAAAATTATTTGCTATTTATACAATTATTTAGAGTAAAACTTTTTCTTAACATAAAACTTGTATTTCATATTTCAAATCAAAAAGCAAAGCAAACCCAATACATTTATTTTGCATATATGTGTGTATATATATATATATATATATATATATAAATATATATATATCATCGCTGAATAATTAGTAACATTTTACAATTTAAAATTTAAAAATGTTAATTATCAATTTCCTAATCAACTAAAAGTAATTATGGAATTTAGTTTAAATCACAATTGCTTCATTTTGTAATTTATCAATACATTTAAAATAATAATAAGGAAATGTTTAAAAATTGTATTGTGTAAATAAAAACAATCATTTTAAAAATAGTAGATAATTAATATGCAAATTCGACATACAATCAAATATTAATATTTAAAACTATAAACACTAACATAAACATTAACTATATTAAAACTTAATAAAAATCAGACTTTACATAAAACTTTGGCCCTCATTCTGACCCTGGCGGTCGGTGATAAAGCGGCGGCCAAGCCGCCAACAGGCCGGCGGTCTAAAATATGCAATTCTGACCCTGGCGGGAACCGCCAACACAGCCCGCCAACTTAACACTCCGACCGCCACAGCGGTACAAACAAACAGCGCGGCGGTTCCCGCCAACTGCCCGGCGGCAGACAAAGTACCGCCCACCCTATTACGACCCACCAATCTGCCACCTTTTCCGGGGCGGGAGCACCGCCGATAAGAACACGGCGGAAACAGACTACGAACGGGAAAACGCTCACCTCTACGCACTCCACGCGAGATTCCGGCAGTATGGAGCCAGAGTTACAGGTCATCCCCGCACTCCTATTCCTCCTCATATACCAGGAGCACGCCCGGCGGCGCGGAAGACATCGGTGAGTACTGCACCTACGACACAGGGGAGGGAAAAGATTACCGGCACACCCACCCACATCCACTACAACACACACATCAATGCATTCCCACAGATCACTGTCACAACCCACAAACCACCCCCCTCCGAAATAATGCAAAGACCAAAAGAAGAGATCATAAACGGGCAGATATATTGAAATATGTACGCCATTAATCCCAAAAAATAAATAAACTATGTACAAAATATATACAGCTACTAAATGTAGTCCAACCACTGTCCGTGGATCACAGGGGTCCTGTGCAAAGGGGCAAGGCCCAGTCCCACGACAAGAACTCCACGGAGAGAACACTGCAGGGGCATCAGAAAGAAAATAGGACAGGCACCTCAGGGGGAAGGGAAGGGGGGGCACCTCAGCCACTTGAGTACACGACGCCAGATCCACGAGGGGACTCCATGACCACTGGGCCATCCTGGGGAGAGCAAAGCCACAGTCCATACAGTCCATACAGTGGGTGGCCTGCCCACTGGGCCATCCTGGGGAGAGCAAAGCCACAGTCCAAACAGTCCATACAGTGGGTGGCCTGCCCACTGGGCCATCCTGGGGAGAGCAAAGCCACAGTCCATACAGTCCATACAGTGGGTGGCCTGCCCACTGGGCCATCCTGGGGAGAGCAAAGCCACAGTCCATACAGTCCATACAGTGGGTGGCCTGCCCACTGGGCCATCCTGGGGAGAGCAAAGCCACAGTCCAAACAGTCCATACAGTGGGTGGCCTGCCCACTGGGCCATCCTGGGGAGAGCAAAGCCACAGTCCATACAGTCCATACAGTGGGTGGCCTGCCCACTGGGCCATCCTGGGGAGAGCAAAGCCACAGTCCATACAGTCCATACAGTGGGTGGCCTGCCCACTGGGCCATCCTGGGGAGAGCAAAGCCACAGTCCAAACAGTCCATACAGTGGGTGGCCTGCCCACTGGGCCATCCTGGGGAGAGCAAAGCCACAGTCCATACAGTCCATACAGTGGGTGGCCTGCCCACTGGGCCATCCTGGGGAGAGCAAAGCCACTGTCCAAACAGTCCATACAGTGGGTGGCCTGCCCACTGGGCCATCCTGGGGAGAGCAAAGCCACAGTCCATACAGTCCATACAGTGGGTGGCCTGCCCACTGGGCCATCCTGGGGAGAGCAAAGCCACAGTCCATACAGTCCATAACAGACCCCACTGCCACTGGAGGAGGCAAGTTGGCCAGAGGACATCCTGCAGCCCTGCCCGAGATAGATCCTGCCCTGCCACGTCTGCCAAAGGGCCAGCGGTTCTTGCCCTGAAGGGCCCAGTTCAGCGGTTCTTGAGACGGCGGGGCCCAGTTCAGCGGTTCTTGAGACGGCGGGGCCCAGTTCAGCGGTTCTTGCCTTGAAGGGCCCAGTTCAGCGGTTCTTGCCTTGAAGGGCCCAGTTCAGCGGTTCTTGAGACGGCGGGGCCCAGTTCAGCGGTTCTTGAGACGGCGGGGCCCAGTTCAGCGGTTCTTGCCTTGAAGGGCCCAGTTCAGCGGTTCTTGCCTTGAAGGGCCCACTTCAGCGGTTCTTGAGACGGCGGGGCCCAGTTCAGCGGTTCTTGCCTTGAAGGGCCCAGTTCAGCGGTTCTTGCCTTGAAGGGCCCAGTTCAGCGGTTCTTGCCTTGAAGGGCCCAGTTCAGCGGTTCCTGAGACGGCGGGGCCCAGTTCAGCGGTTCTTGAGACGGCGGGGCCCAGTTCAGCGGTTCTTGCCTTGAAGGGCCCAGTTCAGCGGTTCTTGAGACGGCGGGGCCCAGTTCAGCGGTTCTTGAGACGGCGGGGCCCAGTTCAGCGGTTCTTGCCTTGAAGGGCCCAGTTCAGCGGTTCTTGCCTTGAAGGGCCCAGTTCAGCGGTTCTTGAGACGGCGGGGCCCAGTTCAGCGGTTCTTGCCTTGAAGGGCCCAGTTCAGCGGTTCTTGCCTTGAAGGGCCCAGTTCAGCGGTTCTTGAGACGGCGGGGCCCAGTTCAGCGGTTCTTGCCTTGAAGGGCCCAGTTCAGCGGTTCTTGCCTTGAAGGGCCCAGTTCAGCGGTTCTTGCCTTGAAGGGCCCAGTTCAGCGGTTCTGGAGACGGCGGCCGGTCTATGGCCAACTGCTAATTGCCTGGTGGTGCCCTCCTGGGCAGCGGGGATGGTGCTCCTTCACTGCCCACCTGGGCTGTGGGTGGTGGGGCCCTCCTGGCCAGCTGGGCTGGGTCCTCCCTGGGCAGCGGCTATGGGGCTGGTGGGCTCTCCCGGGGCAGCTGTGCCGGTTCCTCCCGGGGCAGCGGCTATGGGGGTTGTGGGCTCTTCCTGGGCAGCAGGCCTGCTGCCTGACCTCTCCAACTTGCTGCCCTTGCCCTCCTTAGTCGTCGGCCTGTGGCCCTTTCCTCCCTTTGGAGCTGTGGCTGGTGACTGTCTCTGGGTGGTGTCCGGGGGGGATGTAGAAGGCGGGCTCCTGCGGCGCCCCTTCCGCCTTCTGCTCCTCTTCCCAGGGGGTGGGCTGGCTGTCCCCTTGCTGCTGGGCGAAGATCCAGACATGCGGGCTGGCGGGCTCCAATACCCCTGCACCCTTGTCAAGGGGGCTGCAGGGCTGGTGGTGGCTGAGGTGCTCTTCTTACCCCGACGAGAAGGAGGGGGGGGCTCAGGGTCAGGAAAGAAGTTAGTAGTGGCGAGGAAGAGCTTCTTGGGACAATGGAGAGTGGTAGGTACAGTGGGAATGGGAGTGGAGGGAGAGGATGTGGTTGTAGGTGAGTCACGTTTGCTGTCTTTGGGTGCAGGTGCAGGAGGGATAGGCTGTCGTGAGGTGGATGGCTGTTGGGTGGGTGGGTGGCTGCGTTTGTGTGGTGTGGAAGAGGGGGTGACAGACACAGTGGGAGAGGACACAGGGGACGTGTAAATGGCAGTGGGGGTGATGACTGCACGTGTGCGGACTGGAGTGGAGGGTGTGCTGGTGATGGAAACACTGGCTGATGGTGAGGTGAATGGAGGTGTGAGTGTAGACGTCACAGGGAGGGAGGAGGGAGACGAGGAGGTGGGGGTCACAGAGGTGGTAGTGACTGTTGGCATGTCTGCATCGGAATGTTGCGTGTGTGAATGTCTGCGTGATCTGTGGTGCTTATGTTTGGGTGAGCTTCTCTTGGGTGTTGAGGTGTGTGCAGGCTGGTCTGATGGTGTGGGTGGGACAGGCAGAGGAACAGGAGACTGGGAGGAGGGAGTTAGTAGAGGCAGGCAGGAGACAGGGACAATGGCTGCCGTCAGTGCTGAGGCCAGAGCCTGGAACGATCGCTGATGGGCAGCCTGACCCGAATGAATGCCCTCCAGGTACGCATTGCTGCGATGAACCTCCCTCTCCACCCCCTGGATGGCATTCAAAAGGGTAGTCTGCCCAACAATGAGCGTTCGGAGGAGGTCAATGACCTCCTCACTGAGGGCAGCGGGGGTAACAGGGGCAGGGCCTGAGGTGCCTGGGGCGAAGGAGATGCCCGGCTTCCTGGCAGAGCGGGCACGGGGCGAACGCGGAGGGGCTGCTGGGAGGGCGGAGATGGTGCGCTGGGTGGCGGCTGTACCTGTAATGGCGGGGGGCACGGATGGTGCCACCCCCGCAAGGGAGCCCCCTTCCGAGGACGTGTCCGTGTCGCTGCAGGCTCCAGTCGTCCCCGTCGTGGAGCTCCCCTCGCCCTCCGTCTCACTGGTCCAGTCTGACTCTGTGGCATGGCCCTCCTGGGCCATGTGAGATGCAGCTCCCTCCTGCCCCGATGCCACTTCTCCTCCGCCTGATGATGCTGATGCACACAAGCACAGAAAGACAAACAAAAAGGGGGGGGGAGAGAGAAATAAAGGGATATTGAGTACATGGATCTCCGGTACAGTTAGCGGACATGACAGACACAGATGCCCCCTGCACTAAGTTGCGCACTTGGGGTCCGCTACGCATTCCGTGGAACATGCCCTACACGCCTAGAGTTGACAACTGCACCCATGGATGACACGGCCCAGGGATGGCTGTACTGACAAACTACTGAGGGGGGTGGCTGGGGACACAGGGGCTTACGGGGGTGCCCAGCCTACAGATATCGCCCTGGCCTAGGGGGACCCACAGCCCTCCTCCCCCACCCAGACACCTCCACTGCGCGACAACAGAGTAGATAATGCTTGGACTCACCCCCTTGTGTCTGCTGTGCTGCCCTCACGCGCCCATCCAAATCAGGGTAGGCCACCGCCAGGATCCGGAACATCAGGGGGCTCAGTTGACGGCAGGCACCCCGCCTACGTTGGGAGGCCATCCCCAGCAGAGACTCGGCGGTCTTCTTGGTCCCGCGGCGGATGTCCTCCCACCTCTTGCGGCAGTGGGTGACCCGTCGATGGTGGACCCCCAGGGCCCGGACTTCCTTGGCGATGGCACGCCAAATCCCGATCTTCTCATGGGCGCGGACCTATGTGACACGTACAGGGAGGGAGAAATACCACATTCAAGTTACTCAGCATTTTCCTTTCCAGTGGCCCAACGCCCCCCATCCCCGCCAGGCCCCCCGCCAGGCCCAACATGCCCCCCATCCCCGCCAGGCCCTCCGCCAGGCCCCCCGCCAGGCCCAACATGCCCCCCATCCCCGCCAGGCCCCCCGCCAGGCCCCCGCCAGCCCCAACATGCCCCCCATCCCCGCCAGGCCCCCCGCCAGGCCCAACATGCCCCCCATCCCCGCCAGGCCCCCCGCCAGGCCCCCCGCCAGCCCCAACATGCCCCCCATCCCCGCCAGGCCCCCCGCCAGGCCCAACATGCCCCCCATCCCCGCCAGGCCCCCCGCCAGCCCCAACATGCCCCCCATCCCCGCCAGGCCCCCCGCCAGGCCCAACATGCCCCCCATCCCCGCCAGGCCCCCCGCCAGGCCCCCCGCCAGCCCCAACATGCCCCCCATCCCCGCCAGGCCCCCCGCCAGGCCCCCCGCCAGCCCCAACATGCCCCCCATCCCCGCCAGGCCCCCAAGCCAGCCAGTGGCCCCAAATCCAGATTGAATTAAACTCACTTGTTGGTCTGGAGGACCGTAGAGTAGCGCATACTGGGGGAGGACCCCATCCACAAGTTTCTCCAACTCCTCTCCAGTGAAGGCAGGGGCCCTTTCCCCAGTCGCAGCAGCCATTGTCCCTTCCAGACCGAGGTCACAGCAACACTTGCAGTATAGGTCCTCTCCTGTGAAAGTTCAAGTCGCAAGTGGATAAGTAGATAGAAAATGGCGGTCACGTCCGCGGCGGTGCGTACCGCGGCGGTGCGTCCCGCCACCGCCGGCGCCCTTCGCCATTGGCTCCTGAAACCCATAGGCTTCAATGTTAACCAATGCGGCTTCGCGCAGCGGTCTTCGCCCGCCGCCCGCCACGGTGTGCCACGCCAGCGCATTGACCTCACATCCCATTGTCACACTTCACAGGTCAGGCAGCCGCCATTTCCAGGGCCCACATGGCTCAATTTCAACTGCGTCACACAGGCCTAGGCCTTGCATAGCCACTCAGACACGCCATTCACTGCATAGAGAATCGTATACTGTGCTAGCTGTGAGTACGTACCTGTGGGTTGCCTGACTGTGTGCTCCATGTTGTCCTTCCTAGGCACCGTCCGCTGGGTTGGGCGAGGAGACGGATGAATCCTCCCGTGTACCGACCGCTGGTGGACCTGTCGACAATGGAAGAACGCCACATTATCCTGACCTACCGTCTTAACCGTGCCACTATCCATGAACTGTGTGCCCAGCTGGAGCCCGACCTGATGTCCCCCATCCGCCAACCCACAGGGATTCCCCCTCTGGTGCAGGTCATGTCAGTACTCCATTTCTTGGCAAGTGGGTCATTTCAGACAACCGTGGGAATTGCTTCCGGGATGTCTCAGCCCATGTTTTCAAAGGTGTTATCCAGAGTGTTGTCTGCCCTGATGAAATCCGTGAGGAACTACATCATTTTCCCTGAGGTGGGCGAATTGGCTACAGTGAAGGGTGATTTCTACGCCCTTGGACATATTCCCAACGTAATTGGTGCCATTGATGGGACCCATGTGGCTTTGGTTCCCCCAAGAGACAGGGAGCAGGTGTACAGGAACAGAAAAAGTTACCATTCAATGAACATCCAGGTGGTGTGTTTGGCTGACCAGTACATCTCGCATGTAAATGCCAAATTCCCAGGGTCAGTGCATGACGCCTACATCCTGAGGAATAGCAGCATCCCTTACGTGATGGAACAGCTACAGAGACACCGTGTATGGCTAGTGGGGGACTCTGGGTACCCCAACCTGTCGTGGCTACTGACCCCAGTAAGGAATCCCCGGACCAGGGCAGAGGAACGGTACAATGAGGCCCATGGGCGTACTAGGAGGGTGATCGAACGCACCTTTGGCCTCCTAAAGGCCAGGTTTCGCTGCCTGCATATGACCGGTGGATCCCTAATGTACTCACCTAAGAAGGTGTGTCACATCATCGTGGCCTGCTGCATGCTTCACAACCTGGCTTTGCGCCGCCAGGTGCCTTTCCTGCAGGAGGATGGTCGAGACGGTGGTGTTGTGGCAGCGGTGGAACCTGAGGAGAGTGACGAGGAGGAAGACGACGGGGCTGAAACAGACAACAGGGACAGAATCATTGAACAGTACTTCCAATAGGACACAGGTAACATTTCAAAGATAATTTAGTAAATGTTAACTACTCTGCAGCATCTCTGCTGCCTGTCTATTTGCCCCAGTGTATGATGACTGAGTTTTGGCTTTTCCCTCCCTATTTCAGATCTGGGGTCCCCACTACGAGTCCTGTGCTTCGTTTCCCCATGGACTACAGCTTTGTGGCAGCTGTTTGTTGACTTCACCATGTACAAGGACATATTTGCACTGTCATGTCAATTACAATCTATTGAAATCACAGCCAGACTCCTGATATTTTGGTGCAAAATAGGTGTTTATTGAAGTGCTCAAAATGGGATGGGTGGTGTCAAGTGGGTGGGGGCTATGGTGAAGGAATGTCCATGGCAGAGTCCAGAGTAACAGTCACACAGGTGCATTGTCCAGAGGCCTGTGGAGAGATGGAGCATGGGCAGTTCGAGGATGGACAGGGTGACAATGTGGGACAGTGGGATGACATCAGGTGGTATCCATTGCTGGCGGGGGTCTTGACATCCTACTCTGTCTTGCGAGATCTCAGGGCCCTCTTGCGGGGTGGTTCTTCTCCTGCAGGAGGTGGGGGTCTGGTGGGCTGCTGCTGTGCGGGGGCCTCCTGTCCACTAGCGCCGGCGGAGGTGGATGGCTGTTCTTGGTCCAGGCTAGTGGCAGGGGCCCTTGGGTGTTGTTCAGTGTCCGCCCTGCTGTTTACGAGGTCCTGCAGCAGCCCTACCATGGTAACCAGGGTGGTGTTGATGGCTCGGATGTCCTCCCTGTACCCCCGATAGTGTTCCTCCTGCAGCACCTGGATCTCCTGGAACCGGGCCAGTACCGTCGCCATCGTCTCCTGGGAGCGGTTGTATGCTCCAATGATGGTGGTGAGGACCTCGTGGAGAGTGGGTTCCCTGGGCCTCTCCTCCCCCCCCTGTCGCACAGCTGCCCGCCGAGTTGCCCTGTTTCCCTGGGCCTCTGCCCCCTGGCCGGTGTGCCCACTACCACTGCCCCCAGGTCCCTGTTGTTGTTGGGGTGGTGGGTTATCCTGGGTGCCCTGTAGTGGTAGACACATCGCAGATTGACGCGCCCTGGAGACAGAGGCATGGGCCCGCTGGGTGGGAGCTGTGCTGGTGTTCCCAGAGGGGTTAGGGTCTATAGTGGCCTGTGCCTGTGTGAGGGGAACCGACTGTCCAGAGGTCCCCGATGGTCCGGGCTGGTCATCGGTGTCCAGATCGACAGAGCTGCTGTCATCGCTGACGGCCTCTTGGGTGGGGGGTGTGGATAATTCTGGCCCTTCCGCCGCGGTGTGCTGACGGTCGGGTCCTGCAGGGGTATAGAGGTATGGTTATAGTTTCAATGTGTGGCATATGGGTGTATCTGTGGGTTCCCGTGTCCCCAAGTGCTGGCATTCGTGTGTGGGGGCTTTGGTGAGGGTGGCTTGTGGGGGGGATGTGTATATGCATTGGGCATGCTTTGGTGATGGGTGTCCATGCTTAGTGGACGCATGCAGGCCTAGGTTTTGGGATGTGTGGGTTGTGATGGTGAGACATTGGCGGGGAATAGGTGTGCTGGGGGTGGGGATGAGGATGGTGGTGGGGGTGAGGATGGTGGTGGGGGTGAGGGTGGGGGTGAGGATGGGGGTGGGGGTGAGGGTGGGGTTCGAGGATGGGGGTGAGGGTTGGGGTCTGATTTGGCATGCAGGTGGGGGGGAAGCAGTATTGAAGCTTCAACTTACCAGTATCCATTCCTCCGCCGACTCCTGCGAGGCCGTCAGGATGCAGGATGTTCAAGACTTCCTCCTCCCATGATGTGAATTGTGGGGGTTGAGGTGGGGGTCCTCCGCCAGTCTTCTGCACGGCGATGTTGTGCCTGGATACCATGGAACGCACCTTCCCCCGTAGGTCGTTCCATCGCTTCCTGATGTCTTCCCGATTTCTGGGGTGCTGTCCCACTGCGTTCACCCTGTCGACAATCCTCTGCCATAGCTCCGTCCTCCGGGCAATGCTGGTGTATTGTATCTGTGTGCCGAACAGCTGGGGCTCTACACGAACGATTTCCTCCACCATAACCCTGAGTTCTTCGTCTGTGAAGCGGGGTTGTCTTTGGGGTGCCATGGGGTGGTGTGTATGATGTGTGGGGTGGAGTATGTGTATTTAAGTGAGTTGAGTGTGGTGGTGTGTGTTGTTTTGTGTGTGGATAGTGTGTGGGTGATGGTGTTGAGTGGCTGTGGCTGTTATGTTTTGGATGCTGGTGTCTCGCTCTTGCCTTCTTTACGAATTTTTAAGCGTAGGGGTTTGTGGGTGATGTGGGTGGGTGTTTTATATTGTATTGTGTGTGTGGGAGTGGTGTGTGTATGTGTATCAGGTGTGTGGGATTCAAATCGTCCAATGTGGGTGAGTTTTGTTCGTTTGTGTGTATTCTGACCGCGCCGGTGTGTCCCGCCAATGGAATACCGCGTTTGAAAGACCGCCGCGTGGATTCGTGGGTCGTAATGGCATGGGCGTATTTCTATTGGCGTGGCGGTGGAGGTTTGGTCACCTCCACCTTTCCGCCGACCGCTGGTCTGGCGGTCTGTTGTGGCGGTCGGATTTTCGGAGGTTTGCCTTCTGCGGGTCAGAATGACCGTGGCGGGTTTCCGCGACCGCGGCGGGATTATGGAGGATTTCTGACCGGCGGTAGGCGCCTTTTACCGCCGAGGTCAGAATGACCACCTTTGTTTCAATAAACACACTGATGTAAACAATTAATAAACAACTTTAATAAAAGAAAATACAATAAAATGCATAAAAACACATGAAAACATTTTTTAAACAAACAATATTTTTATCGATGATGTTTTTGTATGAAAAGAGGGGTAACTATGAATGATTTCCCTATAAATTTCAAAGATGTGGGCTAAGTTTTTAGTGGCCGAAAGCAAGGATAAAAACAACTTTTCTCATAATAGTCTTCTGACATATATGTTACTGAGGCCTTTAAAAGCCAGAGATCTCACTATCCAACAACCAGCTGGGATAACTCTGAATGCTGAGCATCTGCGAATTCACGACCCCAATCAACAGCTGAGTAGCTGAGCAGCAGGAGGTTCGGGGGCCGGTTTCAGAGGTTCTGGGTACCCTTCTGTTTCTCTCGCTTGCTGCACATTGTGAGCTCCAAAAGCACTGTTGAGGAAGCGAGCGCAGAGGCCGACCAGTGAAACATCAAGGCCCTGTGTGTCAGGCCACACAAATTCATCAATAATTCACCACTCCTTTGGCCAGGCCACATAAATTCATTGCCAGTTCACCAATACTTGCCGCTTTTACGCAATGAGGCCTGGCAAGGTTCGTGATGAGTCAAAAGCCACACAGAAATGAGGGACTAAAGTGAAAGTCGATTCCAGAGTCGCTGATGGCCCTAGTGAGTACACATCTGCCACACTAAGTCTTGTCTATAAGAGATTGAGGAAGGAAAAAATTACTGACTTTTTAAAACCTTCTATGGCAAACTCTGCCCCTGCTCATGGTCGAATGTCAGAGAGCACAACAGTTAGGGGGTGATTCTAACCCTGGCGGTCGGTGTTAAAGCGGCGGCCAACCCGCCAACAGGCTGGCGGTAAAAAAAATGGGATTCTGAGCCTGGCGGGAACCGCCAACACAGACAGCCACCTTAACACTCCGACCGCCACAGCGGTACAAACAAACAGCGCGGCGGTCACCGCCAACAGACAGGCGGCAGACAATGTACCGCCCACACTATTCCAACTCACCAATCCGCCACCTTTTCCGGGGCGGGAGCACCGCCGATAAAAACACGGCGGAAACAGACTACGGACAGGAAAACGCTCACCACTACGCACTCCAGGAGGAAGGAGGACAGCATGGAACCCAAATTAAACATCCTACCTGCTCTCGTCTACCTTCTCATCTACCACGAGTACGAAGTCCGGCGCAGACGACAACAGTGAGTACTGCACCTACGACACACGGGAGGGGGAGGACGAAAGGTTACGGCACACACATATGCGACCCCCACCCCCCCCAACTATGTACTCACCAATGCAGAGCACCAAGTCACAGTGACACCACCCAAACACCCCTGAAAAATGCCAGGACATAATCATATTTGGAATAAATATTTATGTACCAAAAAGCTCCAGAAAATTAGCGTACAACCATGAAAGATATCCACAACAAAACTAATGACATACACATCAGTGTATAACTGAAGTAACAAGTCCTGCACATCCTACAAATTCAGCATGTCCGTGGGCCAAAGTCTTGAGAAACAAGGGCAAAGCCCACACAGGAGACCTGAGTCCTTTGGAGAGAACACTGCAGGGGCATCAGATGTAAAAACTACAGGCACCTCAGGGGGAAGGGAAGGGGGGGCACCACAGCCACATGAGTCCACGACGCCAGACCCACGAGGAGCCACCATGCCCACTGGACCATCCTGGGGAGTGCAAAGCCACAGTCTCTCAATGTCTCTACAGTGGGTGGGCTGCCCACTGGACCATCCTGGGGAGTGCAAAGCCACAGTCTCTCAATGTCTCTACAGTGGGTGGGCTGCCCACTGGACCATCCTGGGGAGTGCAAAGCCACAGTCTCTCAAGTCTCTACAGTGGGTGGGCTGCCCACTGGACCATCCTGGGGAGTGCAAAGCCACAGTCTCTCAATGTCTCTACAGTGGGTGGGCTGCCCACTGGACCATCCTGGGGAGTGCAAAGCCACAGTCTCTCAATGTCTCTACAGTGGCTGGGCTGCCCACTGGACCATCCTGGGGAGTGCCAAGCCACAGTCTCTCAATGTCTCTACAGTGGCTGGGCTGCCCACTGGACCATCCTGGGGAGTTCAAAGCCACAGTCTCTCAATGTCTCTACAGTGGCTGGGCTGCCCACTGGACCATCCTGGGGAGTGCAAAGCCACAGTCCATCAGGTGGATGACAGTCTCCACTGGTCAAGGAGGAGGCATGGTGGGCACAGTGAACCATAAACAGTGCTTGAGACGGCGGTGCCCAGCGGAGCGGTGCTTGAGACGGCGGTGCCCAGCGGAGCGGTGCTTGAGACGGCGGTGCCCAGCGGAGCGGTGCTTGAGAGGAAGGGCCCAGCGGAGCGGTGCCTCAGAGGAAGGGCCCAGCGGAGCGGTGCTTGAGAGGAAGGGCCCAGCGGAGCGGTGCTTGAGACGGCGGGGCCCAGCGGAGCGGTGCTTGAGACGGCGGTGCCCAGCGGAGCGGTGCTTGAGAGGAAGGGCCCAGCGGAGCGGTGCTTGAGAGGAAGGGCCCAGCGGAGCGGTGCTTGAGAGGAAGGGCCCAGCGGAGCGGTGCTTGAGACGGCGGGGCCCAGCGGAGCGGTGCTTGAGACGGCGGTGCCCAGCGGAGCGGTGCTTGAGACGGCGGTGCCCAGCGGAGCGGTGCTTGAGAGGAAGGGCCCAGCGGAGCGGTGCTTGAGAGGAAGGGCCCAGCGGAGCGGTGCTTGAGACGGCGGTGCCCAGCGGAGCGGTGCTTGAGAGGAAGGGCCCAGCGGAGCGGTGCTTGAGAGGAAGGGCCCAGCGGAGCGGTGCTTGAGAGGAAGGGCCCAGTGGAGCGGTGCTTGAGACGGCGGGGCCCAGCGGAGCGGTGCTTGAGAGGAAGGGCCCAGCGGAGCGGTGCTTGAGAGGAAGGGCCCAGCGGAGCGGTGCTTGAGACGGCGGGGCCCAGCGGAGCGGTGCTTGAGACAGCGGTGCCCAGCGGAGCGGTGCTTGAGACGGCGGTGCCCAGCGGAGCGGTGCTTGAGAGGAAGGGCCCAGCGGAGCGGTGCCTCAGAGGAAGGGCCCAGCGGAGCGGTGCTTGAGAGGAAGGGCCCAGCGGAGCGGTGCTTGAGACAGCGGGGCCCAGCGGAGCGGTGCTTGAGACGGCGGTGCCCAGCGGAGCGGTGCTTGAGAGGAAGGGCCCAGCGGAGCGGTGCTTGAGAGGAAGGGCCCAGCGGAGCGGTGCTTGAGAGGAAGGGCCCAGCGGAGCGGTGCTTGAGACGGCGGGGCCCAGCGGAGCGGTGCTTGAGACGGCGGTGCCCAGCGGAGCGGTGCTTGAGACGGCGGTGCCCAGAGGAGCGGTGCTTGACAGGAAGGGCCCAGCGGAGCGGTGCTTGAGAGGAAGGGCCCAGCGGAGCGGTGCTTGAGACGGCAGTGCCCAGCGGAGCGGTGCTTGAGAGGAAGGGCCCAGCGGAGCGGTGCTTGAGAGGAAGGGCCCAGCGGAGCGGTGCTTGAGAGGAAGGGCCCAGCGGAGCGGTGCTTGAGACGGCGGGGCCCAGCGGAGCGATGCTTGAGAGGAAGGGCCCAGCGGAGCGGTGCTTGAGAGGAAGGGCCCAGCGGAGCGGTGCTTGAGACGGCGGGGCCCAGCGGAGCGGTGCTTGAGACGGCGGTGCCCTGTTCAGCGGTGCTCTTCTCCACGGCAGGCCCTGTTCAGCGGTGCTCTTCTGCACCGCGGGCCCTGTTCAGCGGTGCTCTTCTCCACGGCGGGGCCCTGTTCAGCGGTGCTCTTCTCCACGGCGGGGCCCTGTTCAGCGGTGCTCTTCTCCACGGCAGGCCCTGTTCAGCGGTGCTCTTCTGCACCGCGGGCCCTGTTCAGCGGTGCTCTTCTCCACGGCGGGGCCCTGTTCAGCGGTGCTCTTCTCCACGGCGGGGCCCGGTTCAGCGGTGCTCTTCTGCACCGCGGGCCCTGTTCAGCGGTGCTCTTCTCCACGGCAGGCCCTGTTCAGCGGTGCTCTTCTGCACCGCGGGCCCTGTTCAGCGGTGCTCTTCTCCACGGCGGGGCCTGGTTCAGCGGTGCTCTTCTCCACGGCGGGGCCCGGTTCAGCGGTGCTCTTCTGCACCGCGGGCCCTGTTCAGCGGTGCTCTTCTCCACGGCAGGCCCTGTTCAGCGGTGCTCTTCTGCACCGCGGGCCCTGTTCAGCGGTGCTCTTCTCCACGGCGGGGCCCTGTTCAGCGGTGCTCTTCTCCACGGCGGGACCCGGTTCAGCGGTGCTCTTCTCCACGGCGGGGCCCGGTTCAGCGGTGCTCTTCTGCACCGCGGGCCCTGTTCAGCGGTGCTCATCCAGCAGGTCAAGGGAGCCAGACCTGGCCTCGATGCCCTGCTCAGTCGCCCTCGGACCGTGACATTTCTGGACCCTTCGGGGACGGACTCCTGGCCTCCTTAGTGTCCTCCTTCCCAGCTGGGATGTGGCATGTGGGGTCCACCTTCTCCGTGCTCCTGCTGCCCTTCCGCTCCTTTGATGGGGCTCTCGGGCCCTTGCCTCCCCTAGATGGTGTGGGTGGTGAAGTGGCCGCACATTGCTCCTTGGGGGCAGCCCTGTCGGTCCTCGCACGGCGGTCCTTGTTTTTGCGGGTCCTCTTGCCGGGGGGGGGGGCTGGACGTGTCCTTGCTGCTGATCGATGTGTCACTGCTGGCAAAGGGTGGGCTCCAGAACCCAGGCACAACAGTGACACCGGAAGCTGGGCTGGTGGTGGCTGCGGTGCTCTTGGGACTCTTTGAAGATGGAGAGGGGAGGTCATCGGGGGGAAAGAGGTTAAGGTTAGCCAGGAAAAGTTTTTTAGGGCCAAGGTAAAGGGTAGGAGAAGTGGAGATGGAAGTGGAGGTAGAGGAGGTGGTTGTAGGAGAGTCAGGTGTGCTGTCATTGGGTGAAGGTGCTGGTGCTGTAGGCTGTCGTGAGGTGGATGGCTGTTGGGTGGGTGGCTGCCTGCGTTTGTGTGTCTTGGAAGAGGGGGTGACAGACACAGTGGGAGAGGACACAGGGGACGTGTACATGGCAGTGGGGGTGGTGACTGCACGAGTGTGGACTGTACTGGAGGGTGAGGTGGTGATGGAAGCACTGGCTGATGTTGGGGTGCATGCAGGTGTGAGTGTAGACATCACAGGGAGGGAGGAGGGAGACGAGGAGGAGGGGGACACAGGGGTGGCAGTGGCTGTTGGCATGTCTGCATCTGGGTGTTGCTCGGGTGAGTGTTTGCGGGATCTGTGGTGCTTGTGTTTGGATGAGCTGCTCTTGGGTGTTGAGGTGTGTGCAGGCTGGTCTGATGGTGTGGATGGGATAGGCTGAGGAACAGGAGAAAGAGACAGGCTGGAGGCAGTCAGAAGAGGGAGGCTGGAAACTGGGACAATGGCTGCCGTCAGTGCTGAGGCCAGAGCAGTGAACGCTCGTTGATGGGCAGCCTGACCCGAATGAATGCCCTCCAGGTACGCATTGCTCTGTTGCACCTCCCTTTGCACACCCTGGATGGCATTCAAAAGGGTCGTCTGCCCAACAATGAGCGTCCTGACCAGGTCAATGAGCTCCGCACTGAGGGCAGCAGGGGCAACAGGGGCAGGGGCTGAGGTGCCTGGGGCGAAGGAGACGCGCGCCTTTCTGGGCAAACCGGCACGGAGCGAAGACTGAGGGGCTGCTGGGAGGGCGGGGCTGGTGCGTTGGGTGGCGGCTGTACCTGTAGAGGCGGGGGGCACGGATGTTGCCGCCACCCCTAGGGAGCTCCCATCCGAGGACGTGTCGCTTTCGCTGCTCTCACCAGCGGTCCCCGTCGTGGTGCTCCCCTCGCCCTCCGGATCACTGGTGCCCTCGGTGTCTGTTCCTGGGCCCACCGGGGCCTTGTGTCCTGCAGCTCCCTCGTGCTCCGATGCCATATCTCCTCCGCCTGATGATGCTAATGCACACATGCACAAGAAGATGAAGAGAAAGGGTGGGGGGAGAAAAAAGAAGTCCAGGTTGAGTGCATGCAATGTCAACACCGTTGGCGGAGAGGACAGACACAGGTGCCTAATGCACTAAGCCGCGCATTCGGGGTACACTACTCAGTACTACTGACTAACACAACAGGCCAAGAGACGTCAAACGCGCACATGGGAGATGCTGGACCTTCAATGGCTGTACTTGTCACCCTACAGAGGTGGGGGCCGGGGGCACAGGGCCATGCCTAAGGGAGAGGACTACACTACAGAAAGCGCCCTGGCCTAATGTCACCCACAGCCCTCCTCCCCCACCCAGACGCCTCCACTGCGCAGAAAGATAGGAGAATGTGCTGATACTCACCCCCTTGTGTCTGCTGTGATGTCTTAAAGCGCCCATCCAATTCAGGGTAGGCCACCGCCAGGATCCGAGACATCAGGGGGGTCATGGTGCGACTGGCACCCCTCCTAGGTTGGGAGGCCATCCCCAGCAGTGTTTCTGCGGTCTTCCTTGTTCCGCGGCGGATGTCCTCCCACCTCTTGCGGCAGTGGGTGCCCCGTCTGTTGTTGACCCCCAAGGTCCGGACTTCCTTGGCGATGGCACGCCAAATCTCGATCTTCTGATGGGCGCTGACCTATTAGACATGTACAGGGTGGAAAGGAGGAAATCATCAATGACCTGCATGTTAGATGTAATTGGCCCCCACCCACCCACTTTGCCATATGGCACATGCTCTCATCTGTCGGGCGTTGCACTCCTCATTCGCCCCCCACCCCACCAACTTACATCCACCCCAATCCACACAGGCATAGCCCATTCCATTAGCACCCGGTGTACTCACTTGTTGGTCTGGAGGACCGTAGAGTAGCGCATACTGGGGGAGGACCCCATCCACGAGCTTCTCCAACTCTTCAGACGTGAAGGCAGGGGCCCTTTCCCCAGTCGCAGCAGCCATTGTATCTTCCAGACCGAGGTCACAGCAGCACTTGCAGTATAGGTCCTCTCCTGTGGATGATCAGGTCTCGAGTGATTAAGCAGATAGAAAATGGCGGTCACGCCTGCGGCGGTGCGTACCGCGGCGGTGCGTACCGCGACCGCCGGCGCACTTCGTCATTGGCTCCTGAAACCCATAGGCTTCAATGTTAACCAATGCGGCTTTGCGCCGCGGTCTTCGACAGCCTACCGCCACGGTGTGCCCCGCCAGCGCATTGACCTCACATCCCATTGTCCCACTTCACAGGTCAGGCAGCCGCCATTTCAAGGGCCCACATGGCTTAATTTTGACTGCGACACACAGGCCTAGGCCTTGCATTGCCACACATACACGCCTTTCAACCCATTGCCATTCTTTAACTGTGCAAGCTGTCTGTACGTACCTGTGGTTTGCCTGACTCTGTGCTCCATGTTGTCCTTCCTAGGCACCGTCCGCTGGGACTTGCGATGAGAAGGAGGAATCCTCACGTGTACCGACCGCTGGTGGACCTGTCGACAATGGAAGAACGCCATATAATACTTCGATACAGACTTGACCGTGCCACTATCCATGAACTGTGTGCCCAGCTGGAGCCAGCCCTGATGTCCCCCATCCGCCAACCCACAGGGATTCCCCCTCTGGTGCAGGTTTTGTCAGTCCTCCATTTTTTGGCCAGTGGGTCATTCCAGACCACAGTGGCCATGTCATCTGGAATGTCTCAGCCTATGTTTTCTAAGATTTTGAGCAGAGTGTTGTCTGCCCTGATGAAACTCATGCGGAGCTACATCATTTTCCCAGAGGAGGGTGACTTGCCTACAGTGAAGGGTGATTTCTATGCCCTTGGACATATCCCCAACATCATTGGTGCCATTGATGGGACCCATGTGGCTTTGGTACCCCCAAAAGACGATGAGCAGGTGTACCGAAACAGAAAAAATTATCATTCGATGAATGTCCAGGTGGTCTGTTTGGCTGACCAGTACATCTCCCATGTAAATGCCAAGTTCCCAGGGTCAGTGCATGACGCGTATGTGATGCGAAATAGCAGCATCCCCTATGTGATGGAGCAGCTACAGAGACAACGTGTGTGGCTAATAGGTGACTCTGGTTACCCCAACCTGCCGTGGCTACTGACCCCAGTGAGGAATCCCCGGACAAGGGCAGAGGAACGGTACAATGAGGCCCATGGGCGTACTAGGAGGGTGATTGAGCGAACCTTTGGCCTCCTGAAGGCCAGGTTTAGGTGCCTGCATATGACAGGTGGATCCCTAATGTACTCACCAAAGAAGGTGTGCCATATCATCGTGGCGTGCTGTATGCTTCACAACCTGGCTTTGCGACGCCAGGTGCCTTTCCTGCAGGAGGATGGTCCAGATGGTGGTGTTGTAGAAGCCGTGGAGCCTGTGGAGAGTGAAGAGGAGGAAGACTCAGAGGACGACACAGACAATAGGGACAGAGTGATACAACAGTATTTCCAGTAACACCCAGGTAAGAATCACCCACGCCATTTCACAATTGCTTATAGCCTCCTGCATCTGTACTTTCTGTAGTTCCCCACAGATGTTTTTCATTAATTTTTGCCTTTCCCTTCCCTTCTCAGTGCTGTCTGACTCAGTACCTGACTTCTGCTTGGTTCGCCCATGAAATACAGCGTATTGACATTGGTATGTTGTCATGACTAATTGACAGAACAGAAATCGAACAGTAATATGTAATACATTTGTCAATAATACAGCATGACTCAAAACAGATTTGTGTGCAAAATGTGATTTATTTACAGTGCTAGATATCGGTACATGTGATTCTAAGGGTGATGGGTGGGGGTGGAGGAATATCCATGGCAGAGTCCAGTTCTCAGTCTCACAGGTGCATTGTCCTTTTGCCTGTGGAAGGATGGAGCATAGGCAGTTCATGGTTGGACAGGGTGGCAATGTGGGACAGTGGGAAGACTTGAGGGGGTATGTCCTGCAGGCGGGGGTCTTGACATCCTACTCTGTCTTTTTCTTTGGTCTCAGGCTCCTCTTACGGGGTGGTTGTTCTTCAGCAGGAGGTGGGGTTCTGGGGGGCTGTCGAGGTGTTGGGACCTCCTGTCCACTAGCGCCGGCGGAGGTGGTAGGCTGTTCCTGGTCCGGGCTAGTGACAGGGGCCCTGTGTGGTGCACCATGGTCCCGCAACGCGTCCTCTATCCTGTGGAGGGCCTGGACGATGGTCCCCATTGCGGTCCCGATGATTCTCAGCTCCTCCCTGAACCCCATGTAGCGTTCCTCCTGCTGTGCCTGGATCTCAGTGAACCTGGCCAGTACCGTCGCCATCGTTTCTTGGGAGTGGTGGTATGCCCCCATGATGGTGGTGAGGGCCTCTTGGAGAGTGGGTTCCCTGGGCCTCTCCTCCCCCCCCTGTCGCACAGCAGCCCTCCGAGCTGCCCGGTTTCCCCCGGCCTCTGTCCCCTGGACGGTGTGCCCGCTACCACTGCCCCCAGGTCCCTGTTGTTGTTGGGGTGTTGGGTTAGCCTGGGTGCCCTGTAGTGGCAGACACACCGCTGATTGAGCTGTCCTAGAGACAGAGGCATGGGCCCGCTGGGTGGGAGCTGTGCTGGTGTCGGCAGAGGGGGTCGGGTCTGGTGTGGCCTGTGGCTGCCTGAGGGGAACCGACTGCCCAGAGGTCCCCGATGGTCCGGGCTGGTCATCAGGTTCACTGTCGACAGAGCTGCTATCCTCAGTGTGGGCCTGTTCCGGTGGTGGGATGGACACTTCTGGACCCTCCTGGCTGGTGTGTTGTCGTTCGGGTCCTGCATGGGGTAAGAGAGTTTGGTTATTATTTCTGTGTGTGCAATAGCATGCGTGTTGTGGGTGCCCTTGTCCCCCAGTGCAGGCATTCCCTGGAGGGAGGTGTTGTGAGGGTATTTAGTGGGGGGGAGGGGTTAGTGCAGTGGTCATGCTTAGGTGATTGGTGCCCATGATTTGTGTTGGCATGCAGGAGTTGGTGTTGGGATGGGTGGGTTGTGCTGGTGAGACATTGTCAGGGAGGATGTGTGCTGGGGGGTTGGGGGTGAGGGTGGGGGTGTGGGTTGGCATGCTGGTGGGGTGGGGGGATATAGTAGTTGAGATGGGACTTACCAGAGTCCATTCCTCCGGCTACTCCAGCGAGGCCCTGAGGATGCAGGATGGTCAAGACCTCTTGCTCCCACAATGTAAATTCGGGAGGGGTGGGTGGGGGTCCGCCGTCAGTCTTCTGGACCGCGATGTTGTGCCTGGAGACCATCGATCGGACCTTCCCCCGTAGGTCGTTCCATCTTTTGCGGATGTCCTCTCTATTCCTGGGATGCTGTCCCACCGCGTTGACCCTGTCCACGATCCGCTGCCATAGCTCCGCCTTCCTGGCTATACTGGTGTGCTGCACCTGCGAGCCAAAGAGCTGGGGTTCCACTCTTAGGATTTCCTCCACCATGACCCGGAGTTCTTGGTCCGAAAAGCGTGGGTGCCTTTGGGGTGCCATGGGGTGGTGTGGGTGAGGTGTGGGGTGGTGTATGTGATGCGGAGTGTGTTGGTGAGTGGTGCTTTGTGCTACTATGTGGTGTGTGTGATGGTGTAGTGTGCCTCAGTGTGTCTTGCTATGGATTGTCTGCTGTGTCTCTCTCTCCTTCTCTCAGTAATTAGGGTCGCAGGGGTTTGTGGGTGGTGTGGGTGTGTGTTTTATAGTTGGTTGATTGTGTGGGAGTGGTGTGTGTATGTGTATCAGGTGTGTGTATTTCAAATTGTCCAATGTGGCTGTGTTTTGGTGATGTGTGTGTATTCTGACCGCGGCGGTGTGTACCGCCAATGGAATACCGCGTTTGAATGACCGCCGTGTGGATTCGTGGGTCGTAATGGCATGGGCGTATTTCTGTTGGCGTGACGGTGGAGGTTTGGTCATCTCCAGTTTATCGCTGCCCGCCGATGTGGCGGGCTGCAGTGGAGGACGGATTTTTGGAGGTTTGGCCGTTGTGGGTCGGAATGACCGTGGCGGTTGACCGCGGCCGCGGCGGTGTTATGGCGGTCTTATGACCGGCGGTAAGGGCATTTTACCGCCGAGGTCAGAATGACCCCCTTAGTGTTTTCCCCAGTATGATGCCGACAGAGAAGGAGTCTAATAATCCAAATTGGCCAAAGCACAGCTGATGTGCCTGCATCAGACAAAGATGTGTGTTTGATGGAGCTGTCCTCTAGCATCATTGTGGAAAACGATATCATTTCTAAGCATGTCACCTCAAGGAGGTCCCCTTCTCTCTTATGTAAACTGAGCCAAGTCAACTCCTCTCTAGAAAGATCTCCTGAAGCTTCTGTCTTATGGCAAGAGCAGCAGGACACAACCACCAATTTCAGGCCCCAAACATGATTACAACATCCTGCTCTCTCCAATAAAAATCAAACGATCTAACAAACCAGATGAAATGGATTTCTGCCTGCCAGTGAGAGGAAACCTTGGGGACAGCTTAAAGCTTAACACAGATTCACTGAAATCCAAGGGCCACAGAAATGAGGAACAATGCACAACCCCCATCCCATCAGCAGGATTTTTATTAGAATGCACGGTGAAAGGCCTAAGATCAGGGGCCCACAAACATGGGCCAAAATGCACTTGTGCCACTGCCCCTGTGGGCCCTGCTCCTAAACACAATTGAGGTGACTTCTTCATCTCTTTTTTTCACTCTGATAAACTCGACTGTCAAGTCAACATTCTAAAGTCTCTGGCAGTCCATGTCATTGGTATTGACCAAAAGTTGCAAGATCTAAACACTCTTCTCAAGCTAGTACAGAAAGATCCTGATACAGTTTATCACTTGTGCCAATGCTTTTCATTTATGAATCATTTAAAAACAATGCCATCTATTCCTGTCAGAAATCTTGGCAGCCATCAACATTTCAAAGTCTTCCCTGGCACCCAAGCCTGCTCTAAAATTTGATAATGACAACTCTCAGCAGGCTACCCATGAAGTAAGCCAGCCCAGGAGCGAACAGGACGTACTCGACCAGAAACCACTACCTGAGTCCAGTCACGGTGCTCTGTCAGATACTGAAAAAGATGTTGAGGTAACCCCTGAGAAAAGAAATACCAAGGTTCCACTGGAGCCCCTGGACCATAGTCCACCATGGAGTTCTTCCATGAGGCCTCATTATGGAGCTTATCAAGAAGCAAAGTTACCCATGGCTAAAAGAGAGCGTAAACATCTTAGAAAGCCTAGGAAGAACAAGCTGAATAACGAAACAGACTCAAAACTAATGCCTTCAGATGTTTACAACTCTCATAGGAGGACAAAGATCAGCGGAGGTTATGGCCACTATATCCACTTTTCCAATCTTACAATCTAAAGAGTAAATATCACCAGAGCCTATTCAATAGGAAAAGAGGGATATTGTTCAAGCAGCCTCAGGTAGCATAGCCAGGCCAGCAGACACGGCATTTTTAGCACCCAACAACTCAAACATAGAGAACCAGAGCAAGGTACCGCCTTATAATACCTCAATGGAATTTCAGGGCAAACAGCAAATTAGACTTAGCCCAATGCAGGCTTCCCTTGCTCATGTTCAAGTAACAGCTCACCCCTCTCCCACCGCCAATAACCAACTTAGTAACTTTAAGTAGGTCTAAACTTAAGAAACACTAGCCAACAATGGCAAGCAACAGCCATCTCAAAGCTCACTTCAGCTCACATGGAACTTTGCCCATGACTGCCAGGAGGATCTCCCACTGCATGGAGGCTGTCTGGAAGCAGAACCAGTAAGGATTGAGATGACTCTGCACTACAGGTCCACAGGAAGGCACAATATTTTAAATAGGGTGGCAGTTTTAAAACTAGTCTGGACCATGGATAATATGAAACATCTTCAATCAGATCACATTGAACGTATTCAATTTAAGGTTAACCAAGTTTCACCAGGAAGTAAGGGGCCAATTGGTTCTCCAACTCACTCCGGTTAATAGGGCTGTTAGAAAGCTTCCGCAACAGGACCCACTTGCCAGTCATGATCCTAGGAAACAAACAGTAGTCCTAAGACAACAATATATTAGTCTGCTAAACACTCATACCTGACCCAATTATGGTTGTCGGGTAGGTTCTCATTAGCCTAATGAGACTACTTGATTTGGGTGTCAGAATCACTTGTACTGAGGGATACTGAGTCTGAATCCACACCAGGTGACACCTGTCAGCCTAATCTGGGTTTTGTTCGGGCTAACTAGCAGTGCCTCATCTCCACCCAAGAGCGGGATGATTGGGCAACCGGGTGCATGACACAAAGGACTTCTCAGGGAAATCGTGGTCACTCAGATCTTATTCGTTTCTCTCAGTTACATTAGTCTCACATATGCAAGGGCAATCAGAGGCAGAGTATAGTTCAACAAGGATGTATTGAAGTAACTGCATCTTAGATAATAAAACATGTATTGCAAGAACTAGGACAATGAAGCATGACAGGATTAAAATTGTGACAAGGAGAGTAAAACACAAAAATAATGCTGTCATGTTATCACTACGGTTTTTAAAGTAGTTCCTACCTAGGCTATGTTAGAGCACAGCATGTTAAGCTCTATTTCTGCCCTCCAGGGTCCACCTGGGAAGACATCATCCCTCATATCTGAGCAAGAGGCCTGTAGTCTACATAAGCAGCTACAGCAAAGCACTCAGCAATCAGCATACAGTCGTGGTCATCTGGCTGGAATCTCCCTCTAATGTACATGGATCAAAGTAGTGTTTTTATAATAAAACATCTGATGTTCCAAGAAAGGATCCCCACGTAAGAGTGTGTATGTTTCTGTGAATATTGGAGACAAAGCGTACCACTTTTGCCAGCAACCTATCTCACTGCAGCCTTGAGAATGCACAGAGTGAAAGAAATGTCTTGTTTAAGAACGCAGTGCTGGCCTAGGAGAAGAACAGCTAGTTAGATAAAAATAAAACAAGACCGCAAATGTGGCTTTTGTTAAAATAATATAATGAAGCTCGAAAAAACATATCTAGGTTAAAGTGCACATCAGCAGGCCTAGTTTGCTAAAATAGTGTGTCTAGAACTATAGCTAAAATGTCTACACAACATGGTAAAGCTCTGACATGCAAGCAAAACAAAAAATTATCATATTTTCTGGGCTGAATTAAGTCCACTGCAAACGGGAGAACCAGTCACTGCAATGCAGGTATCTCGGAAGCGAAATGGTCAGCCTTTATCATGGCGGCGTTTTCAGGGAATCAGAAAGCAAGGAACACACCGCCTGGTCTGCCTAATGTGGAACATACTCCTTTAAGTATCCAATCGCAAACTTCTGTGGAAACTCAATGATTGTCTGATACGCAACTGCGGTTAACCCTCAAGAAACTGAGATCAGACAGGACTCCTGACCAGCACGGTCTTCCTAACTGTTCATTTAAACAGGACCAACCTCTGTCGGCCTCCGTCCTTACTCCATTGTTTAATCAGGCCTTCACCATCAACATTATACCACCATGATAGAGAGGCAGTATTAATGATACAAAGCTGGTTCAAGAACAGATCCAACAAATTACCGTTTAATTGCTTTGATAGATGTGGAAGCTAAGATCTTTGCCTCCAATTTATTGTTGGCCCTGGAAGCATGGATTTCTGCAACCAACATAATTCCAAAAACAAAGACAGGTGTTAGGGCAGGAATGAACACTGCAATCAAACTTCTTGCGGCCTCACTTCTTACTGAAAAAGCCAAGAGAAGACATATGATACTCTGGGTTGTTTACAAGTTTTGCTGGAGGAAAACTCCATCTGCCAAACTCCCAACAGGGTTTCCTGCTAGGTCTAGTGGGCAACAGGCTACAGCATTGTCTTCAGCTTGTGATCGAACCAGCTCCAATGCTTGTGATCGAACCAGTGGCAATACTGTTGCCTAAAGGGTTCACCAGCACTCTCACAATGCTCACTGCCTGCAAAGCAGACAGTGAACATTGTGATAGTGCTGGTCAGGGGCCCCCTGCACTGCCCATGCCAAGTGCATAGGCAGTGCAGGGGCCCCCGCTGCCCCCTGCACTTGTTCTCCAGCAGTCTTTTCCTGGCCGTGCTTTTGCCATGAAACCGCTGGCAGAGAACAAGGTTGTAATCCCCAGGGCAGCATTGCTGGCTTCGCTGCCTTGGTGGATTAGGACCTCCACTACCACTAGGAGTTGGCGATCCTCTGGCAGTACAACCACCAGGGTTGTATTGTGGCAGTCAGACTGTCGTATTGGCGGCGGTCCAGAACGCCACCGCAAGTGTGGTGATCTATAGACTGGCACACTAGTAATGAGCCTCTCTATGCCTGTTGTATTGATTTAAAAGCTGCCCTTGACAAGGTGCCACATCAGAAAATATGGGCAAAAATGGATAGCTGGGGAGTGCCCCCCAAATTGTTAGATCTGGTGATTAACTTACACACAGAGACTTGGGTCCAAGTAAAAATCGGAATTGGCAACAGAATCACCCGAAGATTCCTACGCACACTGGATTAAAACAGGGTTGTGTGCTTGCCCCAACTTTATTTAACATCTAGATGGCAAACCTTGACTCTTGATTTGTGGAAGTGGTATGTGACCCCCCAAAACTGGCGAAATAACCTGTGCTTGTCTTACAATAGGCAGGTGACATTGTGCTTTTCAGACGGGTGCAGCTGGCCTCCAGCGCTTAATTTCCAAATTGGTGAAATATATAGCCATGTGGGGACTCGAGCTAAAGCACAACAAAACCAAATGTGTTTTTCAGGCAAACCAAACATCAGCAGCATCAAGTTTAGGTGGGAGGCAGTCGTCAAATTAATAGCACCGGCAAAGCACTATAAATATCTGGGAGTCATGCTGGATGCTAGTCTGACATACAAAGAGCATCTGCTGCAAACATGAAGGGTGGCTCACAAACTATGCTTTGCCTTCTTACAGCTACAAAAAAGGTTAGGCAACATATCACAGAGTCATCTTCAGCAGGTCATTGGAGCAAAATTCCTTCCATCACTTACCTACGACTTGGAGTTACCTAAAGGCCATGACGTCCCCTCTGCTCAACCAGTTCCAGTTAGTTTTTTTAAGGCCATTTTCCACCTTCCAAAGCATACATCTCAAGCTCAGGTGAGATAATGACCCATCTTGCAGGAACTATTCAGCTCCTCTTTCTCCAAATGCGTATGGGAGTTTTTCCATCCAAAGATCTGATTCCATCTGCAGGAGGCTGGCCCTCCATGTAGTGTGCAAAACTAGACACACTGTGCACGGGGTACAGGAAACCACACATTGGTTATCCAGAGGTAAAAACTAGACCAGCTAATTCTCTAATTATTTTAGGTAGCTTGGTCTAGCAGTTAGGCTAAACTTGGAGAAGTGCAAAGCATTTGCTGTACTCACAGTATCAATTATTCGACTCACACACTCAAAGGGATAACTCGAGACCAATTTACAAAAATACTTCAGATTTTTATATAATATTTAAGATAATGATTATCAAAATTGGTTATGTACTCTTTAAAATATGATTTTTTGAAGTTTCAATAAATGGAGTAATTCTGCGCCTAATTATGTACCATAGGAATCAATAGGCAGTCACTTTTAAAAATACATATAAAATCGCACATTTATGTTACCAGGTTCTGCTTTTGCAGGTTGGTCGGGGCTGTTGGTTGGCACACTGTGCAATCTGGAGAGGCTTGGGCTACTCTCGGTTCTGGCAGGAGCAGAGCTGAAAAGTCTCTTGGAGCAGGTGCAGGGCCACTCGAGGGACCACTTGTAAAAGGGTGGTTCTTGCAAATTTAGAGGCAGTGCCTTGGGATCCCCTTGGGGTGTCAAGGTTACAAGGGGTGTTGGACCCTTTGGGCACAGCTTGTTCTTCATTGCAGGGTGCTCGACGGCTGGTTGCAGAACAAGTTGGTGATACAGGAGCTGTGCGCAACGGAGTCCTTTGGAGCTGGAGGTGAGTCATTTGGAGGGCAGCTTAGAGGACAATAGGGGCACTCTGGCGGGAGGTACAGAGTGTTCCTAAAGTCCCTCAACTGAGGCTTACTCCTGATCCACTTTCAGCTCTGGGGGAACTGGGTTTCTGGTTGTTCAATGTCAGCTGACCACTATTCAGGGTATTGGCACAACTTGGCCACTGCAACTCCGGTTTGGAAGATATTGGCCGGTCAGTGAAGTGGGTTGTTGGTTCTTGCTTGGATGTACAGTGGTATCTCCGCTCTGGGGGGAGATTTTGGGCTATTGGCAAAGCCTGTAGGTCCTCAGGGTCTGTCAAGGTCAGTTCAGTGGTCAGCTCCTCTGCAGCAGCGATTGTCTGGTCCCAGGTGCAGCAGGCAGGGTTTGGTGCCTTTTCTGGTGCAGCAGGTCCACAGTTCTCAGGCTTTGGTTATTCTTGGTGCTGTCTTCTCTTCTTCCTTTCAAATCTGATTTCTTGGTCTAGGGATGCCCTCTAAATACTGAATTTAGTGGGTGTTTTAGGGGGAAACTGGTAGTGTCCAATTGGACACTTACCTTTGGATGGTTACACCCACAACAGTGACCACATCCTATAGGAAGGATCACTGCCCTAAACCTAATTGGCTATTTTCCTTCCATCCAAGATGAGGAAAATGAAAGACAGGTTCTCCCTCACAGGCAACACCTTAGGGCAGTGCATGTCAGGTGGGGCCACTGCCCCTACCCTTAGCTAGGTTTTCCATCCTTTGCTCCCACCAAAAGTGGGATGCCAGCTGCAGGCTTGGGTGTCGAGTTTCAAGGGTGTTAAGCCCTTTGAAGCTCACCGCCAGGACAGTGCACATTCCTGAGGGGGGGGGGGTGTTAGCTCCTCCGCCCATGAAGGGCATTGTCTTACAAACCGGAGATGAAGCGCTCTTCCCCAAGGCTTGTATATTGACTGTCTGGAGGTGGCAGCTGGATAGGACCAGTCAGCAACCATGCCAGGATAGTTAGCGTTTGCAGGTGGCACCTCTAAGGTGGCCCCTGGTTACATTTAGGGATAAATCCAATACTGGCACCAGTTTGGGTTTATCATTCTGAGTTGTTTGATACCAAACAACCCAGGGTACAGAGTGGCCATCATTTAGCTGGGGAACTCATTTTGACCCGTATCCAGCACATGTATTAAAATGGCTGCTCTGTTCACTCACTCTGTCTCAGGTTTGGCAAGGACACAATGGGGGCATATTGCTCAAGCAGCTATGCTCTCTCATATAATGTGGAACACCCTGTCTTAGGGCTATAAGGCCTGCCAGAGAGGCATATTACCATAGTAAATGCAGTATATGGTGGACAAGGCAGACAGGCAGTGTGCCATGTCAAGTTAGAATTTTAGGTTTGCACCAGAGCACTCAGTCTGCAATGGCAGTGCTGGGTGCATGGCCCTAGAGGGTGGCACAATCTGTGCTGCTGCCCTCAAGAGCCTACCCCTACTACCCCATGCCCTGGGAAAATAGGTGCCCACTTACTAAGACTTATAGCGGTAGTCAATTGTGCGAATGCATCACAATAGAGTTAGGGATAGAGTTCTGGCCCAGAGAACTAGGTTAGCACAGGTCCTGGGCACTACAATTTCTAGGACACATCAACACCAGGCAAAAAGTGGGGTGATAACCATGTCAAAAAGAGGCCATCTTTCACACTACCGCCCCTTTCCCTAGTGAGTCTTCATCATCTAAGTGGAAGAAGCTAGAGAGGCCATCTACTTTGGCATGAGCAGTTCTAGGTCTGTGTTCCACTTGAAAGTCCACTCCCTGTAGGGAAATGGACCACCTAAGAAGTTTGGGGTTTTCATCTTAAATTTGTTGTTGCCATCTGAGAGGCCTGTAGTCAGTATGAAGTGAGAGCCCAACAGGTATGACCTCAGCTTCTTTAGGACCCAAGCCACAGCAAAGTTCTCCCTTTCTACGGCCCTCCATTTTGTTCCCAAGGGACTAGTTTCTTGTTTATAAAAGCAACTGGCTGGTCATGTCCATCATCATTTTCCTGGGAAAAGACCGCTCCTATCTGCATTTCAGAAGCATCTGTTTGGACTATGAATTCCCTAGAGCAGTCTAGTGTGTGTAGAACTGGAGCAGAGCACATAGTTTCCTTTAGGGGGGCAAAGGCCGTTTGACAACTCACTGTCCAGTTAAACCTTTTGGGCTTTTTCATGGAGGTGAGCTCTGAGGGGAGCAAGTATAGTGAAATAATCCTTCACAAAACTCCGATAGTACCCAGTCAAACCAAGGAATGCCCTGGCTTGCGTCTGGGCTGTGGGAGCTTCCCAAGCAAGAATGGTCTGAATCTTGAGTTGGAGGGGTTGCACCTGGCCTCCACCAACCAGGTGGCCCAAGTAACCAACTTTCCCCTGCCCTATCTGGCAATTACTGGCCTTGATAGTGAGGCCTGCCTTTTGCAGAGCTTCATGGACATTTTCAAGGTGGATCAGGTGATCCTGCCAGGTGGAACTATAGACAGCTATGTCATCTAAATAAGCTGGTCAAAATGTTTCCAGTTCAGCAAGGACTTGGTTCACTAGCCTCTGGGAGGTTTCAGGTGCATTAAAAGGCAACAGTGAACTGATAATCCCCACTAGGAGTAGAAAATAATGACCACTCTTTTGCTCCTGGGGTCAGACCAATCTGCCAGTATCTAGATGCTAAATCAAAGGTATTCAGATATTTGGCAGCCCCTAATCTGTCTATGAGCCCATCATCTCTTGGAATTGGGTGCATCTGTCTTTGTCACAGAGTTGAGGCCCCTGTAGTCCACACAGTACCTCATTTCCTTTTTCTCTCCTTTGGAGTGAGGCTTGGGGACTACAATTACTAGGCTAGCCCAGGGACTCTAAGAGGGCTCTATGACACCCAAATCCAGCATCTTTTTATCTTCTGTTTCTATACTCTCTCAGACATGGTCTGACTATCTATAAATCTTGTTTTTGACAGGCAAGGTGTCACCAGTGTCCACATAATGGGTATACTAGTTTGTCTTTCCAGAGGTCAGAGAGAACAATTCAGCATACTGGTTGAGGACTTGCCTGCAATCAGTTTGCTTTTGTCCTGTGAGGGTGTCTGATAAGACCACTCCATCCATAGAACCATCTTGTGGGTTTCTGGAGAGGAGATCAGGGAGAGGCTGACTCTCATCGTCCTGTCCGTCATCTGTAATCATGAGCATGGTCACATCAGTTCTATCATTAACGGATATTAGGCAGTTGACATGGATTATTCTTTTGGGGATTTTTCAATTGCCTAGGTCAACTAAATAAGTGACCTCCATTTTTCGCTCAAGTATGGGATAGGGCCTAAAACATTCATCCTGGAGGGTCCCTGGAGCAACAAACTCTAACACCCAAACTTTCTGTCCTGTTTGGAACTACACCATAGCAGCTTTTTGGTCATATCAGAGCTTTTGCAGTTCCGGGCCTGAAGATTTTTGCTGGCTTTCTTCATGTACTCAGCCATTCTGGAACATAGGCCAAGCACATAGTCTATAATGTCTTGCTTGGGCTCTTTGAGGGGTTCCTCCCAGCCTTCCCTGACAAGACTTAGTGGTCTCCTAACAAGGTGCTCAGACAAAACAAAAATTCAAATAGAGAAACACCTTCTCCCTTTTGTGGCACTTCCCTGTAGGCAAACATCAGACAAGGAAGTAGAGCATCCCTTCTCCTTCTGAGTTTTTCAGGGAGCCCTTCAATCATGCCTTTTAGGGTTTCGTTAAACCTTTCAACCAACCCATTGGTTTGTGAATGGTATGGGATGGCAAACGTATAGGTCACCCCACATTCCTGCACATGTGTTTTTTTTTAAGTATGCAGACATGAAGTTTGACCATATGTCTGATACTACTTCATCGGGGAACCCCACACTGGTGAAGATACCCAGGAGGGCTTTTGCATCTGCAGGTGCAGTTATGGTCCTAAGGGATGTAGCCTCAGGATACCTAGTGACATGACCCACTACCACTAGTATATATCTATGTCCTGATGCTGTTTGAGGGCCCAGGGGACCACAAATTGTCAAACCCCTACGCTTTCAAATGGTACTCCAACCACTGGAGTTGGCATTAATGGGGCCTTTAGGTGCCCACCTGTTTTGCCACTGGCCTGGTAGGTAGAGCAGAGCTGACAAACGTTCCTTACTTTTTGACATTCCTGGCCAATAAAAGTGGTTAACTAACCTATTCCATGTCTTGTTTTGGCCCAGATGCCCTGCTTGGGGAATGCCATTGTTTAAAGTGAGGAAGGAAAAAGTATCTTAACTGCTGGGGCACTACCACCCTCCTAGTTGCACCAGGCTTTAGGTCTCTGGCCTCAGTGTACAGGAGCCCTTCTTCCCAATAGGCCCTGTGGGTACCACTGACATTTCCTAGCTCCTCCTGAGCAGCTTTTCGTCTCAGGCTTTCAAGAGTGGGACAGGTTCTCTGCCCCTGGCACGGATCTTCCCTGGAGCGTCCCCCTTGGCCTAAGAGCTCTGGGTGGTAAGGTCCAAGCTCTTCAGGCTCAGTTCCCTCTAAGATAGGTGACTCTTCCTCCTGAGAAGAGCGGTTCTGTCATGTGATCTGTTTTGAAGCTGGTCTCCCAGTCTTCCTGCCTTTTCTTTTGGTAGGCTGGTCCACTATTTCAGGATCCAGCTCTCCTTTTTCTCTCTGACTTTTGCTCTGTGCCCTTGTCTTGACACATGCCCACTCAGGGATCCCTAGCATTGCTGCATGCGTCTTCAGTTCTACTTCAGTCCAGGGGGAATCCTCCAGGTCATTACCAAGCAGGCAATTTACAGGGATGAATGAGGACACAACCACTCCTTTCTGTCCTACTACTCCCCCTCATTCAAAGGTTACAACAGCTGTGGGATGGAACTTTGTCTCATTGTCAGCATTGGTGACAGGATAAGACGTCGGAATCAGGAACTGATTTGAGTGGACCAGGTGCTGAGTTACCATGGTGAAAGCTGTTCTTGTGTCCCTCAATGCTTCTATTTTCTTCCTGTTGATCAAAGAGTGCTGCCTGCATTTTTGCATATTACTTGGCTAGACAGCATAGGTTAATTCTACCCCACGCTCAGTGACTAATGTTGCCTTGGTGGGGACACTGAGATGGTCAGGTCACACCTCTGGCGTCATCTGGATATTGACAACTGCATTTACTGCAGGTTGACTAGAGACATTTGTTTTGTTTTTACAGCCAGAGTCTCCAGTTTGGTGCCCTTTGGTTTTGCAATCTTGGCACCAAATCCTGCTGGGGTAAAAGTGCCTCCCTCTGTGCACTCCCCTGGACTGTAGTAAATCTCTTGGCCCACCCTCCCGTGCAGGTTTGTGGGGGCCTTGAGAAGACTCTTTGTTATTTTCACCCTGGCCCACATCTTTCCCTGGGGGGGGGGCTTTTTGGCCTCTTTCTTTTGGTCACCCCTACCATAGGTATTTTTGATCGCCCTTGTCTTGACTGACCCAGTGGTCTTCCTTCCTCCCCAACTCTTGAGGGGAAAGTGGACCCAGGTCTACCAAATGTTGATGTAGCCTATCATTAAAACAACTACTGAGCAGATGCTATTTCATGAACAGGTTATACAATCCATCATAGTCTTGTACCTTGTTTCCAGCTAACCAACCACCCAGCATTTTTACTGAATAGTCCACAAAGTATACCCAGGTCTGGCTCTGTTTTTTTTTTCGAGCTTCCCAGAACTTTATTCTGTAATCTTCAGTTCTAAAATCCAGAGCCCTCAATCAGGGTACAGTTCATGAGGTCATAGGATTTAGGGGCAGATTTATGGAAAGTGACGCTGCACCGTATTTAAAATATGGCACACCATGGTGCAGGGTATTGGGCAATAGCATCTTTTCTCATAACACTACTGATGTACTCAGCAGGAATAGTGCCAAAATATTAGTGCTACTCCTGCAGAGTACATAGTGCCCATTCTAAAGAATGGAAGCCCTCTTTTAACGTCTGCTTTTGAGCAGGCTTTAAAAATGCCATAAATAATGGCGCAAGGAAATCTCATAGATTTCCTTACGCCATTTTTCCGGCTCCCCTAACAGGGGAATGCCCCCTTTGCATACATTATGCCTGGCGCAGGCATTAGTTAGCACAAAGGCTTACAGAGTGGCATGGGGATTTCAGCCTTGTTGGGCCACATTACCGTAAAAAATAATGATGTTAATGAGGCAGAAGGCGGCGCTAGGGCATTATAAATGTGGCCCTGAGAATCGGCCTCATTCAGTGTCAGTAGCCTATCACTGCACTTTCCTGAGAATAGCTCTCACATCAGTGTGCCCCAATGTTTTTTTTCAATTTCCCACCCAATGTAGGCTCTTTCAAAGACAGCAAACCATTTTACTATACGGTCCCCTTCAGTGAAGAGAGGGACAACCCCTTTTGGGAGTTTAATTTTGAAAGCTTTTTCCCTCAACACTTGTATGCTGCCACCAGGGATGGGCCCTAAGCCCAACTCCTTTCTCTGCTTTTCTATTTCCAAGAGCTGACTCTCTAAGGCCAGTCTCCTGGTCGGCCTCGCAATATCCAGGTCTGTTTCTGTATGTGCTCTAGAGCTACTGAGGGAAGAGGACCTACCCTCATCCCCATTCTCCACAGATGCATCATCATCATTTACTTCATCTGTGGGTTGTCCCTTTCAAACTGGGCCACCAGCAACCTAAGTTTCTCTGTTTTGGGCTCTTTCCAGTCTGAATTTTGTATAGTCTGCAGAGCTCCCTTAATTGGTCATAACTATATGACTCATAAGGTTCCAGGTCAAGCTCTTGGGTTCTGATCTCTATATCAGACATATTTACTTTACTAAAGTTGGGACCTTTTTAGAAATTTCACGGCCCCTTTTTGGATGGGCCAACTAAAGTAAGGACTTTTAAACTTTTTGTTAGAATTGTGGGGACCTAACCAGGGTCCTGACAAATATTTTAAAAAATGTTTTAAAAAAATGTAGTCAATTAAAAAAAAAAAAAAAAAATTAACTAAAGGCAATTTGGAGAGTTATCCGTGAGTTCACAAAATTGAGAAAGTGGAATTAGCAAATGCAAAGTCTTAATCCCATCGCTGATACACCAAATATAGGAGACTGGCACATTGTGTAGTGTGCAAAAACTAGGTACACTGTGCAAGGGATCCAGGCAACCAGACGTTGGTTTCCAGAAGTAAAAACTGTTCTAAGTTTTGAGGTAGCTTGGTTGAGCAGTTAGACTAATCTTGGAGAAGTGCAAAGCATTTTCTGTACTCACAGTATCAATCATGCAACTCACACACTCAAAGGAATAATTTGAGACCAATTTCCAAAAATACTTCAGATTTTTTTAATAATTTTTAAGGCCATGATTATCAAAATTGCAGTGCAGAAAAGATGCAACCAATTTGTTAACCGTCCTAGCGCAAAGAGGGTACATAATTGAAAGAGATATAGTACAATACTCAGTTCCTGAAGTACACTACTTGGGCCAAATAATATCTGCTTCAGGCTAAAGGGGCACACCAGAAAGAGCAGAATGATTCAGGGAAAAGACAGAACCCAAAACAGTGAAAGAGATGCAACAATGCTTAGGCCTCTGTAGTTATGTCAGACTGTGGGAGTTTGATTGTAGCTCACTGTATCGCCCCTGTGCTGGGTACACCGGATTACAAGAAGGAATTCTACCTTTTCTGTCATAGTAATGGTATAACAATGACAGCAGTACTAACACAAAAATACCCTTTAGGCCATATGCCATTCGCCTACTATAGTGCGTTATTAAACCCAATATTGGAAGGACACTTTCCATGAGAACAAGCATTTGCAGCCACTGCCTTTGCGGTTGAGAATAGCATGCCTATTGTGTGGGCTCTTCTCTAACATTGTATGTGAAATATGCAGTGTTTGCCATAACACAGAGAACAAAACGCGAAAATAACCACACAAAGCGTTTGAGGCTATGAAATAATATTATCCTTACCATCATGACATACTGGGGCGGCAGTAGTGGAGTGGAGTGTAAGATACACAGTGAGGAGTTCTTGATAACAGAGCAAATAACACCTGCTTCCCATTATTCAGCACAGATTGGTTGCCCTAGAATACTGGAGGGGAAATAATATTACAGTATAATCAGATTCAGCATATGTCGCCACCACAGAGCATTCTAGTATCGCTAGGTGGAAAAGTATGGGATTTCTCAAAACTAATGGTACTCAAGTAGCACATAGAAATATCTTAGAACTCATCATTGAAGCATTAGAACTACCAACTAGAGTGGCAGTAGTGAAACGTTCAGCACATATAGGAACACAATATTTTGTGTCCAGAGGAAATGAGTTAGCAGACTAAGGCCCATATTTATACTTTTTTAGACGCAAAAGCGGAGCAAACTTACAAAATACAATTATATTTTGCAAGTTTGCACATTTTTGCATCAAACAATGACGCAAGAGCGGTACTAAACAAGTATAAATATGGGCCTAAGTGGCTAAAGAAGCAGCTAGTGGCATTCAACCAACACATAAAATTTTCTATGCAGGGAAAAAAGAGGAGAATAAAGAATATAAGACAGATGAAGGAGACATATCCAGAACAACACCATATGTTGAAACTTCCCAGCTACATCTCAGAGAATTGCAAGAGGCAGCACCAGAGTTTGAGAAAGATCTCTGGAAACAGAGAGGTTGTGAACAATCTAGCACTGACTTGATATTCAGACAAAAAACTACAGGCAAACCAGTGATGTCCCATTACAAAGCACTACCACATTGGACAATTCCAAATACACACACCTGATACACATACACACACCACTCCCACACACCCAATACACTATAAAACACACACCCACATCACCCACAAACCCTTATGACAACAATTGCGACAGAAGGCCCGAGAGAGACACCACCAGAAAGTACAATAGCATCCACAGGCACTCAACACCATCACTCACACAACATCCACACACCTCACACAACACACCTCTAAATATCACCCCACACATCACAACACACACCACCCCACACATCACCCACATCACCCCATGGCACCGCAAAGACACCTCAGGTTTTCTGAGGAGGAGTCAGGGTCATGGTGGAGGAAATCATCTGGGTAGAGCCACAGCTATTCGGATCACAGGTGCAGCACACCACCATAGCTAGGAAGATGGAGGTATGACGAAGAATCGTGGACAGGGTCAATGCAGTGGGACAGCACCCAAGAACTAGGGATGACATCAGGAAGAGGTGGAACGACCTACGGGGGAAGATGAGTTCCGTGGTCTCAAGACACCAGATTGCGGTTCAGAGGTCTGGCAGCGGACCCCCACCTCCTCCCCCAGAACTCACTACATGGGAGGAACAGGTCTTGGCTATACTGCATCCTGAGGAGGAATGGACTCTGGTACGTCAAACCTTTAACTACTTCATCCCTCACCCACCTGCATGCTATCACATACCCCCACCTCTCGCCCTCACCCCCATCACTCCAACTCCTCACATATGTCCCAATATCACAATCCACACATCCCAAACCCAAGCCCTGCATGTAACACCAAAGCATGGACACCCATCACCAAAGCATGTCCACTGCACATACCCATACACCCCCATAAACCATTATCACACAAGGTCCCACACAAGAATGGAAGCACTGGGCTACAGGGTCACCCACACATTGCACACCATGGCACACACAGATGAAACAATCATGCTTTTACACCCCTGCAGGACCCCTACCCAACGTCACCGGACAGGAGGGTCCAGACATGTCCACTCCACCCACAGAAGAAGCCCACAGTGATGACAGCAGCTCTGTTCAACTGGATCTTGATGACCAGCCCGGCCCATCTGGGACCTCAGGACAGTCGGTTCCCCTCACACTGGCACAGGCCACTACAGAGCTTGCCCCCTCTGGAAACACCAGCACAGCACCCCCCCCAAGCGGGCCCATACCTCTGTCCCCAGGACACGTCAAGCAGCAGTGTGTCCACCACTACAGGGAACCCAGGCTAACCCACCACCCTAACAACACCAGGGACCTGGGGGCAGAGGTAGTGGGCACACAGTTCAAGGGACAGAGGCCCAGGGAAACAGGGGAACTGGAAGGGCTGCTGTGCGACAGGGGGAGGACAGGCCCAGGGAACCCACTCTCCACGAGGCCCTCTCCAACATCATGGGAGCTTACCACCATTCCCAGGAGACAATGGCAACAGTACTGGCCAAGTTTCAGGAGACCCAGCGGCTGCAGGAGGAACAGTATTTGGGGGTTCAGGGAGGAACTCAAATCCATCAATTCCACCCTGGGCACCATTGTAAGGGTGCTGAAGGAACTCGTCAACACCAGGAGGGACAATGTGGCACAACAAGGGGCCCCTGACACTAGTCCTGGACGATGAACTGCCCACCACCTCCGTTGGCGCTAGTGGACAGGAGGCACCGCCACAGGACCACAACACCAGCACCCCCTGCAGATGGAGAACCACCCCGCAAGCGGTGCCAGAGTTCCAGGACAAAGACAGAGAATAAAGGCAAGACCCCCGCCAAGAAATGAGACCACCCTGATTGTCATCCTTCTGTCCCACTTTGTCACCCTGTCCATCCATCAACTGCCCCAGCTCCACTTCCTTTGCCCCTTTGAACAAAGCACCTGTGAGACTAATAGACTGGACTCTGCCATGGATATACCTCCACCATCACCCCTGACCATTTTACAACCCCTCCACTATTTTGCACTTAAATAAACACCCTTAAATCACAAACAAATCTGGAGTCAGTCTGTGCTTTCACAGATGTGTATTTGGAATAACAGTGGCAAAATGCTATATCCAATATAATGTCAACATACCTATGTCACACAGCTCTAGTCCATGCGGAAACAAAGCAGAGGTCACACAGTGGGACGCACATCTGTGAAATCGAAATGGAAAGTGACAACTCAGTGTCCATACACTGTGTGAAAATGACAGACAGATGAGAAGTAAAAGATTTAAATCAGATGTAGCAGGCAGTGTTGTCTTCTTACCTGTGTCTCATTGTAAGTATTGTTGTACCACTGTGTTCCTGTTGTCTATGTCCTCTTCTTCTGCTTCCTCGTCTTCACTGTCCACAGGCTCCACAGCTGCCACAACACCTCCATCTGGCCCATCCTCCTGCAGAAAAGGCACCTGTTGTCACAAAGCCAAGTTATGAAGCATACAGCAGGCCACGATGATCTGGCACACCTTCTTTGGTGAGTAGAATAGGAAACCACCTGTCATATGGTTCACATGAACCTGGCCTTCAGGAGGCCGAAGGTCATCTCTATAATCCTCCCAGTCCGGCCATGGGCCTCATTGTAGCGTTCCTCTGCCCTTGTCCTGGGATTCCTCACTGGGGTCAGTAGCAATGACAGGTTGGGGTAACCATAGTCACCTGCAAATGTTGAGGAACAACTGTTAGACACACACAAACTCTTAGGGACATACCCAGATCCAGACACCTAGTCACACTGTATTGGGTCCATGTCCTCACCTAATAGCGACACACAGTGCCTCTGGAGTTGCCCCATCACATAAGGGATGCTGTTTTTCCGCAGAATGTAAGCGTCATGCACTGAGCCAGGAAATTTGGCATTCACATGGGAGATGTACTGGTCTGCCAAACACACCATCTGCACATTCATAGAATGGTAACTCTTCCGGTTTCGGTACAACTGTTCACTCCTGTGGGGGATACCAAGGCCACATGTGTCCCATCAATGGCACCTATGATGTTGGGGATATGTCCCAGGGCATAGAAGTCACCTTTCACTGTAGGCAAATCCTCCTCCTGAGGGAAAACGATGTAGCTGCGCATGTGTTTCAGCAGGGCAGACAACACTCTGGACAACACGTTGTAGAACATAGGCTGGAACATCCCTGATGATATGGCCACTGTCAGGAAATGGAGTACTGACAGCACCTGCACTAGAGGGGAGATTCCTGTGGGATGGCAGATAGCTGACATCAGGTCTGGCTCCAACTGGGTACACAGTTCCAGGATTGTGGTACGATCAAGTCTGTAGGTGATAATTACATGTCGGTCCTCCATTGTTGACATGTCCATTAGCGGTCTGTTCACCAGAGGATGCCGCCATCTCCTCACCTGCCCCAGCGGACGTGCTCTATGCAGGAGAACAGCGAGCAGAGAGTCAACCAACACTGAGGTACGTAAACACAACTTTATAGGAAAATGTTTGAAAATCGACATATGGCTGTATTATTGTTTAAGCAAGGCCTAGATATGTGTGGCGCAGTCAAAAATAATGCCATGTGGCCCCCTGAAATGACGGCTGCCTGACCTGTAATGTGGGACAAGGGGATATGAGGTTGAAGACCGCGGTGCAATCCTGCATTGGTTAAAATTGGACCCTATGGATCCCAGGAGCCAATGACGATGTACGGCGGCGGTGACGGTATGCACCGCCGCGGACGTGACCGCCATTTTCTCTCTGTTCAATCACTTGATACCTGATCTTTGACAGGAGAGGACCTACACTGCAAGTGCTGCTGTGACCTCAGTCTGGAAGAGACAATGGCTCATGTGTCTGGGGAAAGGGCCCCTGCCTTCACTGCGGAGGAGTTGGAGAAACAAGTGGATGGGGTCCTCCCCCAGTACACGCTACTCTACGGTCCTCCAGACAAACAGGTGAGTACACTGTGAGCATGCTGTATGGGCAATGCATGTTCGGAGTGGTGTGAATGAAAGATGGGGGGGGAGAATGAGGTGTGCATGAAACGACGGTGAGTGCATGTGCGTCATGGCAAGGGTAGGGATGCGGGCCAATGATTGTGACGGTGCGGACGGATATATCTTCTCCCTTTCCCCTGTACTTTTCCTGTAGGTCAGCGCCCACCAGAAGAAGGATATTTGGCGTGCTATCGCCAAGGAAGTCCGGACCCTGGGGGTCTACCACAGACGGAGCACCAACTGCTGGAAAAGATGGGAGGACATTCGCCGCTGGAGCAAGAAGAGAGCGGAGGCCCAGCTGGGGATGGCCTCCCAATGTGGGAGGGGTGCCCGTCGCACCATGACCCCCCTGATGTTCCGGATCCTGGTGGTGGTGTACCCGGAGTTGGATGGGTGCTTGAGGGCATCACAGCAGCCACAAGGGGGTGAGTACTCTCTCATTCAGCTGATTTAGCGTGCATTGTAGTTGTCTGGGTGGGGGAGGTGGGCTGTGGGTTACCCTAGGCCAGGGCGAGTTTAGTAGGCAAGGTCCCTTCTTAAGGCAGGCCCTGTGGCACCCCCCCCCCCTTGTGTACAGAGCCACCTACACCTAGCCAGGCTCCTGTGACTTCCATGTGTGCAGCAATCGGGCATAGCCTTGTAACCCATGTCCCTGTGATTGTTTAGGGATATCCAAGTGCACAGTGTACTGCAGGGGGCTTCTGTGTCTGTAGTGTCCGCCAACGGTAGCTGTATTGGATGCACTCAACATGTCTTTTTTCTGTCTTCCCCCCTTTTTGTGGTCTTCCTCTGCTTGTGTGCATTAGCATCATCAGGCGGAGGAGCAGTGGCACCGGAGCAGGAGGGAGCTGCAACCCACGTGGCCCTGGAGGGCGACACAACGGAGTCAGAAGCCACCAGTGGGACGGAGGGCGAGGGGAGCTCCACAGCGGGGACAGGAGCTGAGACCAGCGACACGGACTCCTCCTCTGATGGGAGCTCCTTTGTGGTGGCGGGCCCCTCTGTGCTCCCGCACCTACAGGCACAGCCGGCACCCCCCCAACCAGCACCACCCTCCCAGCAGCCCTCAGCGTTTTCCCTGTGGCCGCTCACCCAGGAGGGTGGGCATCTCCTTCGCCCCAGGCACCTCATGCCCTTACCCAGTCAGCCCTGCTGCCCTCAGTGAGGAGGCCATTGGCCACTCAGGTCCCTCACTGTTGGGCAGTCTACCATTTTGAATGCCATCCAGGGTGTAGAGAGGCAGTTGCAACAGACCAATGCATACCTGGAGGGCATTCATTCTGGTCAGGCAGCCCATCAGCGAGCTTTTCAGACTCTGGCCTCAGCACTGATGGCAGCCATTGTCCCTGTCTCTAGCCTCCCCCTTCCAACTTCCTCCACCCAGACCCAAACCCCTGTACTTCAGCCTATCCCAAGCACACCATCAGACCAGCATGCTCACACCTCAACACACAAGGGAAGCTCAGGCAAACATAAGCTCCACACATCCCACAGGCACTCACACAAGCATCATACACATGCAGACATACCAACAGCCACTGCCTCCACTGTGTCCCCCTCCTCCTCGTCTCCCTCCTCCCTCCCAGTCTCATCTCCACTCACACCTGCATGCACTACATCTTCAGCCACTACGTCCATCACGAGCACACACCCCACTTCACCCCGCTCGCGTGCAGTCACCACCCCCACTACCATTCACACATCCCCTGTGTCCTCTCCCAGTGTGTCTGTGAGCCCACCTCCCAATGTACACAAACGCAGCCACACACCCACCCAACAGCCATCCACCTCACGACAGCCTCCAGCCCATACACCTTCACCCAAATTCACCAAACGTACACCTCCTACAACCACTACCTCTTCCTCCACTCCCAAAGCCCCTCCATCTACCCGTCCCAGTGTGTCCAAAAAACTTTTCCTGACCAACCTTGACCTCTTCCCTTCACCTCCCCTACCCCTTCAGTCTCCTAGGGCCCACCTCTCCAGGTCCCAACCCAGCACCTCAGCCACAACATCTGCGGGAACAGTGGTGCCAGTTGTAACCGGCTTCTGGAGTGCGCCAGGCAGCAGGGCAGCCAGTGTGCCAAGGAGCCAGAGCACTGACAGTCCCCCACTTCAAAAGGACAAAAGGTTGACCAGTGCCCGGCAGGAGAGAGGAAAAAATCTTCCACCAAAGCCTCTCCCAGGGGTACAGTTGGGAGTGTGGAGACAGCTGCGCCACCATCCAAGGTGGGGAAGGGGCACAGTAAAACAGTAAAGTCTGGGAAAACCTGCACGGTGGACAAGACCGCAACAAGCACCACTGCCAAGGACACCACCGCCATAAGCACCGCTGCCAAGGACACCGCCGCCACAAACACCGCTGGCAAGGACACCGCCGCTTCCAGCACCACTGAACAGGACACCGCCGCCACCAGCACCGCTGAATAGGACACCACCAGCACCACTGAACAGGACACCGCCGCCACCAGCACCACTGAACAGGACACCGCCGCAACATGCACCGCTAAACAGGACACCGCCGCAACATGCACCGCAGGCCAGTAAGCGCCAAAGATTCCGACGCTACTGAGGCCGCTACGAGCAGGATGAAGTACTCTGGGCACAAAGCCACCTGCAGAATCAGTGGAGAAAAGGCATCCACTACCTCTGTCCTTGCCAGGATGAAGCACTCTGGGCACAAAGCCCCCTCCAGAACCAGTGGAGAAAGTCATCTACTACCTGTGTCCTTGGCAGGATGAAGCACTCTGGGCACAAAGCCCCCTCCAGAATCAGTGGAGAAAGGCATCCTCTAGAGCAGTGGTCTTCAAACTTTTTAATGCCATGCCCCCCGAATTGAAAAATAAAAATCATTGGGCCCACAATTATTTTAGAAAGATGGCAATGTTTAAATAGGTCTAAACCTATTTAAACATTGCAGTTAAGTATTGTTACCTTTATAAAACTGCAATAACATGCTTTTGCTTAAAACAAAGGCATGTTCTCTGTATAATATTTCTTTTGGCCAGAGTTTGGCGCCCCCCCTGGGATCCGTTAAGACCCCCCAGGGGGGGCCCGCCCCCCAGTTTGAAGACCTCTGCTCTAGAGAGACTGTGGCTTTGCACTCCCCAGGATGCAGCAGTGGGCAAACCACCCACTGGAGAGACTTGAGAGACTGTGGCTTTGCATTACCCAGGATAAAGCAGTGGGCAAACCACCAACTGAAAAGACTTGAGAAACTGTGGCTTTGCACGCCCCAGGATAAAGCAGTGGGCAAACCACCCACTGGAGAGATTTGAGAGACTGTGGCTTTGCACTCTCCAGGATAAAGCAGTGGGCAAACCACCCACTGAAAAGACTTGAGAGACTGTGGCTTTGCATTCCCCAGGATAAAGCAGTGGGCAAACCACCCACTGGAGAGACTTGAGAGACTGTGGCTTTGCACTCCCCAGGATAAAGCAGTGGGCAAACCACCCACTGGAGAGACTTGAGAGACTGTGGCTTTGCACTCCCCAGGATAATGCAGTGGGCAAACCATCCACTGAAAAGACTTGAGAGACTGTGGCTTTGCACTCCCCAGGATACATCAATGGGCATGGAGCCCCCTCGTGGATCTGGCGTCATGCACTCATGACCGGCTGAGGTGTCCCCCCTTTCCTTCCCCCTGAGGTGCCTGTTGTATTTCTATCTGATGCCCGAGCAGTGTTCTCTCCGTTTTGATCGGGTATTGAGTGTGGGCATCGCCCATGCTTTTTGGGCCCAGTGGTCCACGGACTATGATGGTGGAATACCTTGGACTTGTATTCTTGGTGTATATATTTGTTTCTAGTGTAAATATATGTATATGAAAGTATATATTTTTGATTACTGTTTTTGAATAGATTAAAAATGTTCAACTCATTTCCTTTTGTCCTTGCATTCTTAAAGGGGGAGTTGGGGGTTGTTAATGTAATGTATCTACATGTACTTGTGTGTGTGTTGTAGTGGGTGAGGGTGGGAGTGTTGCGTATTGCGTGTGTGTGTCACTCTTTTTTCGCTCCCCCTTCCCCTATGTCATAGGTGCAGTACTCACCGTGGTCTTCGCCGCCGTCTTTTTGTTCCTGGTAGAAAAGCAGGAAGATAAAGGCTGGCAGTATCTCGAGCTCGGGTTCCATGGCGTCCTGATTCCTCGTGGGTAGTGTAGAGGTGAGCGTTTTCCCTTCCAAGTCCTGTTTCCACCGTGTTTTTGTTCGCGTTGAATCTGCCCCGGAAATGGTGGTGGATTGGACTGTTGTAATACAGGGGGTAGAACCTTGTCTTCTGCCTGTCTGTTGGCGGTTACCACTGCGGTCTTTGTTTGTACCGCCGTGGTGGTCGGAGTGTTAAAATGGCTGTCTATGTTGGCGGTTTCCGCCACGGTCGTGATTCCATTTTTTTTACCACCGGCCTGTTGTCGGTTTTACTGCCGCTTTAACACCGACCGCCAGGGTTGTAATGACCACCTATGTATCTAGGTAAGTGCCAAACCTTTCATAAATATTTCCCCAAACCAACTCTAGAGGTGATCACTTGAACAATGCCACGCCCCCAGGATTCTTTTCAAGCTTTACATCTTGACTTTGTAGATATGTTAGATAAGTGCAACAACTACAATTATTTATTAGTTGTAGTCCGTCAATTCTCACGATGGATAGAGGCAGGCCCACGCGTACATTGTGAAGCAAAATCAGCCACTAATTTCCTAGTAAGAGACATTATCAAGATGGGGAGTCCCAGAAGCAATAAGATCAGATAACGGAATTCATTTCCTAAACAATATCTTCAAACATATCACAGAATTGTTAGAAATAAAGCATAAATTGACTTCAGCTTATCACCCACAAAGTAATGACATTGTAGAACACCTTAATGGACATCTAAAAACAAAATTAACAAAATATCAGCAACAACAATCAAGAAATAGCTACAGTGCCTCCCTATTACTTTATTCTCACTATGAAACACCCCAAGTACTGATCATCACCTCACACTCCATCAAATGGTAACAGGGAGAACTATTCGGAAGCAGTATCCTTCATCTAGACGAAAGACAGATACTGAAACAAGTAGTAAGATCCTAGGAAAATAAATTTATGACTGTTTGTCCCAACTAACAAAGGCAGCAGGATTGTTTTGTAAACAGGTGTCAGGTTACCAACAAAAGAGCTCCAACGATCCTGCAAAGACAGACACTGTCCCATGACAAGGAGACACAGTGTACATCAAGAAGGGCATAAAAAAGTGGGAAGACCCCAAGATTGAAGGACCTAACACAGTCACTGAATCAAATATTACAGCATTAAAAGTAAATGACAAGACACCATGGATACACCTTACACACGTGCAACGGACCAACAAAGCGTAATACCAGGAGATATGAACGAAGTTAAAGAGGGGAGGCTGAAGAAAGGAGAAGCAACCGAAGCATCCTCCCCTCCAACATGGCATTTGGACATAAGGGTGTGAGTTATAGTTACCTTAGGGAATGAGTTATAGTTACTTGAGGTAACTCGAACTATATTTAGTTAGTGATTTTTATGATTTCTTCTATTTGAAATGTGAGCCTATAACTATAACACCCCTGTAACCATTGTTTTTTTCAATGAATTTCTATGGTTTTCTCAATTCTATTTCCTAACTATAACATCCCTGTAACCTCTATTTTTTCAGTGAATTTCTTTGTTTTTTTTACATATAGTAATTTTCATTACTAAACATTAATTCAACTATTGCTGCACACGGACTTCATCTGTACACAGCAGCAGTTGGGCACAGGGCTGTGGTTGAGGCCAATGGGCCTCCCCACAGAAATTAAACAATTAACCCCTGGGGAGGTGGTGGTCCCCAGGGCAAGGGGGGCAGGGAGCCCCCCACTAGAAATAAACAATGCCTCTGGGACTTGGCACCTGGGGCCTTAAAAAAGGCAAAGCACGGGGAGACCGTGCTTCATTTTGTAAAACATTTACAGCGGGTCCGTGGATCCACTATGAATCCTGACATAAATCTGACAAAAAAAATGCCTTTTAGCCCTGGGAACCACCAAAGTTAAGGGGTCCGTGTGAGTGTACCCTGTCCCCTTTTCCTTTTTGTTTGCATTTTTTCAGGGACTCAGCTCAAGCCAAGTCCCAACACCGCTGCCAACACTTACTTTTTGAAGTGCTGGCAGTCAATCAGATCTGAAGCCCCTGGGGCATCAGGGGACTGGGTGGCTCCCTGCATTATATTAGCAATTCCTTCAAGGCTTGGCCCACCAGGGGCTTCAGAATTACTAAGTGTTGGAGCCCGCACTTCATTTAAAAAAAGAAAAAAAATCACTGGATGTGTGGATCCACCGTGAATCATGGCATACATTTAAAAAATAATAAAAAGATGTTTAGGCTTGGGGGGGTCCCTATGGGACCCCCGTGTAAGAAAACTGGGCTTATTGCAGAAGCCCCCTAACTATTTGCACCCTTTTTCACTTTTTGCTTGTGTTTTTCTGACTCTGAGCCTGTGCACTGAGTAAAATGACAATGCAAATTAGGCTACCATTCCATAATTCCCTAGTATCTGATAGGGCATGTAGGTTTAGGGACCCCAGCATAAGTAGTGCCCCCATAGGTGCACTGCTGAGGTGCCCAGGGTCATTTTAAAGGCAGGCCTGCCTTGCTGGTTGCTTTTAAATAAAAGGTACATGGAAATTCGACTTTGGAATTAAAAGTACTTCCAAAGTCTTAAACTACCTTATTTTTTAAATTTAGGTCACCCCTAAGGTGTGTCCTAGGTGCCCCCACGGTTGGGTGCAGTGTAACTAAAAGCAGGGACCTTATGAAATATTTTTGTTTAGCCCTGGTGAGTAAAAGTAGCCAAATTTGTTTTCCCTCATTGTAGTGAATAGGCTTCATGGGCTAAAATGTGACAACTTTATTTTAATTAATAAAGTCTCAAAAGGAGCAAGATATGGCAACTTTGGTCTCAAAGTGATTGTTATAATAGATGCAACAATGTGGCATTGTTGGATTTAATATAACTAGTTCAGGGAAAGAGTTTTAGAACTCTTCCAAAAAGTTAACAGTTTCAGCTCTGTACTGCTCTTTTCTGACTGGCCAGCCTCTGGAAGCCTGGCCAGGTTGCCTTGATGAGGTATGAAGTAGCCTGGGCTGAACACAAAGGAAGTGCATGGGGAAGGAGATCTGCCTCAGCAGATGGTAAAACAGGATGGGGGAGATTGGTGATTGATTTTTGCCACACTTCCCAGGAAGTGGTCATTCAGTGGTGTGGTGGCCTGCCTGTGATTGGACAGATGCCCCCCCCCATTCTTTTCACCCCAGGAGCATGCATACATTTGGCAGAGCTGCACCCACACCTCAGATCCCTCCAAGGAGCAATGACAGAAGAAGAAGGACTGCCCTGCTGGACCCTTGACCAGCACCTCAGCACTGCATCTGAAGGACTGCACCAGATGCACACTTGGACTTCACCACTAAAAGGACTTTGATTTGCTTGTCTTAACCGGTTCAAGAAGGGACTCCCTGCTTTCTACAGGTGAAAAATAGCTTAGCAGAGTCTCCTGCACACAAAACCTGAAGGAACTGACCAGCTGACCATGGATAGTGGTAATTTTTAGATTTTAACCAGCTGCCTTCTGGGAGTTGGAGTCCTAGCCCTCAAGGAGCAGCTCAGAGTTTCTGGAACCTTGGGGTGAGTTATGAACTCTTACAGGGCCTTCACAGACCTTCTGGAAAAAGATCCAGAAGTTGGAAGAAGTTTTGAGAACTTTTGGAAAAAAGCTCCATAAAAGGACTGATCCGCCGTGGTGAGTCAAGCTGGCTTACCCCAACCGCGACTCAGCCTGACTTGCATGTTCATCCCGTTGAAAATCTCTGGAGCCTCAGACTTCCAGGATTTCACCAGGGGCTCCTGGAAAGGTGATCCAATGACCTCACATCAAAATCGGCTTGCTGTGGAGGGTGACCCATTCAGAAGGAAAAAGGTCCAAAAAAGGGAAAAAGTTTGAATGTAAAAGGTTGACCGGGACTTCCTGTGCAGCGTCTCTGAGTCAGGCTCCAGGAACGTCAGATCAAGATTCAGCTTTGGCTTGGACAAAGATTTCTGTCCTGAAAAATCATCTAAGTCCAAAGGTAGAATTCTTCACTGACGCGTCTCCTGCGATGAGTATCTGAAGACGGCTCCAGAGTGGTCGGATCGGATTGGTGACTTCGTCCCGCTGAAGAAAATCTTCAAGAGAAAGACTAAGTCCAAAGATAAACGTTTGACTGAGGCCTCCCACTTGCAGTAGCGGATCAGGGCTCCATCATGGTCATCCCAAAACTTTGACTTTGCACAAGTCCAGTGTGCCCAGATTGGTGCTTTTAGTTTCTATGCACTAGAAAACATTAAGGGGGTCATTCTGACCTCGGCGGTAAAAGGCTCTTACCGCCGGTCAGAAGTCCGCCATTCTACCGCCGCGGCAAACCGCCACGGTCATTCTGACCCACAACTTCCAAACCGCCAAAAACCCGACATCCACGGAAGGCCGCCTCATCAGCGGTCAGCGATAAACTGGAGATGACCAAACCTCCACCGTCACGCCAACACGAACACGCCCATGCCATTACGACCCACGAATCCACGCACGGTCTTTCAACCGCGGTATTCCATTGGCGGTACACACCGCCGCGGTCAAAATACACACACCTTTACAAAACACAGCCACATTGGACAATTCGAAATACACACACCTGATACACATACACACACCACACCCACACATCCAATCAACTATAAAACACACACCCACATCACCCACAAACCCCCACTACTAGAAATTCGGAGAGAAGGCGAGAGAGAGAGAGAGAGAGAGAGCACAGCTATCGCAAACCCCAACACACAGAGGAACCCAACATCATCACCCACACCACATCCACGCACAAAACACCACACACCACCACACACACCACACTCATCACCACAAACACCACCCCACACCACCCCATGGCACCCCAAAGACACCCCAGGTTCTCGGACCAAGAACTCAGGGTAATGGTGGAGGAAATAATCAGGGTAGAGCCCCAGCTATTCGGCACACAGGTGCAGCACACCACAATAGCCAGGAAGGCGGAGCTATGGCAAAGGATCGTCGACAGGGTCAACGCTGTGGGACAGCATCCCAGAAACCGGGAAGACATCCGAAAGCGGAGGAACGACCTACGGGGGAAGGTGCGGTCGATGGTGTCAAGACACAACATCGCTGTGCAGAAGACTGGCGGCGGACCCCCACCCACTCCACCCGAATTCACATCATGGGAGCAAGAGGTCTTGAACATCCTGCATCCTGCGGGCCTCGCTGGAGTAGGCGGAGGAATGGACTCTGGTAAGTCTAATCCCAAATACTTCACCCCCCCCAACCACCAGCATGCCAACCCGCACCCCCACCCTCATCCCCAACCCCCCAGCACACTTCCACCCTGCCAATGTCTCACCAGCACAACCCACCCAACACAACACCAATCCCTGAATGCCAACACAAACCATGGACACCCATCACCCAAGCATGACCACTGCACATACCCAACCCCCCCCCCCCCAAACCACCCTCACAACTCCTCCCACAAGGGAATGCCAGCACTGTGGGACAAGGGCACCCACAAATCGCACGCCATGGCACACACAGAAGCAATAACCATACTCTTTTACCCCTGCATGGCCCAAACGCCAACACACCGGCCAGGAGGGTCCAGATTTGTCCATCCCGCCCCCAGAACAGGCCCCCAGTGATGACAGCAGCTCTGTCGACCTGGAACCTGATGACCAGCCCGGACCATCGGGGACCTCTGGACAGTCGGTTCCCCACACACAGACACAGGCCGCAGCAGACCCAACCCCCTCTGGGAATACCAGCACAGCTCCCACCCAGCGGGCCCATGCCACTGTCTCCAGGACGCGTCAATCAGCGGTGTGTCCGCCACTACAGGGCACCCAGGCTGACCCACCACCCCAACAACAACAGGGACCTGGGGGCAGTGGTAGTGGGCACACCGTCCAGGGGACAGAGGCCCGGGGAAACAGGGCAACTGGGAGGGCTGCTGTGCCAGAGGGGGTTGACCGGCCCAGGGAACCCACTCTCCAAGAGGCCCTCACCACCATCATGGGAGCATACCACCGCTCCCAGGAGACGATGGCGACGGTACTGGCCAGGTTCCAGGAGATCCAGGCACAGCAGGAGGAACGGTACATGGGGTTCAGAGACGAACTCCGGCACATCGGGGACCATCGTCCTGGCCCTCAACCAGATAGTCACCACATTGCAGGACCATGTGGCACCCCAAAGGGCCCCTGTCACCAGCCGGGACGACGAACAGCCTACCACCACCGCCGGCGCAAGTGGACAGGAGGCCCCCACACCCCGACAGGCCACCAGAACCCCACCTCCTGCTGAAGATCAACCACCCCGCAAGCGGAACCTGAGATCACACAAGAAGACAGAGTAGGATGCCAAGACCCCCGCCAGCCTAAGATACCCCCTGATGTCATCCCACTGTCCCACATTGTCACCCTGTCCAACCTTGAACTGCCCCTGCTCCATCCTTCCACAGGCATATGGACATTGCACCTGTGCTACTGAGAACTGGACTCTGCCATGGACATTACTCCACCCCCACCCATCACCGTTTTACTATCACGGACCTATACGCAGCACTTAAAATAAATCACCAATTGCACTTCAAATGTCTGGAGTCTGCTTGTATTCTTTACAAATGTATTACACATAACGGTGCAATAATGTTCATTTACATTGTGATGACAACATACCAGTGTCAATAAGCATTAGTCCATGGGCAAACAAAGCAGAAGTCACGCTGTGGGTCATACAGCTCTGAAAAGGGAAGGGAAAGTCAAAATTCAGTGAAAAGGAACTGGGGGGAAACACAGAAAGTAGAGATACAGGAGGCCAGAAGTAAATGTAAAATGGCATGGGTGATTCTTACCTGGGTGCTACTGAAAATACTGTTGTATAACTGTGTCCCTGTTGTCCGTGTCGTCCCCGTCGTCTTCCTCCTCTTCACTCTCCACAGGCTCCACAGCTGCTACAACACCACCATCTGGACCATCCTCCTGCAGGAAAGGCACCTGGCGTTGCAAAGCCAGGTTGTGAAGCATACAGCAGGCCACGATGATATGACACACCTACTTTGGTGAGTACATGAGGGATCCCCCTGTCATATGCAGGCACCTAAACCTGGCCTTCAGGACCCCGAGGGTCCGTTCTATAATCCTCCTAGTTCGCCCATGGGCCTCATTGTACCGTTCCTCTGCCCTGGTCCGGGGATTCCTCACTGGGGTCAATAGCCAAGGCAGGTTGGGGTAACCAGAGTCACCTATTAGCCACACACGGTGTCTCTGTAGCTGTTCCATCACATAAGGGATGCTGCTATTTCGCATGACATACGCGTCATGCACTGACCCAGGGAACTTGGCATTTAGATGGGAGATGTACTGGTCAGCCAAACAGACCACCTGGACATTCATCGAATGGTAACTTTTTCTATTTCTGTACACCTGCTCATTGTCTTTTGGGGGTACTAAAGCCACATGGGTCCCATCAATGGCACCAATGATGTTGGGGATATGTCCAAGGGCATAGAAATCACCCTTCACAGTGGCCAAATCACCCTCCTCAGGGAAAACAATGTATCTCCGCATGTATTTCATCAGGGCAGACAACACTCTGGACAAAACCTTAGAAAACATAGGCTGAGACATCCCTGATGACATGGCCACTGTTGTCTGAAAAGACCCACTTGCCAAAAAATTGAGTACTGACAGCACCTGCACCAGAGGGGGAATCCCTGTGGGTTGGCGGATGGGGGACATCAGGTCTGGCTCCAGCTGGGCACACAGTTCATGTATAGTGGCTTTTTCAAGTCGGTATCGATGTATAATATGTCGTTCTTCCATTGTCGACAGGTCCACCAGCGGTCGGTACACGGGAGGATTCATCCTTCTCCTCGCAAGTCCCAGCGGACGGTGCCTAGGAAGGACAACATGGAGCACAGAGTCAAGCATTCCTCAGGTTCGTTCCCACAGCTTGCACATTACACGATTCGCTATGCATTGAATGGCTTGTATGAGTGGCAATGCAAGGCCTAGGCCTGTGTGACGCAGTAGAAATCAGGCCATGTGGGCCCTTGAAATGGCGGCTGCCTGACCTGTGAAGTGTGACAGTGGGATGTGAGGTCACTGCGCTGGCGTGGCTCACCGTGGCGGTAGGCGGTCGAAGACCGCGGCGCAAAGCAGCATTGGTTAACATTGAACCCTATGGGTCTCAGGAGCCAATGACTGTGCGCTGGCGGTCGCGGTACGCACCGCCGCGGTACGCACCGCCGCGGGCGTGACCGCCATTTTCTATCTGCTTAATCACTCGAGACCTGATCATCCACAGGAGAGGACCTATACTGCAAGTGCTGCTGTGACCTCGGTCTGGAAGAGACAATGGCTGCTGCGACTGGGGAAAGGGCCCCTGCCTTCACTTCAGAAGAGTTGGAGAAACTTGTGGATGGGGTCTTACCCCAGTATACGCTACTCTACGGTCCTCCAGACCAACTGGTAAGTACACTGGGTGCACGTTGAATGGGCTATGCCTGGGTTGTGTATGGTGGATGTAAGATGGTGGGGTGGGGAGCGAATGAGGAGTGCAAGGCACAACAGATGAGAGCATGTGCCACATGGCAGGGTTGGGGATGGGGGGGCAATCACATCTAACATGCAGAAAAATGTTGAAATTTCCTTTCCCACCCTGTACATGTCAAATAGGTCAGCGCCCATCAGAAAGTCGACATTTGGTGTGCCATCGCCAAGGAATTCCGGGCCCTGGGGGTCCACACAAGACGGGGCACCCACTGCTGAAAGAGGTGGGAGGACATCCGCCGCGGGACCAGGAAGACCGCTGAGTCACTGCTGGGGATGGCCTCCCAACATAGGAGGGGTGCCAGTCGTACCTTGACCCCCCTGATGTCCCGGATCCTGGCGGTGGCCTACCCCGAATTGGATGGGTGCGTGAGGACATCACAGCAGACACAAGGGGGTGAGTACCAGCACATACTGCTATCTTTACGCGCAGTGGAGGTGCCTGGGTGGGGGAGGAGGGCTGTGGGTGACATTAGGCCAGGGCGCTTTCTGTAGTGTAGTCCCCTCCTTTAGGCATGGCCCTGTGCCCCCGCCCCCCACCTCTGTAGGGTGCCAAGTACAGCAATCCATGGTCCTGCATCACCCATGTGCGCATATGTTGTCCATAGACCTGCTGGCCTAGTCACAAGTACTGAGTAGTACCCCGATTGCGCGGCGTAGTGCATGAGGCTCCTGTGTCTGTCCTCTCCGCCAACGGTGTTGACAATGCATGCACTCAACCTGTTTTTATTTCTCCCCCCACCCTTTTTCTTTGTCTTCTTGTGCATGTGTGCATTAGCATCATCAGGCAGGTGAGAATTGGCATCGGAGCACGAGGGAGCTGCAACTCACAAGGCCCCGGTGGGCCATTGCTACAGACACCGAGGTCACCAGTGATACGGAGAGCGAGGGGAGCACCACAACGGGGACCCGTGGTGACACCAGCGACACCGACACGTCCTCGGAAGGGAGCTCCCTAGCGGTGGCGGCAACATCCGGGCCCCCCGCCTCTACAGGTACAGCCACCACCCAGCGCACCAGCTCCGCCCTCCCAGCAGCCCCTCAGCCTTCGCTCCGTGCCCGCTCGCCCAAGAAGGCGGGCATCTCCTTCGCCCCAGGCACCTCAGGCCCTGCCCCCGTTACCCCTGCTGCCCTCAGAGCGGAGGTCATTGACCTCCTACAGACCATCATTGTTGGGCAGTCTACCCATCGGTGCATCGGAGCAATGCATACCTGGAGGGCATTCATTCGGGTCAGGCTGCCCATCAACATTCGTTCAATGCTCTGGCCTCAGCACTGACGGTAGCCATTGTCCCTGTTTCCAGCCTCCCTCTTCTATCTGCCTCCACCCTGTCTCTGTCTCCTGTTCCTCAGCCTATCCCATCCACACCATCAGACCAGCCTGCACACACCTCAACACCCAAGGGCAGCTCATCCAGACATAAGCACCACAGATCACACAAGCATTCACCCAAGCAACACCCAGATGCAGACATGCCAACAGTCACTACCACCCCTGTGTCCCCCACCTCCTCGTCTCCCTCCTCCCTCTCTGTGACGTCTCCACTCACACCTGCATGCACACCACCATCAGCCAGTACTTCCATCACCAGCACACCCTGCAGTACAGTCCGCCCACGTGCAGTCACCACCCCCACTGCCATTTACACATCCCCTGTGTCCTCTCCTACTGTGTCTGTCACCCCCTCTTCCAAGACACACAAACGCAGGCAGCCACCCACCCAACAGCCAACCACCTCACGACAGCCTACGTCAAAAGCACCTGCACCCAAAGACAGCACACCTGACTCTCCTACAACCACATCCTCTTCCTCCACTCCCATACCCACTACACCTACCCTTTACATTGGTCCTAAAAAACTTTACCTCTCCAAACTTAACCTCTTTGCCCCACCTGACCCACCCCCTCCATCTGCTAAGAGTCCCAAGAGCACCTCAGCCACCACCAGCCCTGCTTCAAGTGTCACCATTGTGCAGGGGTTTTGGAGTCCACCCTTTCCCAGCACAGATACATCGGCCAGCAGCAAGGGAACAGCCAGCCCCCCCCCTGGGAAGAGGACCCGTAAAATCAGGGGCCGCCGCGAGAAGACTGACACGGCTGCCCCCAAGGAGCGAAGTCCTGGGGGTGACCCTTGACCTCAGGGTAGGTCGCCCCCCTGTCCCCGCAGCGCCACCAGCTCTTGTGTGTTGCCTTCTCTTCCTTCTGCTTGCTGATCCGCCTGTTACCCCCTCTGCCTTCTGTATCCTGTGTGCTTGTGATCCCCTGTTTGCATTCTGTACCCCAGTGTGATCGCGCCCCCCCTTTTGCTTCCTGTATCCTTGCGTGCTTGTGCTCCCCTCTCCCCCCTTTTTGCATTTTGTATCCTCGTATGATTGCGCCCCCCCTGTTTATTGCCTTCTGTACCCCTGTAAGACTGTGCCTTCTGTCCCACTCGCCGTTTTTCCCCCCCCTCGCCGTCCGTTTTTCCCGCTTTTTTGAGGCCGCCTCGTCCTTTAGGCCTCTCTGCGCCGCTTTTTTCCGCCTTCGCCTTTTGCCGCTTTTCCCGCCCACCCGCCCTCCTCCCGCCTCCCAGCTCACCCCGCCCCCCCGGCTACCCCCTTAAATGGCGGCCGCTGCGAGGCAGTGGTGGTGACCCTTGACCTCAGGGTAGGTCGCCCCCCTGCCCCCGCAGCGCCACCAGCTCTTGTGTGTTGCTTTCTCCTCCTTCTGCTTGCTGATCCGCCTGTTACCCCCTCTGCCTTCTGTATCCTGTGTGCTTGTGATCCCCTGTTTGCATTCTGTACCCCAGTGTGATCGCGCCCCCCCTTTTGCTTCCTGTATCCTTGCGTGCTTGTGCTCCCCTCTCCCCCCTTTTTGCATTTTGTATCCTCGTATGATTGCGCCCCCCCCGTTTATTGCCTTCTGTACCCCTGTAAGACTGTGCCTTCTGTCCCACTCGCCGTTTTTCCCCCTCCTCGCCGTCCGTTTTTCCCGCTTTTTTGAGGCCGCCTCGTCCTTTAGGCTTCTCTGCGCCGCTTTTTTCCACCTTCGCCTTTTGCCGCTTTCCCGCCTACCCGCCCTCCTCCCGCCTCCCAGCTCACCCCACCCCCCGGCTACCCCCTTAAATGGCGGCCGCTGCGAGGCAGTGGTGGTGACCCTTGACCTCAGGGTAGGTCGCCCCCCTGTCCCCGCAGCGCCACCAGCTCTTGTGTGTTGCCTTCTCCTCCTTCTGCTTGCTGATCCGCCTGTTACCCCCTCTGCCTTCTGTATCCTGTGTGCTTGTGATCCCCTGTTTGCATTCTGTACCCCAGTGTGATCGCGCCCCCCCTTTTGCTTCCTGTATCCTTGCGTGCTTGTGCTCCCCTCTCCCCCCTTTTTGCATTTTGTATCCTCGTATGATTGCGCCCCCCCTGTTTATTGCCTTCTGTACCCCTGTAAGACTGTGCCTTCTGTCACACTCGCCGTTTTTCCCCCCCCTCGCCGTCCGTTTTTCCTGCTTTTTTGAGGCCGCCTCGTCCTTTAGGCCTCTCTGCGCCGCTTTTTTCCGCCTTCGCCTTTTGCCGCTTTTCCCGCCTACCCGCCCTCCTCCCGCCTCCCAGCTCACCGCCCCCCCGGCTACCCCCTTAAATGGCGGCCGCTGCGAGGCAGTGGTGGTGACCCTTGACCTCAGGGTAGGTCGCCCCCCTGTCCCCGCAGCGCCACCAGCTCTTGTGTGTTGCCTTCTCCTCCTTCTGCTTGCTGATCCGCCTGTTACCCCCTCTGCCTTCTGTATCCTGTGTGCTTGTGATCCCCTGTTTGCATTCTGTACCCCAGTGTGATCGTGCCCCCCCTTTTGCAATCCTGTATCCTTGCGTGCTTGTGCTCCCCTCTCCCCCCTTTTTGCATTTTGTATCCTCGTATGATTGCGCCCCCCCCGTTTATTGCCTTCTGTACCCCTGTAAGACTGTGCCTTCTGTCCCACTCGCCGTTTTTCCCCCCCCTTGCCGTCCGTTTTTCCCGCTTTTTTGAGGCCGCCTCGTCCTTTAGGCCTCTCTGCGCCGCTTTTTTCCGCCTTCGCCTTTTGCCGCTTTTCCCGCCTACCCGCCCTCCTCCCGCCTCCCAGCTCACCCGCCCCCCCGGCTACCCCCTTAAATGGCGGCCACTGCGAGGCAGTGGTGGTGACCCTTGACCTCAGGGTAGGTCACCCCCCTGTCCCCGCAGCGCCACCAGCTCTTGTGTGTTGCCTTCTCCTCCTTCTGCTTGCTGATCTGCCTGTTACCCCCTCTGCCTTCTGTATCCTGTGTGCTTGTGATCCCCTGTTTGCATTCTGTACCCCAGTGTGATCGCGCCCCCCCTTTTGCTTCCTGTATCCTTGCGTGCTTGTGCTCCCCTCTCCCCCCTTTTTGCATTTTGTATCCTCGTATGATTGCGCCCCCCCCGTTTATTGCCTTCTGTACCCCTGTAAGACTGTGCCTTCTGTCCCACTCGCCGTTTTTCCCCCCCCTCGCCGTCCGTTTTTCCCGCTTTTTTGAGGCCGCCTCGTCCTTTAGGCCTCTCAGCGCTGCTTTTTTCCGCCTTCGCCTTTTAACGCTTTTCCCGCCTACCCGCCCTCCTCCCGCCTCCCAGCTCACCCCGCCCCCCCAGCTACCCCCTTATATGGCGGCCGCTGCGAGGCAGTGGTGGTGACCCTTGACCTCAGGGTAGGTCGCCCCCCTGTCCCCGCAGCGCCACCAGCTCTTGTGTGTTGCCTTCTCCTCCTTCTGCTTGCTGATCCGCCTGTTACCCCCTCTGCCTTCTGTATCCTGTGTGCTTGTGATCCCCTGTTTGCATTCTGTACCCCAGTGTGATCGCGCCCCCCCCCTTTTGCTTCCTGTATCCTTGCGTGCTTGTGCTCCCCTCTCCCCCCTTTTTGCATTTTGTATCCTCGTATGATTGCGCCCCCCCCGTTTATTGCCTTCTGTACCCCTGTAAGACTGTGCCTTCTGTCCCACTCGCTGTTTTTCCCCCCCCCTCGCCGTCCGTTTTTCCCGCTTTTTTGAGGCCGCCTCGTCCTTTAGGCCTCTCTGCGCCGCTTTTTTCCACCTTCGCCTTTTGCCGCTTTTCCCGCCTACCCGCCCTCTTCCCGCCTCCCAGCTCACCCGCCCCCCCGGCTACCCCCTTAAATGGCGGCCGCTGCGAGGCAGTGGTGGTGACCCTTGACCTCAGGGTAGGTCGCCCCCCTGTCCCCGCAGCGCCACCAGCTCTTGTGTGTTGCCTTCTCCTCCTTCTGCTTGCTGATCCGCCTGTTACCCCCTCTGCCTTCTGTATCCTGTGTGCTTGTGATCCCCTGTTTGCATTCTGTACCCCAGTGTGATCGCGCCCCCCCCTTTTGCTTCCTGTATCCTTGCGTGCTTGTGCTCCCCTCTCCCCCCTTTTTGCATTTTGTATCCTCGTATGATTGCGCCCCCCCCGTTTATTGCCTTCTGTACCCCTGTAAGACTGTGCCTTCTGTCCCACTCGCCGTTTTCCCCCCCCCCTCGCCGTCTGTTTTTCCCGCTTTTTTGAGGCCGCCTCGTCCTTTAGGCCTCTCTGCGCCGCTTTTTTCCGCCTTCGCCTTTTGCCGCTTTTCCCGCCTACCCGCCCTCCTCCCGCCTCCCAGCTCACCCCGCCCCCCCGGCTACCCCCTTAAATGGCAGCCGCTGCGAGGCAGTGGTGGTGACCCTTGACCTCAGGGTAGGTCGCCCCCCTGTCCCCGCAGCGCCACCAGCTCTTGTGTGTTGCCTTCTCCTCCTTCTGCTTGCTGATCCGCCTGTTACCCCCTCTGCCTTCTGTATCCTGTGTGCTTGTGATCCCCTGTTTGCATTCTGTACCCCAGTGTGATCGCGCCCCCCCCTTTTGCTTCCTGTATCCTTGCGTGCTTGTGCTCCCCTCTCCCCCCTTTTTGCATTTTGTATCCTCGTATGATTGCGCCCCCCCCGTTTATTGCCTTCTGTACCCCTGTAAGACTGTGCCTTCTGTCCCACTCGCCGTTTTTCCCCCCCCTCGCCGTCCGTTTTTCCCGCTTTTTTGAGGCCGCCTCGTCCTTTAGGCCTCTCTGCGGCGCTTTTTTCCGCCTTCGCCTTTTGCCGCTTTTCCCGCCTACCCGCCCTCCTCCCGCCTCCCAGCTCACCCCGCCCCCCCGGCTACCCCCTTAAATGGTGGCCGCTGCGAGGCCGCGCGGCGGACGCGTGCAGCGGGCGCGCCGCTGGCGCGCCGAAGGCACGCCTAAGGCAAGCCCGTCTGCGCCCGTCCGCGCCTGGACCGCGCCCAGCGCCCGAACCCCTGGTCCCCACCCCCCCGCCTGACCTACGACTCCGCCATCCTCACCAGCCTCAACCCCGGGCGCACGCCGGGCTGCTACTGCGCCACCCCGAAACGGACCCACGGATCCTTCACCTGCAACAACTGCCACTACTCCTGCCATCGGACCCACTCCGCTCCCGCCGAGAACAACGCCCCCGGAAACAACCTCCACTGCATCCTGATCAACACCCGATCCATCCACAGGCACGCCATCGAACTGTGGAACCTCATCAACTCTACGAACCCGGACATCGCCTTCCTCACCGAGACCTGGATGAAACCCACCTCGCCACCCGACATCGCCATAGCCATCCCCGACGGCTATAAAATCATCAGGAGAGACCGCACCAACCGCATCGGAGGAGGCATCGCCATCGCGCACAAAAACTCCATCCGAGTCACAACCGACACCGACAACTCATTCCCCGACGCCGAACATCTCCACTTCACGATCCACAGCGACCCCAAGACCACCCTCAGAGGCACCCTCATGTACAGACCACCAGGACCTCGCTCCAAGTTCACCGAAGACATCGCAGACTTCGTCAACCCTCACGCACTCTCCTCCACCGACTACATCCTCCTAGGAGACCTCAACTTTCACCTAGAGAACCCCACCGACACAACACCACCGCCCTCCTGGACAACCTCGCCAACCTGGGACTGAATCAGCTTGTCAACACCCCCACCCACTACGCCGGACATACGCTCGACCCCATCTTCTCCTCCAGCAGACACGTCACCTTCAACCACACCACCGAACTCACCTGGTCGGACCACAGCTGCAGACACTTCAGCTTCAAGAAGACCACCGTGCATCACCACACTCAGCAACCACCGAGAAGACACTGGAACCGTATCACCACGGAACAGATCGCAGCAACCCTCTCCCAGAACCAACCCACCGGCACCACCGACCCAAACGAAGCCGCCAACAACCTCACCAACTGGCTCTCCGACTGTGCAAACCTCCTGGCCCCCCTGAAGACTCAAGCCAGCACCAACAACCACAAGAAAAACTCATGGTTCACCCCCGACCTCAAAGACTCCAAGAAAGAATGCCGCACCCGAGAGAAGACGTGGCGCCTCAACCAGACCGAAGAGAACCTCTCAGCTCTCAAGGACGCCACCCGCCAACATCACCAACACCTCCACGCCGCAAGAAAAACCGCCTACCGGAATAGACTGGACAACAACGCCCACAACAGCAAGGAACTTTTTGGCATCATCAAAGAGCTCTCCAACCCGGACGCAGAAAACAACTCCATCCCTCCATCACAGGACCTCTGCGACTCCCTCGCGACCTTCTTCCACCAGAAAATCACCAACATTTACAACAGCTTCCCGACCGCCGACGCGAACCCCCCCCCAGAACCCGCCAACGAGATCACCACCATCCTCAACTGGAGCCCAACCACCACCGAGGAGACCACCCGCGCCATGAATTCGATCCACTCCGGCTCCCCATCGGATCCCTGCCCGCACCACATCTACAACAGGGCCGACGACATCATAGCACCACACCTTCGAGACGTCATCAACACCTCCCTCACCACCGCCACCTTCCCGGAGAGCTGGAAGCACGCAGAGCTCAACGCCCTCCTGAAGAAGCCCACAGCAGACCCCACCGATCTCAAAAACTTCAGACCCATCTCTCTCCTGCCGTTCCCCGCCAAAGTGATTGAGAAAATTGTCAACTCGCAACTCACCATCGCCCTGGAAACCCACGACTCCCGCGACCCCACACAGTTCGGTTTCAGAGCCAAGCACAGCACCAAAACCGCCCTCATCGCAGCCACGGACGACATCAGAGCCCTGACCGACAAGGGTGAGACCGTGGCCCTCATACTACTGGACCTCTCTGCAGCCTTCGACACGGTCTGCCACCGCACCCTGATACGACGCCTCAGCAACGCCGGCATCAGAGGCAAGGCCCTCGAATGGATCATCTCCTTCCTCTCCGGCAGGACCCAGAGAGTCCGCCTCCCCCCCTTCAGATCGACAGCCACGGAAATCATCTGCGGCGTACCCCAAGGATCTTCCCTCAGCCCCACTCTCTTCAACGTCTACATGACCCCCCTGGCAAACATCGCACGCAACCACGGACTCTACCTAATATCATACGCCGACGATACCCAGCTCATCCTTTCCCTCACTAACAATCCCACCGCAGCCCGAACCAAACTTCACGAAGGAATGAAGGAAGTGGCGAACTGGATGACAGACAGCCGTCTGAAACTGAACGCAGACAAGACGGAAGTCCTCATCCTCGGCCCCACTCCCACCGCATGGGACGACTCCTGGTGGCCCCCCGCCCTAGGCAGCACTCCCCAACCCACCGACCAGGCACGCAACCCCGGCTTCATCTTGGACTCATCACTCTCCATGACCAGGCAGGTGAACGCGGTGACCTTGGCATGCTTCAACACCCTCCGCATGCTCCGCAAGATCTTCCGCTGGATCCCCACCGACACCAGGAAGACCGTCACCCACGCCCTCGTAGCCTGTCGCCTGGACTACGGGAACACCCTGTACGCCGGCATCACCAACAAACTGATGAGAAAACTCCAACGAATCCAGAACGCCGCCGCGAGACTCATCCTGGACATCCCTCGCCACCACCACATCTCCGGACACCTGAGAAAACTCCACTGGCTCCCCATCAACAAGAGGATTACCTTCCGACTCCTGACCCACGCACACAAAGCCCTCCACAACCTCGGACCCAAACTGATCAACAGCCGCGTCTCCTTCTACACCCCCCCGCGCACTCTACGTTCCGCCGGTCAGGCCCTGGCAGCTGTACCCCGCATCCGCAAAGCCACCGCCGGAGGAAGATCCTTCTCCTTCTTGGCAGCGAAGACCTGGAACTCGCTGCCCAGCCACCTTCGCGCCATACCTGACCACCTCTCCTTCAGAAGGCAGCTCAAGACCTGGCTCTTCGAGACACTGACCCCCCCCCAGTGCCTTGAGACCCTTTATGGGTGAGTAGCGCGCTTTATAAATGCGAATGATTGATTGATCACCTGCCACAACATCCAGGGGAGGCAAGGGCCAGAGAGCCTCATCGAAGGAGGGCAAGGGCAGCAGGGCGGAGAAGTCAGCCAGCAGGGGCGCGGACCAGGAGGGCCCCACAAGCCCCATCCCAGGTGTGAGGGAGGACACCCACGGGCCCAGGACTCCGTCACAGAAGGGTCCAGTAACTGCACGGTCGGAGGGCGACTAAGCAGGGAGTCCTGGCCAGGTCTGGCTCCCTTGGATGACTGGACAAGCACCGCTGAAGAGGGCCCCGCCGTGCAGAAAGACACCGCTGTAGAGGGCCCCGCCGTGCAGAGAGGCACCGCTGAAGAGGGCCCCGCCGTGCAGAAAGACACCGCTGAAGAGGGCCCCGCCGTGCAGAAAGACACCGCTGAAGAGGGCCCCGCCGTGCAGAAAGACACCACTGAAGAGGGCCCCGCCGTGCAGAGAGGCACCGCTGAAGAGGGCCCCGCCGTGCAGAAAGACACCGCTGAAGAGGGCCCCGCCGTGCAAAGAGGCACCGCTGAAGAGGGCCCCGACGTGCAGAAAGACACCGCTGAAGAGGGCCCCGCCGTGCAGAGAGGCACCGCTGAAGAGGGCCCCACCGTGCAGAAATACACCGCTGAAGAGGGCCCCGCCGTGCAGAAAGACACCGCTGAAGAGGGCCCCGCCGTCTCAAGCACCGCTCCGCTGGGCCCCGCCGTCTCAAGCACCGCTCCGCTGGGCCCTTCCTGTCAAGCACCGCTCCGCTGGGCCCTTCCTGTCAAGCACCGCTCCGCTGGGCTCCGCTGGGCCCCGCCGTCTCAAGCACCGCTCCGCTGGGCCCTTCCTGTCAAGCACCGCTCCGCTGGGCCCTTCCTGTCAAGCACCGCTCCGCTGGGCCCCGCCGTCTCAAGCACCGCTCCGCTGGGCCCTTCCTGTCAAGCACCGCTCCGCTGGGCCCTTCCTGTCAAGCACCGCTACGCTGGGCCCCTCCGTCTCAAGCACCGCTCCGCTGGGCCCTGCCGTCTCAAGCACCGCTCCGCTGGGCCCTTCCTGTCAAGCACCGCTCCGCTGGGCCCCGCCGTCTCAAGCACCGCTCCGCTGGGCCCCGCCGTCTCAAGCACCGCTCCACTGGGCCCTTCCTGTCAAGCACCGCTCCGCTGGGCCCTTCCTGTCAAGCACCACTCCGCTGGGCCCCGCCATCTCAAGCACTGCTCCGCTGGGCCCTTCCTGTCAAGCACCGCTCCGCTGGGCCCTTCCTGTCAAGCACCGCTCCGCTGGGCCCCGCCGTCTCAAGCACCGCTCCGCTGGGCCCCGCCGTCTCAAGCACCGCTCCGCTGGGCCCTTCCTGTCAAGCACCGCTCCGCTGGGCCCTTCCTGTCAAGCACCGCTCCGCTGGGCCCTTCCTGTCAAGCACCGCTGGCCCATTGGCAGTCCCGGTTCTGTGTCGGGCAGGCCTTCACGACGCACTCTGCCCACCATGCCTCCTCCATGACCAGTGGTCTCTGTAATCCACCTGATGGACTGTGGCTTTGCACTCCCCAGGATGTAACAGTGGGCAATCCACCCACTGTAGAGACTTGTGAGACTGTGGCTTTGCACTCCCCAGGATGGCACGGTGGGCAACCCACCCACTGTAGAGACTTGTGAGACTGTGGCTTTGCACTCCCCAGGATGGCACGGTGGGCAACCCACCCACTGTAGAGACTTGTGAGACTGTGGCTTTGCACTCCCCAGGATGGCACAGTGGGCATGGTGGACCCTTCGTGGATCTGGCGTCGTGGACTCATGTGGCTGAGGTGCCCCCCCTTCCCTTCCCCCTGAGGTGCCTGTAGTTTTGTCATCTGATGCCCCAGCAGTGTTCTCTCCAACGGACTCAGGTCTCCTGTGTGGGCTTTGCTCATGTGTTGATCCACTTTGGCCCACGGACAGTGGAAATTTAGGTGACTGTGCAGGACTTATTGCCTATGTTTATCGGTTTCGTTATTTTCTTACTTGTTTTTTTACTATTCATATTGCTATTTTACCATGACTTCAAAGAACCTCTTATATACATAAATGTTGTTTCTCACTTTAATTATGTCTTTGCATTATTACGGGGGTTTGGGTGGTATCACTGTGACTTGGTGCTCTGCATTGGTGTGTAGATAGTTGGGGGGGGTCGCATATGTGTGTGCCCGTAAGCTTTCCTCCTCCCCCCTCCCCTGTGTCGTAGGTGCAGTACTCACCATTGTCGTCTGCGCCGGCGTTCGTACTCGTGGTAGATGAGCAGGTAGACAATAGCCGGTAGGATGTGTAATTCGGGCTCCATGCTGTCCTCCTTCCTCGTGGAGTGTGTATAGGTGAGCGTTTTCCCGTTCGTAGTCTGTTTCCGCCGTGTTTTTATCGGCGGGGCTCCCGCCCCTGAAAAGGTGGCGGATTGGTGAGTTGTGATAGGGTGGGCGGTACATTGTCTGCCGCCTGACTGTTGGCGGTGACCGCCGAGCTGTTTGTCTGTCCCGCCGTGGCGGGCGGAGTGTTAAAGTGGCGGCCTGTGTTGGCGGTTCCCGCCAGGGTCAGAATACCTTTTTTTTGACCGCCTGCCTGTTGGCGGGTTGGCCGCCGCTTTATCACCTGCCGCCAGGGTCAGAATGACCCCCTAATTCTTTAAATAATCATATCTCCGGTTCCCCTTGTTCAATTTTAATCATTTTAAAGATAAAAGTATACTCTTTTTTTATAGATTGGTTTGGGTTTTTCTTGTGTTTTGTGTTTTACTTATTTACTATTTTGTGATTTTTAAATGCTTTACACACCTGACTCCTAAGTTAAGCCTTGACGCTTGTTGCCAAGCTACCAAGGGTTGACTTGGGTTTAATTTATTGAGACCGTAACTGGACCTAGTGGGGGTCAGTAGCCGATTGATAAGTGTAGGTACTTACCTGCCCTTGGTAATAATCCACTTTCCAACACCCAACACCAGAGCCAAGTTGTCAGGGTGTCCGTAACCTGGCCCCTTTTGTTTTTTAATACTTTTTTTAGGGGCCTCGACCGAAGCTGAGTCCCAAAATGGCTTGCAAAACTTCCTTGTTAAAGTGCTGGAAGCCAATCAGATTTTGGCACAAGATTGGGAGGGGTTGCAAATCTTTTAGCCCCGGGGGTTGGGGTCACAGTCACGCACTTCCTGAGAGTCAATTTTATCCAGACAATATAGATTTATTGTAGCATACATCTGCTAGCAAAAGAAACAAACAAGGAAATGTGTTTCGGCACTTAGCCATCGTAAGCATTTTTATATATATATATATATATATATATACATATATAATTTAATGGCCAGTTGAAGGCTTTGACCGAAACGCATCGCCATTTTCATTTATCTGCACCGAGCACTTTGTGATTGAAATTGCAAAAAGAAAAAAGAAAAAAAAGAACATTTTGGATTCCACATCAGGTGGTGCCGCCGTCTCTCTCGTTTCGGGAACTGAAACAGGAATGGAAGTGGTAGAAGTTCCTGGAGGAAGAAAACAAAACATATATCTATATATTTCCTAGTGGCGGTTCCCACTAGGTACTTATGGTTAGGCACTATATATAGAAAAGCATTTTTTACTTGCCTAAATCTTTAGAGTCAGTTGATAAATCTTCATGAAACTTTCCCAAAAATACAACAATCATGTCAGCTACTGTCAGGAAAGGTTTGTGATTATTCATCAAGCGGGGACCGAGAAAAGGGAAGTCCCAAAATATGTTTTCTCCATTGTGATTTCTATGTGGATTGTGAGCAGGAATAGCAGCCGAACCACTGAACAGATTAGCTCCACATTTGGCAGAAAGCTTAATTTGGTCCGGAAAGCAACCTTTTGTGATTTGATCTGTTCAGTAGTTTTTGAGATATTAAACAAAATTTAAACTTGCATATATATATAATATATATATATATATATATATATATATATATATATATATATATATATATATATATATATGGGCATGGCTCCTCCATGGATCCTCCTCGGATCCTCCTTGGAATTACGAAAAATGCATCAAAAGCAATGTCGTGATTGGCTGCATGCAAGCTGAGAGAAAATTTGCGGCCACCATTTTGTTCATCGGGACTTGGTTCCCAGCAGGAAAAAAGAAAGACAAAAAGTAATAGGAGGGGGGGGTCAGGGTAGAGGTAACCAGCCCCTTTGGACTAATGGAGCGGTCTGTGAGGGAGTCCTCAAGGGCAAGAAATTGTCCCCAAAACTTTTTTCAACCACACGAGGAGCTTTGGATCCTCCCCCGATTCCCATGGATTTGGGTAGATTTGGGTGGATTCAGGGATGATTCTATGATCCAGACCCCAATTTAAAATAAAACTTACACTCACTCAGAGAGCTTCACACCTATTCACACACCTACTTACACACCCACACAACCACTCACACACCCACTCACACATTTATACAGCCACATACACACCCACTCACAGACCCCCAAAACCACTCACACACCCACTTACATACTCACACAGCCACTTACATACTCACACAGCCACTCACACAGCCACTCAGACAATAACACAATCACTTACACACACACACACCCTTACAGCCACTTACACACTCGATCACAGACCTTCAAAACCACTTACACACCCACTTACAGACCCACCCCGCTTTCACACACCTACTTACACACCTGCACAACCACTCGCACACCCACTCAGACACCCATATAGCCACTCACACCCATTCACAAACCCTGAAAACCATTCACTCACCCACTCACAAAGCCACACAGCTTTCACACACCTACTCACACATCCACTTACATACCCACACAGCTACTCACAGACCCACTCACATACCCACAAACCACTCACACACTGACACAACCCCCTTCACCCCTATATACTTGCTCAAAACAACTGTATCTATAGCTGCTGGATTTAAATGGTTTTGTATGTGTTAAATCTGAGCTATAACGTCCCTGTAACCTTTTTTTTATATATATATATATATATATCAAAACAGACCGTGCTCCAAACAAAGGCCCGCTACCCAAGGGGGGTGGAGCATGAGCCAGCAGAGTAACACCTCCAAAATAATGTACTGTCTGCAATAACAAAAAAACATGCTCACTCAGGTTGCAAAGTGACACAAGAATTTACCCCAAAACAGATGCTTTTCAGCAAACCTCACGCCTTGCTCAGCAAAGGTTCCTGCAATGTTATAGTTAGATTCTGAATTTACTTGCACAAAACCATGGAAATTTAGCAGTTATAGTTACCATCCCTAACTATAACTTATGTCCCCACAATGTACTGCTCATGATCTCTCATATTACATGACTCATGGCATGGTAAGTGACATTACTAATGACATCACCTATGACATGTCTACGTTTTTTTTAAATTCTTTTTTTTCCTAATTATAATGTCCCTGCAACCTTTGTTTTTTGAGTTAATTTCTGAGGTTTTTTTAAATTGTATTTGCTAACTTTTTCTCTGTAACTTTTGATTTTTTCAGTCAATTTCTTTTTTTGTTTTAATGAAAAGCAATTTTATTGCTAATCTATTAATTTCAAAGTTGTAATCTTACCTGTTATCTTCTGACCAACATTATCTTTGTCATCATGATAATTGAGACATAGTATTTGTGTATTACAATAATCATTTTTTGTTGGAACACAGAAAGGAAAATATACTGAGTAAACAGGGACAAAGATGTAACATACAAAGTACTGACCAAAAGACAGTGTTGGGGCTTGAACCACCTGAACCTGTCCTATCGTCTTTAAATCCTGATGGTTATGAGATGTCAGAATACTCAGGATTCACTGTGATGGGTGAGAAGGCTCCATGCAATACACCTTGGAGTCATCAATTCCTAGATGACTAGAAGCTTTTTGCTTGGAATATCTGTTCTGCCTCTGTGCGTAATTAGTTGAAAATAAGGTAAGAGAAAGGCCAGTGACCTGAGACCCATGGACAGGGTAGAAGGTGGCCTAAGCTCTATGCATCTAAAGTGGTGGGACAGATACAGAGAATTACACCCTGCCCAGGATGGTTATTTTAGCTCTGTGCTTACAATGAATGTAGCCTGTTAGAGAAGCTACTAGTGTTTCCCCTCAGTAGGGTTGGAGGGTTGCTAAAGACTTGAGGTCCTATGGTATTGATAAAGGTCTAAACAGATCACAACAATGGCATTTCCGATTTTTATGCATTGCATTTTTTTTAGTTGTCCCGATATTCAAAAATTCTTCTCAAATTATAATACCTGATAGGAAACTTTTTTCTTTTGGGTGCATTTACTTTTTGAATATGGCATTCTCAACATTATCTCAGGCACCAGATCCTCAACAGACTTCATCATTATTGTCTGAGGATGAACAGCCTAAAAGGAGAGAAATCATTGCATGGCAGTTTTCCCCAATTCCAAGTGGCAAAAAAGGGCCTTGCATGACAGGTGCAATGTAAACCATGCAGCAAAATCCTCTCCAGAGGAACCTCTGGAAATATAGCCACAGGACCACATCCATGTTAAAGCACCTTCAGGTGTTCCATCAATGCATTTGTTCTGTGCGTAAAACGAGAGCAAAGAAGCATCACAACCAACAGCTAGAGATTTGCAGTTGGGAGACACAATTAAAGTACCTGGAACAAAAGTTCTTCCTCCTATTATTACTGATGCAGAAGATATAGGATAGGCATCTTGTGATAGGGTGGGAGGTGCATTGTCTTCCGTCTGTCTGTTGGCGGTTACCGCCACGCTGTTTGTTTGTACCGCCTTGGCGGTCGGAATGTTAAAGTGGCTGTGTATGTTAGTGGTTTCCGCCACGGTCGTAATCCCATATTTTTTTTCGCTGCCCTGTTTGCGGTATTACCGCCGCTTTAACACCAACCGCCAAGGTTGTAATGAGGGCCTGAATCTCTTCACAAACTTTCTCAACCTCTACCAGAGTACCATGTAAAAATACTCTATTCATGTTTCCTAATCATAGAGAAGGATTTTTATATAGTTAAGCCTCCTACCAAACGTTTGCATTCTAGAGTTCTGTACAGCTAATTTTCTAAAATGATGAAAGGTGTTGTGACACCTAGTGATTGTCCTTGTAAATTGCTGTACTTCCTTACTTTGCATGGATCTAGGCCTTGTAACACACCTATTTTCCCCTTTACACCTTTTACAAGGAAATGTACAAATAAATCTTCACAGTAAATACTGCTACAGTTCTATTTATACACAGGTCCCTGTTTATGCCTTCCCTGTACATCTTCAGCTATTATTTCCTCTGCATTTCTAGATACCATCTCCACTTTTGGAATTGGAATACCATCCTTCATCTCATAACATTGTCCAGATTTTTCAACTACATGCACTAACGTATTCACTTGGAAGTAGCTTTCCTCATTAAAATAAGGTTCTATGCTGGAAGCATGCTTCCATTCTCCACTTAAAACTTTGCAGAAATTATTTAAATTTAGAATTGTTCCCTTTGGCTTTTCTTCTTCATACTCAACACTATTTTGTCCAGTGTTCTTATCCCTGGGGGCACTTAGGGCAGACCTTAGGGGTGACTTATATGGAAAAAGGTTGTTTAGGACTTTAGAAGTACTTTTAGTTCCAAAGTCGAATTTAGGATTAACGTTAACTCAAAGGCAGTCAGCAATGCAGGCCTGCCTTTAAAAGAATACTGGACATTACACCAGTGCACCTATGTGTGTACTATCTATACTGGGATCCCTGAACCTACATGCCCTCCCATATACTAGGGAATTACAGGTAGATTAACTAGTGCTCATTTGCATATACCATTTTACACAGAGCACTGCCCCTGGGACTGGTTAGCAGTGCCCAGGGCACAGTCAGAGTCAGTAACCACAAGTATCAGTCCAAAAGTTTGGGGGGTGATCAGGGGAAAATTATGACTTTCCCACAGCAACTGGTCCTGATATTGAACTATACGGAGCTGTTGTTAGCATTTTTGCATGAATGTATGAGTGTCTCTTTCAGTGTCTAATTCCATGCCTGAGTGCTTTTATCCTCAGATAAGTAGGTACAATAGTTGCAGTATGAGTAGGGGTCTACATGTATAACAGGGCATAGGAGTCTGCCTGTGCAAATCTAAGTCAGTGAAAATCTCAAGGACATGTCCCACCTTTTAATCACATAGAACCCCATGCCTCATAGCCTACCTACAGCCTTTGTGAGGGTTGACTTTCTGCAGTGAGAAGTCAGTTTAAGACTTCTCAAGCAGGTTTTCTACTGCCAAGCTTAGGTGACATTTAAAACTACACACTTGCCCTCAACAGTAGTAGGCCTGACCCATGTTTAAAAGACTACTTTTCTGGATGGGAGACTATCTTGTCTCACCACTTGCTTTCATATGTGTTTGAGTGTATCAGTCAGCAAATGGTTCTGATATTGCAGTATGCACAGCTGCTGTTTGGATATATGCATGAATGTATTACTGTCTATTTCAGTGTCTAATCGTATGTCAGTGCTTTTATCCTGTAATAGGTAGGTACAAGAGTTGCAGTCTGAGTTGGAGTCCGCATATGTAACAGGGAATAGGGATATGCCACTGTACATCTAATTCAGGGAAACTGTTGAGGACATGCCTCACCTTTTAATTACATACCACCATGGCCAATGACCTACTTACAGCCGAGGTAAGGGGTGATATTTCTGCAGTAAGAGGTCAGTTCAAGAGTTGTCAAGCACGTTTTCAACTGCCAAGTCAAGCTGATGTTGAAAACTACACTCTTAGGCTCAGCATTAGTAGTCCCGACCCATGATTAATGGAGGACTTTTCTGGATAGGAGACTAGCTTGTGTGAGCACTTGCCTACAATTTCAAGTGAGTGTATAAGTTATCAACTGGTTCTAATACTGCAGTATGCACAGCTACTGTTTGCGTATGTGCATGAATGTACAAGTGGCTCTTTCATTGCCTGACTCCGTATTTGATGTTTCCATTCATTTATAAGTAGGTACATGAGTTGCAGTATGATTGTGTATCTAAGTGAGCATGGTGGTCTGCCAATGCACATCTAACTCAGTAAAACTGTCAAAGACATGTCTCAAATTTTAATTACATAGTACCATGGTTAGGGGCCTACTTCACGGTAGGTGAAGGGTGACTTTTCTACATTAAGAAATCAGCTTAAGACTTGTCAAGCAAGTTTTCTAGTGCCAAGCACAGCTGACATATAGAGATACACACTGAGACTGAGTAGTACTACACCTGACCCATTTTTAAAGCACTACTTTTCTAACACACCTAACACACCTACTCTGTGACTATAGAGTATGTACTATATAGCTGACAATTTTTACATATATATGTGATATAGTGTTTGTCTAGTGATTGGTGAAAAACTGTTGCACTCTATTATTTCTAGCATGAATTCTAAGACATATAAATTGACAATGGAAGAAAAGTCTCTTCAAGTGCGTACATTTATAAACATAGTGGCCCTGATTTATACTTTTTTTGTGCTGCATTTGTGTCATTTTTTGACACAAAAGCGGCATAAGCTGTTACAATTGTATTTTGTCACTTTACACCACTTTTGCATCAAAAAGTGATGCAAATGTGGCGCAAAAAAAGTATAAATCAGGGCCATTGTTCTGTACATATGCACATCACACATATAGCTCTTAAATATATAACAATAGTTGTTCTTATCATATGAGAAACGTCCAAGATTCCCTTCCTGATTGATTGCCCAATTGAGGAAAGTTTTATATGTGGGAACTCAAAATCAAGGGGTATGGACCATAACCCCTTCAAAATAGGAATCCAAACCGTGTGAAGGATGAGAACCCACGTAGATGAGTTTAATGTGCACAGTCTTTATTTATAAGTTGATAAGTTCAATGGAGGACAGGTAATAGAAGTGGAACCCAACAAAGCCAGTCATTAATTCATGAGTATATCCAGAAAGTAGATGAATGTGAGACAGTTGCAGCTGCCGACACGTGTTTCGCCCTCTATGGTGATTCCTCCTTGGGCTTTCTCAAGGCAGAATAATATTCACCTTTATACAGCACATCGTTATTATAATTGGTCCGAATGCCATTAAAAAGGAGCCTCCAGAGAGGAACGGCAACGAAATGCCAAATTTGCGTCTTAATCGGACGCCTTCTCAAGACTACTTACTGGATATACTCATGAATTAATGACTGGCTTTGTTTGGTTCCACTTCTATTACCTGTATTCGATTGGACTTATGAACTTATAAATAAAGACTGTGCACATTAAACTCATCTATGTGGGTTCTCATCCTTCACACGGTTTAGATATAACAAGAGTTATACAACCACTCACAGATCTCTGAATTTCACACACATTGTTGTATACCTGACATATATGTTTACATTTTAAATTGTCGTTTTTAATGAATTTATATTTTTAAACACTTGTAAAAATAGATAGTTTATCAAAAATTTTGTTTTTCTGCTCTCAGTAGATACTTTCAAATATGTCAGAATATAATAAAACTCTGCATAAGAATGGCATGCCACTCTCACACGCAGCAACCATTAATGTCAAAAAGTTTCATTTTGTACTTTTGTACTCTCTGATACTGCAAAAGATATCAACACAAAAGATGCTTTCCTTTTTTCTTTACTGCAGTTTTGATTGGATATTGCTCCTTAACCCTTTCTTCCCTTCTCTGAGTAACTTAAAATGACAAGCTATCTGTTATTATTCACACATTCCTTATGATCCTCAGCAAGGAGCCTCTGTGTAACTTTGCAATGAATTCACAAATATTTACAGGGGTCCAAAAACATATCTAGCTTATATATATTTTTTATGTAAAGTTATGCTACACTTCAAATACAACTCCTCAATAGGGAACCGCTTAACCATTCTAGTAATAACATTGCAATGATGCTTAATATCAATTAAATGTAATACTATCTCTTTAATACCCTACTCCAACACTCTTTTGGCAGGGTGTCTATAGCAACCCAGTAGAACCACTATGTCAAAAGCTTATTGTTTATAAACTGCACATTACTGTGCAACTGGAATTCAGCAGGTGTACTGAACTCTTAGAAAATGTAACCATATCACAGAATACATTACTTTTTATTTCAAACATAGTCAATTACATATGTACTTTTAATAATCATAACCTAATACCCACAGACCTAATTTTAGCCTTCTCCTGTGAGGTTTTCATCCTTCTCTTCACAGTACTCGGAGTGTGTATTATAGGACACAACTTTGTGATGTGGGCAAGTGAGCTTGCTGGAAAGAGTGCCATTGACAAGAACTTGGGTTTGTCAAATGTGGAGATACAATGGTTTCGCCAGAGATGTTTTAAGTGGCATCAATTGCTGCCTTTGGTAAAAAGCATTAGAGATTGTCAACTCCGCACCTCATGATTGTGCACTGTGGTGGTAATGACCTGGGCAAATCCTAATGAAAGACAAGTTCGCAGAATTGATGACACTTTTTCCTCACACTACCTTCATAGGTTCCAACATATGCCAAAGGCAGAAATGAAAATGGTGTACCCAATTCTATCCACAGATTTGCAAAGACAGTAACCATGTTAATAAAACTATTTCAGCATTCCTCAGAGACCATAACATGGTCTCTATCTACAATAACAACTTCCGCTTTGACATGGATGGAATTTTTAGAAGTGATGGTGTTCACTTCACAGACAAAGGCAACACGGTGTTTCTCACCAACTTGAAAAACTGCATCCTATATTGTGTATACTTATCATCCTCTACACAATAAACACAAAGGCTCTTCTTAGAGCCAGCCTATTTCCCAAAGAGTAGGGCATTTTTTATACATTTTTTTGTCAGCCTTTTCAAAATTTGCGAATCTGTAACAAATACCAAAAAACAGAATGCATGGGTGCATGAGTGGGTCTGTGAGTGCCTGAGGGTCTGAGTGGGACTCCAAGTGTCTGCATGAGTGGCTGAATGGGTCTGTGTGTGGATGCATGAGGGTCTGTGGTTGGGAGGCTGATTTGGTCTGATGAGTAGATGCGTAAGTATCTAAGTTGTTCTGTGAGTGGGTGTGTGACTGACTGAGTGGGTCTGTGAGTGGGTGTGTAAGTGACTGAGTGCATCTGTCAGTGGGTGTATAAGTGTCTGAGTTTGTCTGTCAGTGGATGTGTGACAGTCTGAGTGGGAATGTGAGTGGGTGCATGAGTGTCTGAGTGGGTCTGTGAGTGTGTGTGAGTGGCTCAGTGGGTCAGTTAGTGGGTACATGAGTGTCTGTGTGGGTCTGTGAGTGGATGCATAAGGGTTTGTGTGGGTCCATAAGTGAGTGTCTGAGGGTCTGCGTGAGTCTGTAAGTGGATGCAAGAGTATCTCAATGGGTCTGTGAGTGTGTGCATAAGTTCCTGAGTGGGTCTGTGAGTGGGTGCATGAGTTTCTAAGTGCGTCTTTTAGTGGGTGTGTGAGTGTCTGAGTGCCTATGTGAGTATGTGCATGACTGCTTGAGTGGGTGGGTGAGTGTTCCAATGTGATTTTTTTGGTGCCTTTTCAGATATTCGCAAATATGCTGCAATGCTACATACGGGGACTGCGCTGGGCATTATCTCAGATTCACAAATATCCATCTCGTGGGGAAAACACAACACATAGATACATGAGTGTCTGAATGGGTCTGTGAGTGGGTTTATGACTGTCTGACTGGGTTTCTGAGTGGATGCATGAGTGGCTGACTGTGTCTGTGAGCAGGATGTGTGCTTGTTAGAGTGAGTTTGTGAGTAGGTGTATGTGTGGCTGACTGGGTCTGTGGGTAGATGCATGACTGGCTGAGTGGGGATGTGAGTGGGTGTGTGAGTGTCAGAGTGTGTTTGTAAGTGTGTGCATTAGTGGCTGAATGGGTCTGTCAATGGGTGTATGAGTACCTGAGTGGGTCTGTGAGTTGGTGTCCAAGGGTCTGAGTGGGTATGTAAGTGAGTACCTGAGGTTTTCAGTCTGGGTCTGTGAGTGGGTGCATAAGTGTCTAAGTGGGTCTGTGAATGTGTGCATGAGTGCCTAAGTGGGTCTGTGAGTAGGTACATGAGTGTTTAAGTGGGGATTTGAGTGGATCCATGAGTGTCTGAGTAGGTCTATGAGTGGGTGCATGAGTGCCTCTGTGAGTATGTGCATGACTCTATAACCCCTTCTGTGCCGGGGACGTAATGGTTACGTCCACCGGCACAGTGCTCCTGTGCCGAGGACGAACTATTACGTCCTTGGCACTGAGCTCAGAGGGAACACTAGCGCTCCCTCTGTGGGCTTCCTTCTCACCCCCCCAAGGCAGGGATGGAAGGGGAAGCCACCCTGACCCCCCCAGTGACGTCTGATGACGTCAGCATGCATTCGAACTCTGACCTATTCAGAAGCCACTTCCCCATTGTGCTGAAAGCTCAGCTTCCAGTGTGATCGGAAGAGAAATGCAAAGCATTTTTCTTCCGATAATGTGATGGGGGCCTGAGAGGCTTCAAAGGGAAGGAAAGGAAGTTCCTTCCTTTGAAGTCTCTCAGAGCATTTCCGAACCCAGATCGTAAAGCGATCCGGCTTCTGAAATGCCCACTAGACACTAGGGATTTATATTAGAAATGAAATTGGCATGAGGGGAGCGACTCCTTGGGCAAGGGTCGCACCCCAGGGGGGCAATATTTTTCAAGACCTTTTCTGCCCTATTGTTGTTAGGCCGACCTGCCCCTGGAGGGGCAGAAACCACTAGGTGCCAGGGATTTTTTTTTTTTTTTAGTAGGTGAGCGACCCCTTAGGCAAGTTATTTATGGGCCATTTCTGCCCCCCTTGGGTGCAGATCAGCTTATTTTTATGAGGCAAGTCTGCCCCCAAAGGGGGCAGAAACCACTAGACATCAGGGAGGTGTTTTTTTAATGGCGAATTCACGGAAGGGGAGCGACCCCTTAGGCAAGGGTCGTTCCCCGGGGGGGGGAATTTATTTTAGGCCATTTCTGCCCCTATTGTTAGTAGGCCGTCCAGGGATTATTTTTTTTTTTTTTATTGTTGTTTTGTTTTGTTTTTTAGAGGTGGGGCGCGACCCCTGCAGAAACCACTAGGCAACGGATATTTTTTTTTTTCACCAATTTCACGCAAAGGGAGCGAACCCTTAGAAAAGGGTCACTCCCCTAGGCGGCAAATTTATTTTAGGCCCTTTCTGCCCCTCCTGGGGGCAGATCGGCCTATTGTTATTAGGCCAATATGCCCACTTAGGCACCAGGGATTGGTGTCTGTTTATGTGTGTGTTGTCTTTAGGGGGGCAGCCCCTTGGGTAAGGGTCGCTCCCCATGGGGGCACATTACAGTTGCCCATATCTGCCACCTTTGGGGGCAGATTGGCCTATTTTTGGAAGGCCCATCTGCCCCCAAGGTGGGCAGAAAGCCCACCAGAGACCAAGGAAGTTTCTTTTCTCCAAAATAAGAGGGTGGGGAATGGCCATACCCCCACCCCAAATAAATGGGGCCAAAGTTGTTCTGCCCACCAGTGGGCAGATGGGGCAATTAGCTCTGATCCACACCCCAGGGGGGCAGAAAGTCTACTAGATGCCAGGGAATTATAAAAAGAAATAGTGGGGTGGTAGCTACCAACCAGTATGGGCCTTGATATGCCCCCACCCCAACTGAAGGGGGTAACAGTCTTTCAGCTCTCCCCTGCACTCTAAAACATCTTATCCCACAGCAAGCAGGAAGACATTTGATTATTTTGAGGTTTGCTTTTACGTTTGGGCCAAGAGAGCTTGGCTAACTCTCAAAATCGTTCCACTTGGAATGGTGAGGGCTGCACTTTATGGACTTTGGGATGCTGCCATGTAGAAAAATCCACAAGACCTAGACACATCTGAAAACTAAACATCTGGGTGATTCCAGGGTGGTGTTTTTCACATGCACCCGCACCATATTCTTACCCACAATGCCCTGCAAACCTCCAACTTTGCTGGAAATCAAAAAAAATTCCCACGTTTTTGTGATGGAACCTTCTGGAATCTGCAGGAATCCACAAAATTCCTACCACCCAGCATTGTCTCATCTATACCGATAAAGATTCTGCTGCACTTGTCAGCCTAAAAATGTTTTTTTTTCAAACTGCCCTTTTGGACCCGTTTTGGTTCGCCCTCAATTTTGACATGTTTTTGGCTCTTTCCTGTCACAAGCACTTGGACCAGCTACACAAATGAGGTATCATTTTTACTGGGAGACTGAGGGGAACATTGGTTGGTATGAAATTTGTCCTGATGCAGTGATCCCACAGAGAAATGTGGGAACAATGTGATTTTTTAGCTAAATTTGAGGTTTGCTGAGGATTATGGGTAAGAAAACATTTGGGGATCCACGCAAGCCACCCCTCCCTTGACTACATTGGGTGTCTAATTTTCAGAAATGTCTGGGTTTGGTAGGTTTCCCTAGATGGCTGCTGAGCCCAGGAGCAAAAACACCGGTGCCTCCCTGCAAAAACAGGTAGTTTTGTATTTGATAGTTTTGATGTGTCCAAATAGTGTTTTAGGGCATTTCCTTACAGGGGCAGTAGGCCTACCCAGAAAAGTGAGGTACCATTTTTATTGGGAGACTTGGGGGCACGCTGGGTGGAAGGAAATTTGTGGCTCCTCTTTGATTTCAGAACCCACAAGTCGCCCCATCTTGGATTCATGTCTAGTTTTAAAAAATGCACAGGTTTGCTAGGTTTCCCTAGGTGTCGGCTAAGCTAGAGGCCAAAATCAACAGCTAGGCACTTTGCAAAAAACAGCTCTATTTTCTTTGTGAAAATGTGATGTGTCTACGTTGTGTTTTGGGGCATTTCTTGTCACGGCCGCTAGGCATACCCCACAAGTGAGGTACCATTTTTATCGGGAGACTTGGGGAAACGCTTGGTGGAAGGAAATTTGTAGCTCCTCTCTGATTCCAGAACTTTCTGTCACCAAAATGAGAGGAAAAATTATTTTGGGGCCAAATTTTGAGGTTTGCAAAGGATTCTGGGTAACAGAACCTGGTCACAGCCCCACAAATCACCCTATCTTGGATTCCCCTAGGTGTCTAGTTTTCAAAACTGTGCAGGTTTGCTAGGTTTCCCTGGGTGCCGGCTGAGCTAGAGGCCACAATCCACAGCTAGGCACTTTGCAAAAAACAGCTCAGTTTTCTTTGTGAAAATGTGCTGTGTCCACAATGTGTTTTGGGGCATTTCTTGTCGCGGGCGCTAGGCCTAACCCAACAAGTGAGGTACCATTTTTATAAGTAGACTTGGGGGAACGCTGAATAGCAAAACAAGTGCTATCTTTTATTTCAGCTATTATTTTCTGTAGGAAACACTTGTAGAATCTACACTAATGACCCCTTGCTGAATTCAGAAGTTTGTCTACTTTTTAGAACTGTTTAGCTTTCTGGGATCCAGCATTGGTTTCTTACCCATTTCTGTCACTAACTGGAAGAAGGCTGAAAGCACAAAAAATTGCAAAAATGGGGTATGTCCCAGTAAAATGTCAATTTTTTTTTGAAAAATTGGATTTTGTAATTCATGTCTGCCTGTTCCTGAAAGCTGGGAAGATGGTGATTTTACCACCACAAACCCTTTGTTGATGCCATTTTCAGGGAAAAAAACACGAGCCTTCTTCTGCAGCCCTTTTTTCCCATTTAAAAAAAAAAACTAAAGTATCGCTGTAATTTGGCTAATTTGTAGGTCTCCTTCAAGGGAACCCTCAAAGTCTGGGTACGTCTAGAATCCATATGATGTTAGAAAAAAAGGACACAAATTTGGCATGGATAGCTTATGTGGAGAAAACGTTATGAGGGCCTAAGCGCAAACTGCCCCAAATAGCCAAAAAAAGGAGGGGAAAAGCCCTGGCAACGAAGGGGTTAAGTGGGTGGATGAGAGTGCCAATGTGTTTTTTTTGCATGTGTTTTCCAATATTCCCAAATTCGTTGAATTGCTACACAGGGGGCCCACACTGGGCATTGCGGCGGATTCACAAATAGCCACATTGTGAAAAACAAAAACACCTATCACTTCTTCATTTCATTATTGTACCTTTACCCTAACCCCTAGTCCCACCTTGCCCATTTTTTCCACCTTATTTTAGACCCACAGACCATTTCCTGTTTTACAAAATGGCAGCTGCAACTTTTAGATCAGGATTCTCCAGCTGATGAGAGCATTTCTGTGGCTCGAGAGTTTGCGAATATGTTGCAAGTATATTTGTGAAGTGTTCAAGCCTCTAGAAATCTATATTTGATTTTCTTTTAATATATAAAAAACTACTGAACCCATTTTCAACAAACAACAACAAGGCTTCTTCTGGACTAAAAGTTACCTTTTCTCCAAATTTTGTGTAATTCCATCCAGCCGATCGGGCTGTAGTAGAGTTCATAATCCCTTTGGTAATTATGATGGAAAACACACTTTTTTGACCCTCACATTTTTCTCGGCCTGCATGACGAATCACTGTGAGAAACATCCTTTTTTGACATAGTTAACCCCACTTTATTCCTGGAACATGATGTGGCTTTGAACTGTAAGTGCCCTGAGCCCCTGCTAAACAGGTTCCCAGGGTCAGATCTCTTTCCCTAAAACTGTACTATGATTTGTACTTCAGCCCCCTTTGTAAGTCCCTAGTACATGGCAACCCGGGAACGTAGGGCATGGATAGTGAAGACGGTGCCCCAGAGCTGTCACAATAATTGTGTCACTCTGAAAGGCCTCACACGAGCCCCATGCAAACTGCCAGTGAAAGTGCATGACAAGTGTAATCAAATTTGCAAACTCAAAATGGGTGCCATGTCCACTAACGATGCATGGCATATAGGTAGGTCACCCCTCAGGCAGGCTTTACAGCCCTAAGGCGGGGTGCAATATAATCCATGTGAGGGCATATATGCATGAGCAAATATGACTCTACTGTGTCTTTGACAATTCTTGGACATAGTAAGTGTACAGGGTAGCCATAGCAAATGAATGTACTGGTCATTTGTCAATAGGAGGTCCCCAGCTACATGATGGCCTCTCTGAACCCTTGGCTGTTTGGTATCAAACAACTAAGAAAAATAAATCCAAGCTAATGCCAGTGTGGAATTTACTATAAAATGCACCCAGAGGACACCTAAGAAGAGCCCCCCTGCAACCCTAGCATGGATTCTGACTGGTCTCAACCAGCCTGCCACCACCAGACATCATTCTAGGACAGAGACTTCGCTCTCAGAAACCAGAAGACAATGCCTTTTCTGGGCGAAGGGGGTCACACCTCCCCCCTCAGGCAGGTACCCTGCACCAGCAGTCAGCTTCAAAGGCTTTGCCACCTTTGCAATCTGACCCCTGCCTCTGCTGCTAACAGCAGAAGGTAGCCCAATTACTTTACCCAATTTAGGTGGGAAACCAGTCAGAAACTTAGCAAGCACAAGAGGGAGTGGCCACCTTCAGCCTGTATGACCCTTCAGGTGTGGCAGGCATGGTAGGAAAAATAGGCGATCAGGGACATGGATGTGTCCTTCCCCATAGTAAGTGGTCACGTAGTGTGGGAAGACATCCTAAGGTAAGCAGTTCATTGGCCCCTACCAGGCACTCCCCCTAATGCCCCCTAAATGCCATATTTAGAGGGCATCCTCTGACCAAGATCTCAGATTCGATAGACACAAAAAGACCAGGAATGAAGAAGACCCAAGACATAAGAGCTGAAGTCCTGCTGTACAAAGAAAAAGGTGCCAAACCCTGCCTGCTGCTCCAAGAACTCGACCATCGCCACTGAGGTGTTGCCTAAAAACCAGAAGGACTCTACAAAAGTCCGGAGCATCTCCAGCCTTCTAAAAATGGCTGAGAACCTCCATCTGAGTGAAGGTATTCCTCTCCTGCACCCTGCAGGCAAGGAACCCATGAAGTCTGGTTTACACTACCTGCTGCTGACCAACAACCTGGACCCAGCAGCCACACCAAAAACTGTATGTGGTCCAGAAGACCAGACTTACCATCATGTCAAGCATGATGGCACTAGGACTTTATAGGGCTGTGGCATAACAGTATCTGTGGTACTGGACCCTCAACATCAAACACTCAGATGACAAGTCCTCTCCAGACCCCCAAAAAGAAAGGAGCAAGCATCAGTTAAGGGACTTCAGGATACCAGAGATCCACCCCCTGAGTTGCCCTGCTGACCTGCAATCCACCCTCAAAGCTGTCTGCCCCTGACTGTGAGGATTCTAAGATGCATGATGCCTGGCTGACATTTCTGCACTGAATCGGGCCACTCTGGCTCCTGCACTGATGAACCAGATGTGCCCTCATGGTACCCATGCCCTTACAACCACTCCCCTCCAAGTGAACCCTATGGGCTTACCTTTAAGTCTCTCTGTGCAGTGTATTTCCATGTGTGCCCCTTCACCTCTGTGCACTAGCTCCAAGACCTTCAGATGCTGCTCCTGCTTGAACTGGGATCTGCCTGAACTTCTCCCACTGGACCATTGGACCCCTCCATGACTTTCACCTAAAACCAGAAGGTGAGACTTGTGAGAACACTGCACAGTGTTATATTCATTTTTAAAGTTTTTCCCATTGATTCCTAGGGTGCTTAATTACGCACAAAAACAGAACATTTTCAAAACTTTGAAAAATCATAACTAAAAAAGTACTTTCTAAAGAATGACTACCTTGGTCTTACTATACATATATAGTTACATGTGTGTGTGTGTCTGCCTCTAAATTAATTGTAGAGTTGTTTCAGCTGTTTCCCTCTTCAAAATTGTAATACTTTCAATCTGTGTTGTAGGGAAGTGTGTCAGTTTGCATTTATTAATACAGCTGCTCTAAATATAAATTGCAATAGCAAAAATGTAGTTATGGAAGTAGATACATAACCACATAATGTTTGAAACACATCTCATTATGACCATTCTCAATGGCAAAATGGTTGTGATTTAAGGTTAACTTAATACTATGGGTTTGGGGCACAATGTGGTCACACAATCACTTGGATTTTTCTAACTTTTTTGTTTTTCTAGTGAAGCCTCAATATAAATATTAGTCATTCTTAACTCCTTTTCAACATTAATTTTGTTTATGGATTTTCAGTGTTCATTTTTGTTATGTTGAGGTATTTGTTTATGAAAGTAGATGTATGATGGTAGATATGTTAACAAATGATGGTTAGTATGTTTGCATGTGATGTTTTCCTGGTTCGCTTACTGTCTGCCTTTTTGTGAATGATGGTCAGTGTGTTGTATGTGTTGGTGAGAGCAGAGAGTGCTCAGATATAGAGGGCATACTGGAGTATGATGTTGATGTTGAATTTTGTTGGGAAATGGTTTATTAGTAGGTACAGGTAGGTACCTACAGCTAGTAAAAACACCACAATCTCAAATAAGGTTCAGTCAAAGTTTAAATTATTTAATCCATGCTAAACCCCTGTTAGCTTGGCTGATGAGCAGTCAGGCTTATTTTAGGCGACAGGTGTGTAAAGCATTTAATATCAACAAAACTGTAAGTAAGTAAAACACAACACACAATAACAATCCAACACAAATGTGTGAACTTAGAGAATATTTTTATCCTTAAAATGACACCAAAACAACAAATATCCAATGTAGGGAACTAAAGATATGAATTTTAAAAGGTTACATTTAAAAAAATGCACTTTCTAGTGCCTAAAAGTGACAAACACCAACCACAGTTATCGGATTGCACTGGGTGGGCACCAAGTCAACGTTTTAGGTTGATCGTGAGGGAGTACATGTGGAAAAAACAAGTTGTTGGGGCCAGTCATATTTTTACCTTTCAGGCAAAGTTCTCCTTTGTGAAGCCCAAAGTGTGCAGCAGGGGCAGTCCTCTTGAGTGCAGTCCTCTTGGGGTGCAGGCCAGGGGTTCGGTAGAGCAGTCCTTCTTCTATTGATATTTCCAGTCAGAGATCTGGGTTGCTTGGCAGCTCTCTGATCATTATCTAGGTTTTTGGGCTGGTGTTAGACCCGGGATTCTTTTTGTGGCCTCCCCTAACTTTTTGCCTCTACTTCCCAGGTTGTTGCTGGATGATGGACTCTGTTTTTGCTGTTTATGTTACCCTGGGCAGTTTACCACTGCTGACCACTGCTAAAGTGCAAGTGCTCTCTATGTGAAATTGTATGTTAATTGGCTATTCCATGATAGGCATACTTGATTTACTAGTAAGGCCCTACTAGAGTGCACTACAGGTACCTGAGACCTGTAAATCAAATGCTATTAGTGGGCCTGCAGTACCCACATGAATAGCCCTGTAAACATGGCTCAGACCTGCCACTGCAGTGTCTGTTTGTGCAGTTTTAAACTGCCAATTCGACTTGGCAAGTGTATCCACTTGCCAGGCCCAAACCTTCCCTTTCTATACATGTAAGGCACCCATAAGGTAGGCCGTAGGTAGCCCTATGGGCAGGGTGCAGTGCATAATAAAGCTAGGACATGTTGTGATGTGTTTTACATGTCCTAACAACGAATTACTACAAAATTTGTTTTTCACTGTTGCAAGGCCTATCCCTCTCATAGGTTAACATGGGGACTGCCTTTAAATATTCTTAAAGTACAGCTTCCCTCTAAGAGAAGATAGACATATGGAGATTTTGGGTCTCTGAACTCACAATTTAAAAATAGATCTTTCAGTGAAGATTGTTTAGGGTAGATTGTTAGTTTGAAAATGCCACTTTTAGAAAGTAGGCATTTTTGTGCTTAAACCATTCTGTGACTCTGCCTGTTTGTGGATTCCATGTCTGGGTCAGACTGACAGTTGGGCTGTTTGCACCTCTCTCTAGACAGTGACACAACGGGAGCTGCGGTGCAGCCTGCATATCCTGATGAGCCATCTGGGCTAGAGTGGAGGGAGGAATGGTCACTTACACCTGAACGGACTGTGCCTGCCCTCACACAATGCAGTCTCCAACCCCCGGCGCGTGTCTGGCACCTAGTCTGGGCAAGGCAGGATCATGCAACAACAGAGACTTCTCCTTGAAGTTGAGCAACTTCAAATGCAGAAAGGGGTATAAGTGGTGGACCCAAAGCCCTAGACTCTAGATTTATTCAAGATTTTCTTCTGGAACCAAGAGAAACCTCTGCCAAGGAGAAGACCTGAAGAGCTGAGAGAAGTGCTGGCCCTGCCTGTTACTGTGCTTTGCTGGGCTATCCTGCAGTTGCTGCCTCTGCCTGTAAAAAGGGACAAACACTGGACTTTGTGGTATATTTCTGCTTGAGATGAATCTCCAAGGGCTTGGACTGAGCTTTCCCCTGTTCTGAAGTCTCAGGGTCATGAAAGACTTCCTCTACCAGCATCTGAACTCGCTGTTGAGATTCCAGCCCTGCCAAGTGCTGCCTAATCCAGTCCCTGGGCCCTTGAAAGTAGAAGCTGGTGGAAAATCAAGAAGATCCAAGGAAACTGACTTTGGACGACTCAAGACTGACGCCGCTGCCAAAACCCGTGATGCCACCTGCAATCGAAGCCGTGGTCCTGGCTGGAGTGTGACGGCCCGCAGGCCCGACGCTGCTGCTGCAGCCTCGCTGACGTCCACAACTCAGTATAAGTTCCCACACCACATTGTGACCGCCGGACATCGAACTGCCGGAAGTGCGTGGATGCAACACTTCACACTGACTCCGCCTCACCTCCACTGCTCCACAGCAAGGACAAATACCTCTTCGTGATAGCTACGCTGCCTCACTCCGAAGCACTAGAACCGACAGCACCTCAGATTGAGCGACGCCTTGATCCTCTACTCCGTACACCGGCTTGTTTCCTCATTTTCACAAGGTACTGTACCTGGGAGTCCGTGTGACTCCGTGGCTGGCACCATTGGTGTTGGAGTGTTGGGAACTACTCCGTCATGACACTGTGATATCACTAATTCGAAGCATTTGTGTTTCTAAGCACTATATTGAAGTTTAATCTTAAAAAGTTCATAACTTTGCCTTTGTACGTTGGATTTTTATCGTTTTGGTCCTGTTTTACTCAGATAAGTAAAGGCTACTTTTCTAACCTGGTGTTGAGTCACTTTGTAGTGTTTTTACAGTATTACTGTGTGTGAACGTACAGATATTTTACACATTGTCTCTGTGCTAAACCTTTCTGCTCGTGCCAATCTTCCAAGGGGGTGACCGGGGGTTAACCAGGTATGTTTCTCCTTTGCCCTGTCCAGAGTGAGGTTCCTCGCTTGGACAGGGGGCAACCTGACTGCCAATCAAAGGCTCCATTTCTAACAGCTGGTAAGTAGGAGGGCACCCCTAACCAATGGGGTACAGGGTGAATCCCTATGTGATGACAACTTCCTGAGAATGATAGCATATTTTCGTCCCTGAAAGCACTGTTTCACAAAAATCCAAATTGGAGAAAATCTCACCTGGAGGTTCCTCTGTCGCTAATCCAACCCGCAGGTGTGGCTAACTTTTACCTACACTCACCTTCCAGCCCTCTCCTAATCCAATTACAGAGGTTCCCATCCAGCTGAGGATGCACTCCAGGAAGTAGGGGTGGGCCTAGGTCTTCACTATCTTCTCTTTGAAGACCACTTTGGTTACCCAGCCCCCTTCCTGTACTTGCATCTGCAGCAGCAGTTCTCCGCCCACATGATGGTCTCTTTGTTTCAGCCCAGGCCACTTCACATCTTAACAGAGCAGCTTGGCTCAGTCTGTCAAAGGCTGACCAATCAGGTCATGACAAGGCTGATTTATGTAACTTTAGAGAACAATTCTAAAATGATTTTCCTGCAATAGTCATAAATATTCCAACCTTGGCAAGTTGTTGGATGTATTGCAACTATTAGTTTGACACTTCAAATAACTGTTAGCTCATTTCTGTCAAATGTTAGACTGCATTCAACTCTAATAAAGCCTGCTCATGTTATCCTATGGAGCTCTCAGTGATACAATGTAGAAAAATGAAATTGGCCGTTTTCCCCTCACCAGGGCACATACAACATATTTTTTGTTTAATATTACAATGCACCATAGCCTTGGGGAAACAAGGGTAGAAGTTAGGGGTGACACGTAAGGAAAAATAGGGTAGTTTAAGACTTTTGAAGTATTTTTAATTCCAGAGTAGACTTTGGACATATTTGTATTGTAAAAGCAGTCTGCAATGCAGGGCACAATGACTGCAGGCAACACAGCAGTGTACGTTTAAGTGGATTAAAGCTACAGACCCTCTAAATGTACATACCCTATCAGATACTAGGGGCTTACAGCTAGGCTGTCAGAAACCAATGATAATTATACCAAATTACCACACTCCATTTATACAGAACACTGGTCCTGGGCCTGGTTAGAAGAGCACAGGGCACAATCGGAGTTCGAAGTGGCAGGGACACAACAAAAAGCTCCATTTACTCACAATTATGTAGATGTATCATGGTGGTGGTATTGCATAGGATGGGTGATATCTAAATTTGCAATGATGGGTATGTTGAAATGTTATCTTAGTTCTTTGTAGATATGATGATGGGTGTGATGTGTTAATATGGTATTGTATTGGCATATTGGTTTGGGTGTGTTTATGTATGGTGTCATTTGTGTATATGCATGACGGTGGATGTGTTGGCAAATGATGTTGTGTATGTTGGAATGTGATGTGTGTGGTGTGTACATCTGATGTTCAATGTGCCAGCTTATGGTGGTGGTTGGGGGCATATCAAGGTGGATGAGTTGTTCCATCATGCTGATTGTTTTTGGCTTATGAGGTTTGTTGTGTTGAAGTATAATATATTTTGTGTGGACATATGATTTTGGGTGTTAGTAAATGAGATGACTTTGTTGGGCTATGATTTTCTATGTGTGGACATATGATGGTATATGTAGGGGCACATGATGGTGTTTATGTGGACACATGGGTGCCTTCACTGCCTAGGTGTATGATTTTGTGTGTTTTGCCATATAATGAAAACCTGTTGTGTGTTTGATATTGGCTGTCTGGGTATATGGTGAAAAGTCTTTTGATGTCTGATATTGGTTGTATGGACCTATGATGAAAGATGTATTGGTGTATGGTGGTGGGTGTATTAGGATTTGATGTTGGTTTTGTTGCTGTATGATGGTACTTGCTGTTGGCTTATAATGTTGGATGTGAGGACCTATGATGGTGGGTGTTTTGGAATATGATGTTGTTCCTGATGAAGTACAATGGTTGGTGTGTCTATATGTAACTTCTGACTCCCTGTGAGCCTTGTGTGCCACTCTGCCCTGCAGTCTTTCTGTGCCTCCTATGTCTCTGTAGCCCATGTGTGTCATCCAACCATTGGCTCTGCAGCCCTTCTGTTGATGAAACCTTTCTGTGTTCTGCCTACCCTCATATTTCCATCCACACTGTGTGTTGCCCTGCACCACCTCAGCAGCCCCTCTATGTGTCTATAACACTTATAGTCCATACATTGACCACTGCTTCTTATGCAGCCCTTCTGTGTACCACTGTGCCAAACTGCTGAGAAAGGTTATTGAGGTCACTCCTGCAGAGCCTCGCCCCTCAAGACACACTTGTAGTCACCATTTCTCATCAGCCATGACTCCTACAGAGTCTACTCTTCTTTAATCAGCTTGGCTCTTTTGGAGTCTTGAACATTCTCCTTCTTTTGTGTCATTAACGCAAGTAAACAGGAGGACAACACTTGACCCTCAGAGAGTTCCAGTCTCTGGATGCCAATAGGATTTAAGTGACATTGAGCTTTTGAAACCTTGTGTGAGTTCTCTTCTTTCAGCAGGGTTCAGAAGTTAAAAGGACAGGATTATTCTTTTATGAGACTCATCTTCAGATAGAGTGTTCCCACCTCCGAGAATTTTCTGAGGAGGTGGTGTTTGAGATGCAAGATTTATCTTGTGTACTAGACAGTAAGCAAATCTACCTTACAATCCTGACAAGTTTCTTGCAGGCCCCCCACCTCCTTCAGCAGCACTTTCCATTGTCCACACTGTAAAAGTACCTAGTATCACAAATGTTCAACATGACAGGACTCAGCGGTCACCAGACAGGCAAATATTCACTTCTTAGTCACTTCCCTAGTGTGGTGGGAACCTGACTGTCTAGGATTGCCCTGGGCTAAACAGGTGGATCCATCCCTTCTCTAAGTCAAATGAGCCAAAGTTTAAAGTGTAAAGCTGCCCTTAGTTTTGAGAACTGTTTCTGTCAACTCCAAGATAACTAATCTCTGCCAAGTGGTCAGCAGTTCCCAACCATTTACCATTGACACTTGAGTCAGCCATTTAGTCTCCCTGCATAGTTTAACTCTGAAGGTGTGTTAGGTTGTAAAACTGTTTTTTAGCCAGTTCTGGCTCAGGGAGAATAAAATACATTTTTTCAAAGTTACTTTTCTGCATAAGTTATTGAATATCTGATTTCAGTATTGCCAGATTTGAAAAACTCAGCAGGAAATAACGTTTAAGCTTTTTTCTAGTCCACCTAGGCTTATTAGAATAAAAAGCTAGCCAAGGCCACACAGTGAAATAGTCTTTGTGCTTTATTTTCTGTAAGGGCACTCAAACTCCCATATTTAGTAGTCCCCATTTGTAGGAAGTTGGCTCTGTATATACTATCTCAAAAAGAGAGAAAGTGTGCGCAGAGTCCAAGGGTTCCCCTTAGAGATTGATAGTGGCAAAATTAGATAATACTAATGCTCTATTTTGTGATAGTGTGGTCGAGCAGTACGCTTATCAGAGGGTAGTGTTAAGCATTTGTTGTACACACACTGGCAATAAATGAGAACACACACCCAAAGACTTAACTCCAGGCCATTAGGTTTTTATATAGAAAAATATGATTTTCCTAATTTATTTTAGAACCACAAGCTTCAGAATTCAAGTAAATACATAAATTGTAAGGTACTTGGTATAGGTAAGTATGGAACATTTAATTAAAGCAGTAATGTACACAGTTTTGGCAAAAATGATAATAAGCTATTTTAAAAGTGGACACTGCAAAAATCAACAGTTCCTGGGGGAGGTAAGTACAAGTTAGTTTAGCAGGTAAGTAAAACACTTACAAGTTCATTCTCTGGGGCATAGTCAGCCCACCGTTGGGGGTTCAAGTCACCCCCAAACACCCAGCACCAGCAACACAGGGCCGGTCAGGTGCAGAGGTCAAAGTAGGGCCCAAATAACATAGGAGACTAGGGGTGCTCCGGTTCCAGTCTGCTAGCAGGTAAGTACCTGTGTCCTTGGGGAGCAAAACAGGGGGGTTTTGTAGAGCACTGGGGGGTCACAAACAGGCACACAAAATACACCCTTAGCGGCACAGTGGCGGCCGGGTGCCGTGTGCAAAGTAGGTGCTGGGTTTTAGATAGAAATCAATGGAGAGACCCGGGAGTCACTCTGGCGATGCAGGCAGGGCACAGGGGTCTTCTCGGGCTAGCCACCGACTGGGAAAGGTCACTCCTGCACCGGTAGTTGGTTTCTCTCGGTCCTTGGGGCTGCGGGTGCAGTGTTTCTCCCAAGCATCGGGTTCTTTGTTACTGGGCAGTCACGGTCAAGGGGAGCCTCTGGATTCTTTCATGCAGGAGTTGCCGTGGGGTGCAGGGAGATAGTCTCAGGGTGTCTACATTGTGGGAGTCGCCTGGGGGTCCTTGCTGCAGTAATGGTTCTTCTGGACATGAGCGGGGGCACCAGGTGCAGAGTGTTGGGGACTTACACTTGCAGTGTGAGGCTGGAGTCCCTTTAAAGATGGTTTCTTCTTGGATGTTCAGACAAAGCCGCTATCCTCTGGAGTTTCTTGGTCCTTTGGGTTGCAGGGCAGTCCTCTGAGTTGGCAGAGTTCGCTGGTCCTGCTGGATGCGTCGCTGTTTCAGGTTCATTGAGTCTGGAGACAGGCCAGTCGGGCTGGGGCCAAGGCAGTTGTTGTCTCAGTCGTCTCTGCAGGGTTTTCAGGTCAGCAGTCCTTCTTCCTCTTTAGGTCATCAAGAATCTGTTTTCCTGGGCTCAGGGTCACCCCTAAATACTTAATTTAGGGGTGTGTTTGGGGCTGGAGGGCAGCAGCCAATGGCTACTGTCCCTGAGGGTGGCTACACCCTCCTTGTGCTTCCTCCCTTTGGGGCTGGGGGCACATCCCTAATCCTATTGGGGGAAATCCTCCCAAGCAAGATGGATGATTTTCTAAGGAAGGGGTCACCTCAGCTCAGGACACCTTAGAGGCTGTCCTGGCTGGAGGGTGACTCCTCCTTGTTTTTCTCACTATCTCCTCTGGACTTGCAGCCAAAAGTTAGGGCTGTGTCATGGGGGCGGGCATCTCCACTAGCTGGAGTGCCCTGGTGCACTGTAACACCAGGCTTGAGCCTTTGAGGCTCACCTCCAGCTGTTACAGTTCCTGCAGGGGGAGGTGTGAAGCACCTCCACCCAGTACAGTCTTTGTTCCTGGCCACGGAGTGCACACAGGCACTCACCCCATGTGGCCAGAAACCCATCTGGATGAGGCAGGTTGGCAGAAACTGGTCAGCCTAGCACTAGTGGTTGGGCTAGTATACATGGGGCATCTCTAAGATGTGCTCTGTGTGCATTTCTCAATAAATCCCACACTGACATCAGTGTGGATTTATTGTGCTGAGAAGTTTGATACCAAACTTCCCAGTATTCAGTGTAGCCATTATGGAACTGTGGAGTTCGTGTTTGACCAACTCCCAGACCATATACTCTTTATGGCTACCCTGCACTTACAATGTCTAAGAATTGGCTATGCCCCCACCTGTGGTATAGTGCACCCTGCCACAGGCAGTGGGTTGGGGGCATGGCACTCTGAGGGGAGTGCCAATGTCGACTTAGTCTTTTTCTCCTCTCCAGCACACACAATCTGTGAAGCAGTGTGCATGTGCTGAGTGAGGGGTCTCCAGGGTGTCATAATACATGCTGCACCCCTTAGAGACCATCCCTGACGGCAGGGCCCTTGGTACTAGGGGTCCCATGTACAAGGGACTTATCTGTGTGCCAGGGCTGTGCCGATTGTAGAAATAAAGGTACAGTTTAGGGAAAGAACACTGGTGCTGGGGCTTGGTTAGCAGGGTCCCATCACACTTTCAATCATAATTAGCATCAACAAAAGGCAAAAGGTTAGGGGGTAACCATGCCAACACTGGCATTTTCCTACACCAGTGTTATATAATAGGATATTTCCCTGAGTGCCTATATGGCACACTTTATGGATGATGTATGAATATATAAATAATCCTTTGCCTACATGAAAAGGGCATTTTTCCCTCTCATTTGTCAGTGCAGTACTTTTAAAATGTAGCCTATCCTGATCATAGTAATACTCCTATCAGAAATGTATACTTCTCACATATATGAGAGGTGTACACTGCAACCCACATATGACACTTGACTCCCTTGGCCACAGGCATAATCCAGGCATCATTTACAATGGGCCTATAGGCAACGTAAATAGGCCAAATAGGGAGTTCCAATGTACATGCACATGTTTTAGGGGGGAGCAAGGATAATTGTCTACTCTTTAGTAGAGATAAGGTGCACAGGATGGAGTCCTAAAACCAGCACAAATAAAAATCTATCTGGGATGACCATTCGGAAAAGTCAGATTTTCTACACTAAAAAAGAGGAAATTGTGGCATAAATGACCACCCCCTGAATATTAATTATCTATCTTCCCGAAGGTACGTAAATTGACAAACTTAATTCATACTAGTAACGTCTGTTATGTATAATGCTTAGACACGCAGAAATGTGACATGCATTGCTATAAAAATAGTTGTTTCTAAACTTGCCACGGATCTAAACAGGCGAAGGTATTTGTTTAATAAAGCTGAAGGGTTCACTGTGTGGCTTCTGTAAAAGTAAAATACGATGCAATGCATTATTTGGAATCATGTATTAATGCTATGAGATAAAAAGTACACTGTGATGACTTCATCTGGGCTCTGTACGCCACATCTGGGGACTTCTAAGTAGTGAACAGCATGGCTAATGTCACTAAACAGTGTATTTCCAGTAGTTTGTTCATGCAGAGACCAGTATTATGAATGGCCTGTAAAAATCCTCGTCATCTCCCCGCCTCAGAATTGAAGTTAAAGGGTGCCCTGGTATATATGGTGATAGTAAAATAACAATTATGAGATTTTGGGGAATAATGGGGCATATTTATACTCCATTTGCGCCGAATTTGCGTCGTTTTTTTCGACGCAAAACTAACTCCATATTTATACTTTGGCGTTAGACGCGTCTAGCGCCAAAGTTCATGGAGTTAGCGTCATTTTTTTGCGTGAACACCTTCCTTGCGTTAATGATATGCAAGGTAGGCGTTCCCGTCTTAAAAAATGACTCCGATGCATATGCGTTGGATTTATACTCCCGGGCAAAAATGACGCCCGGGAGTGGGCGGGTCTTAAAAACCCGCATTAGCGCCGGATTTTAGCGCCTGGGTCAGGGCAGGCGTTAAGGGACCTGTGGGCTCAGAATGAGCCCAGAGGTGCCCTCCCCTGCCCCCAGGGACACCCCCTGCCACCCTTGCCCACCCCAGGAGGACACCCAAGGATGGAGGGACCCACCCCAGGGACATTAAGGTAAGTCCAGGTAGGTATTTTTTTATATATTTTTTTGTGGCATAGGGGGGCCTGATTTGTGCCCCCCTACATGCCACTATGCCCAATGACCATGCCCAGGGGACAGAAGTCCCCTGGGCATGGCCATTGGGCAAGGGGGCATGACTCCTGTCTTTGCTAAGACAGGAGTCATTTCAATGGGGGATGGGCGTCGTAAAAAAATGGCGCAAATCGGGTTGTGGTGATTTTTTTGCCTCAGCCTAACTTGCACCATTTGTGGACTCCCATACGCCATTTTCCCCCTACGCCGGTGCTGCCTGGTGTACGTCGTTTTTTTTAACGCACACCAGACAGCGCCGGTGGCTAACGCCGGCTAACTTCATTCAATAAATACGGCGCCCGCATGGCGCTTCAGAATGTCGTTAGCCGGTGCTATTTTTTTTGACGCAAAACTGCGTTGGCGCAGTTTTGCGTCAAAAAGTATAAATATGGGCCAATATGTGGGAACAGTGTTTGTGCGCTGATTCCAGCATGCTTTTTCCTAGTGGTTCACACAGGGATTTTGTTGCATTCTGTGTGGAACACAAAAATCTCGTGCGCTCGGTAACATGTTACTAAGGTCATCATAATGTGAGGTCTGATGTGGCCCCCTTGTTCATAATTAACGTTTGAAAGAATAGTGGGAAACCTGTGTTTTATAACCTTACAATATGTCTGCTCAGGTACAAAAACTATTACCAGTATGTTGCTTATTATGATTTTTAGAAAACGAATGTCAGAGCAGAAAAACACATCTTTATCACCTAACAGTCTTTTCAATCTCTCATCACTTTCTCTTTCAATTCCTATTCAATTTCCATTTCCATTCAACTACCTAATAATTGCCTTTTGTTAAGCTTCAATGTGTTTCAATTTATATTCTGCTAGACGGATTACCTATGTTCTGTGTGTCTTCATTTACATGAGAAGCTGTTTCTGACGGCATTGGAAATCTTCCTCTAAAGAAAATAAGCACAGTAACTATGTATCGGTCCGGGGCATAATAACCAAGAAATAACCATTTGTTCAAACATGAGGTGAGAGTGTCTTTTTCAGATTCTTATTTAAAATGACTTTTCCACTTTCCAAACTTTCAGTTGGCACTAAATGGTTTGCATTTAAACGAGATGCTCATTTCTGCAAATAATATGGATATAGAATTTCTATTGCATTGTGTAAGTGTGGGAGTGATATGTAAAGTGCCCACGTATACTGCTCATATTGTTGGAGAATTTTAAAATGCCCTCCTAATAGATAGAAAACAATTTGCTTTTGTGCGCAATCTCTTTTGGGCTAAAAGTTCTTCAAAGTAGGTAATATACTAAGAGATACCCGAGTCTCTGGTTAACTGGAAGCCTGCCCTCAGAACGAACTGTGACAGCTATACAGTAACACTACAAGGCATTGCTATACATTTGAAAGTACGTTCAAATCACACAATTATTTTGTACTCCAGTTCAGATAACTTATGTACCATGGGGCATATTTACGAAGGGTGTTGCGTAGCTCTTGTACCATGCAATGGTGCAAGTGCAAGCAAGCCCAAAATGATATTTATGAAGCCACACAAGTCCTTCTTGCGTGGCCTTGAGTGGCTTCATAAATCACAAGTAAAGCAACACAGAGCAAATCACTGTGTTGCCTTACTCTGCCACAGTGAGGTTTTCCATGGGTCTCCCACACAACATCCATGGATTTTGATGCATTCACAGATTTACTAGAAGTGGTAGACTTGGGAATACGCCAAAACCTACATCTTAATAGTTTTTTCCTCCTTCTATGTGATCTTTCTCTTTCTATGATTCATTTCACAGATATGGGTCCCACTTTGTGCCCTCTGCTATGTATACTGCTGCCTAACAACTGTGTAACATTGGTATGTGGACATGAACATTGGCATTGCTATATTTCCGAAAGGTTGCAATTACACATTTGTAAAAGTACAGACTGACTCCAGATTGATTTGTGATTCAAAGGTGTTTCTTTCTGTGCTAATAAGTAGAGGGGGGTGTGCAATGGGCTGGGGTGATGGTGGAGGAATGTCCATGGTAGAGTTCAGTCTCTTGGTCTCACAGGTGCATTGTCCAAGGGGGCATAGGAAGTGGAGTGGTTCCAGGTCAAGGTTGTCAGGGTGACAAAGTGGGACAAAGGATGCCAATCAGGACAGTCTTATTTCCTGGGGGGTGGGGATCTTGGCACTGTTCTCTGTCTTGTTCCTGGATCTCAGGGACCGTTTGTGGGCTGGTTCTCCTTCTGCAGTGGGTGGGGTGCTGGTGGCCTGTTGTTCCTGTGGCGGGGCCTCCTGTCCACTAGCATCGGCAGAGGTGGAGGTCTGTTCATCGTTCAGGCTAGTGTCAGGGGCCCGTTTGTGTGCCACTGTGTCCCTCATGGTGTTGGCCAGGTTTGCCAGCACCCCTGCAATGGTGACCAGGGTGGTGTTGATCGACTTCAAGTCGTCCCTGATCCCAAGGTAGTGTTCCTCCTGCAGCCGCTGGGTCGCCTGAAACTTGGCCAGTACCGTGCCCATGGTCTCCTGGGAATGATGGTATTGTCGTAGTTTGGACTCTTGCTCTGGGCAAGACTGCTGGTCTCAGGATGACAGTACTTTAGTTTGTAGGAGACTAAGGGGGTCATTCCGACCCTGGCGGGCAGAGACCGCCAGAAGACCGCACCGCGGTCAAATGACCGCGGAGGTCATTCTGACTTTCCCGCTGGGCGGGCGGGTGACCGCCAAATGGCCGCCCGCCCGCCCAGCGGGAAAGCCCCAGCAACGATGAAGCCAGCTCCGAATGGAGCCGGCGGAGTTGCTGGTGTGCGACGGGTGCAGTGGCACACGTCGCGATTTTCAGTGTCTGCTAGGCAGACACTGAAAATCATTATGGGGCCCTGTTAGGGGGCCCCTGCACTGCCCATGCCTGTGGCATGGGCAGTGCAGGGGCCCCCAGGGGCCCCACGACACCCGTTCCCGCCATCTTGTTCCTGGCGGTTTTTACCTCCAGGACCAGGATGGCGGGAAGGGGGTCGGAATCCCCATGGCGGTGCTGCGAGCAGCACCGCCATGGAGGATTCTTTGGGGCAGGGGTAAACCGGCGGGAAACCGCCGGTTGCCCTTTTCTGACCGCGGCTTTACCGCCATGGTCCGAATTGCCCATGAAGCACCGCCAGCGTGTTGGCGGTGCTTCCTCCGTCCCCGGCCCTGGCAGTCCATGACCGCCAGGGTCGGAATGAGGCCCTAAGTCTCTTCCTACAACTATTTGTAACTGTTGTCCAAACCTTACCGGCTTACTAGCAGTACCTCACCATAACATAATAGTAAAAGGTGATTTGTAGCAGTCGCTTACACATGGACTCAAAATACAATATCTCAGGGTTGTCGTGGTTAAACGGAAATTACCCTTTTCTCACAGATTTATTATGTCTCATACAAACAAAGGCAATAACACAGATGCAGTAAAGTTATAATAGTTTTTATTCAACATAACTGCAATTTGTGATAAGTTGCATGAACTGCAATGATTAGGATAATGAATATACCAAGCAAAAGTATTGTAAAGAGGAGAGTCATTGTTATAAAGACCCCCACCATTATGCAATATATGAAAGAAATATATGTATATGTAAAAGATGGAATAAGCCCTAATACCCTAAGGAGAGTAGGTCTAACTTCCTACCTAAAAAGGAAGAGCTGGGTTTGTTAAACCTAATCTGCCAAAACCGTGTCCATGAGAGGAGCCCCCAACCCTTGTTACCTTGGAATGAGGTCTCTATCTCAGACTCCGCAGGGACACGAAGACTGGATCAGTGTCAAGATGACTGCAGCATCGGTATCAGCGATGGTGGCGATGCCCTCTGGTCGGAATCCCTCTGATTATCTGTCTAAAAGTGTGTTGTATTTATACAGATCTACAAGGTCCCCTGACATAAGTGTTATTCATAACAATAGATAACAGGCATGCTTGGGACGGCAATTAATATCAACAATCCCTCGAAAGTATAGAGAGGGAAAATCCCTAAGTGTGAATGCCTACTGTATGTTTGTCTTTCGTGCTTGATCTTGACGCCTTGGCGCAGTGACACTGATAATAGAACCCATAACAAGTGGCATAACTATAAACAAGGCCGCCATTTTAAAGGAAATAAATAATTAAATGGACTAAGCCAGAGCAAGCTAAGTAGGTTAAAAGTCACTGGGTGACGGGGGCACGAGTTTACAAGCCTACGGCTAAGCTAACTCCTGTTAACCCGTTAAAACAAACTAGGATTCACTACACCCTCCCCACTGCCGTAACAGGTATGATGAAGGTAAAGAAAAACCCAATCGCTAAAAAGCTGCTACTGAACTAAAAAGCCCAAAAACTTAACAAAAAATAAATGCTGTGTTTATAAAATTCGTTTAAAAAAAAAACATTTCAGAGACTTTAATATCAACCATGACAAGTATAGCAAACTTTTAGTATAATTGCTTTTTTAAATTTAGAATCGGGAACTGGCAAGCGAATTCATCAAATTATGTGCTATATGCAGGATCATGAAGAATGTCATCGAAGTCACCATTCAAGGATCTCAAAAATGAGTCAACATCGTCAGAAGTGAAATCGAGAGCTGGACGGGCAAACGGATCCACAGAGCAGAAGTGAGCCATAGTCATCGGTGTATCGACACTCGCTGTAGCGTCCTCATCCATGTTAGATCGAATAACAGAAGGCTCATAGGTGGCCTCGCGGAGCAACCTCAGTCTCAAGGGGCATGATCCTGTATGAACCCTCATCGGGGACATCAGCAGTTCGTGGTCCACAGGAGATGTCAGTGCAACAGCAAGACGGACCATAGGCAGATCTTCAAAGAGACACCATATGCAGCGGAACACCGGTTGGCCGCACCACAGTAGAGGCCGGAATGACAATGACCAGTCAAATTCCAGTTCCACCAGCAAAGGTGTACCGAAGATCCGAACCATGCGTTGACGGGAGCGGCTCCATTGCTCTGTGTCGCTGGAAAAAGACAACCACCGCGAATCAGAAAGAATAGCAGTAGTAGTCCGCCAATTAAAGCCAAAATAATTGGAAAGCCACCAAACACACTGCAAAAGAGTGAATGGATGGCTGATGGGATGACTCCGAAGACAGTCTG